>NW_012101753.1:0-106246 GCF_000951045.1 Mandrillus leucophaeus | reverse complement strand
AGAAAGAAAGAAAGAAAGAAAGAAAGAAAGAAAGAAAGAAAGAAAGAAAGAAGAGAGAAGAGAAAGAAAGAAAGAATTAATTTCTGGAAAAAAAAACCCATAAACTTACACATTCAAGAAGCTCAGGGTTCCCAAAGGATAAATGCTAAAATAAACAAGGATAGATGCTAAAATAAACAAACACCAAAACAAAGCCCCAAATCCCAAAATTATTCAAAAGTATCATAACCAAGCTTCTGAAAACTAAAAACAAAGAAAAGATTCTAATAGTAGATAGAGAAAAATGGAACAATGATCCCAATGATTGCAGATTTCTCATTAAGAAACATGAAGACTAAAAGGAAGTGCAATAGCATTTGAGAATGCTGAAAGAATATTTAGTCCAGGATTCTATATCCAGTGACTTATCCTTTAGGCATGAAGGTTAAATAAAGGCATTCTCAGATGAAGGGAAACTAACATCATACTTATTCATAAAAGGCTGTTTTCCCCCTGCCACCAGGAACAAAGTAAGCATGGTCACTCTCACCACTGCCACTTAATATTGTACTGTAATTCTATCTAGTACAATAAATAAATAAAGAGTTTGGAAAGGAAAAAATAAAACCGTTCATATTCACAGATGACATGATCGTCTACCTGGAAAATTCCATGGAATCTACAAAAAAAAATTTTAGAAATAATAAGTAAGTTTAATAGGGTTGAAGGATCCAAGGTCACATTTAAATAACATTTCTTTATACTAGCATTAAAAATTGGAAATAAATTAAAAAATATAATAACCTCAAGAAATGAAATATCTAGGTATAAATTTAACAAAGCAGGTATAAATTTAACAAAGCAGGTATAAAATCTGTGTTCTGGAAATTATAAAACCTGATGAAATTAATGTTTTGAAATGAAAGAACTAAATAAATAAAGATACATGTAGTTTCCATGGATTGGAAAAAATCATTACAGGTAAGATACTGTTCTCCCTAAATTGATCCATAGATTTAATGCAATTTCAATCAAATTCCAAGCAGGAATTTTGTAGATACAGAAAAACTTGTTCTAAAATGTGTATAGAAAGGCAAAAAGATTAGAATAGCCAAACAGTTTTGAAAAAGAAGAGCAAATTTGGGAGACTCATACCATCTGACTTGAAGAATTACTCTAAAGTCATAGTAATCAAGAAAGTGTGGTATTGTCAAAGGAATAGACAAAGCAATGAACTAAATGTTTGTGTTTCCCCAAAACTCATATGCTGATATTCCAACCCCAATATGATGGTATTAGGAGATTGGGCATTTGAGGTGAAATTAGGTCATGAGGGTAAAGCCCTCATGATTGGGATTAGTGCCTTATAAAATGAACCTCAGAGAACTCTCTCAGCCTTTTCCACCATGTGATATTACAAGGAGAAAACAGCAGTTTGCAACCCAGAATAAGGCCTTCACTAGAACCTAATCACACTGGCACACTGATTTCAGACATCCAGCCTTCAGAAATGCAAGAAACAAATTTCTGTTGTTTATAAGCCACTCAATCTATGGTACTTTGTTAATAGTATCCTGGACTGACTGAAATATAGGCCTAGATCAATGGAACATATTAGAATGTCCAGAAAAATAGTCCAAACAAATGTAGCTAATTGATTTTTGAAAACAGCACAAAGCATGAAGAATACACTTTTTCTGTGTCTTTTATTTGGGTCTTTTCCATAAATGGTATGATATTGGAACAATTTAACATCCATATGCAAAAAATTTAAAAAACCACCGTGAATTAAACCTCATATCTTATACCAAAATTAACTCAAAATGGACCATAGCTCCAAGATGTAAAATATAATATACAAAACTTCAGAAGAAAACATAAAAGAAAATCTTTGTGACCTTTAATTTAGGCAGAGAGTTTTCAAATTTAATACCAAAAGCATAATCTATAACACCCACACACAAATTAGAATTTATCAAAATTTGAAACTTTTCCTCAATGAAAGACACTGCTAAAAGAATATAAAGACAAACTATAAATGGGGAAAAAAGACAAATGTTGCAAATCATACGTTCAAAAAATGTCGTGTATCCAGAATGTATAAAGAAGTCTCAAAACTCAACAGTAAGGAACAAACAGGCCAATAAAAATAAGCAAAATATTTTAATAAACACTTTGCCAGAGAATAAATATGGAAGTCAAATAAACTTAGGAAAAATTGTCAGCAATAGCCATTATAGAAATGTAAAGTAACACCACAATGAAATATCACTACATAGAATGGCTACAAAACAACTGATAATACCAAGTGCTGGTGAAGATTCAGAACAACTGCAACTCTCTTGCATTGCTGCTGGGAATGCAAAATGGTACAGCCATTTTGGAAAGCAGTTTGGCAGTGTCTTATAAAGCTGAATGTACACTTTTCGTGTAACTACCAATCCTCATTTTAGGTGTTTATCCTAGATAAATAAAATTTATGTTTACACAAAAGCCTACACAAGAATACTTATAGCAGTTGTATTTATAATTGCCAAGCGCTAGAAATCCAAATGTCCTCCAGCAGGTGAATGCATAAGCCAAGAGTGGTATGTTCCTACAATGGACTGTTACTCAGCTATGAAAAAGAATGAACTGCTAATACACACATTCACAGATAAATCTCAAAATCTCAAAGGCATTTGCTAAGTGAAGAAAGCCAGTCTCAAAAGGTTATATGCTGTGTTTCCACTTACATGACATTTTGCAAAGGCAAAGCTAGCAGAAGAGACCAGATTAGTGGTTGCTGGGGGCTACAAAAGGGAGATAGGAATGACTATCACAAGGGAGTTTTTTTGGTGAATAACACTCTGCATAGTTTTACTATAAATAAATTTTATCATAATCTACTCTCCTGGATATTACCCATAAAATATACCATATATGATGAGAGAAAATGAGTATATGTGTCTGAGAAATAGGAATAGCTTCCATGAGTGTTAAAAATAATCCAAAATAATCATTTATTTATTTATTATATGTATACATTAATATATACATTTTATATATTTATGCTCCCAAATTATACTGGACTTCATGTAATGATGAATTTGGTTTTAGTTCCTGAGTTTGTTTTGGATGAGTGTTGCAGTGGGGAGCAGGGGAGGTGTGAGCTTGGGGTGGTGTTGAAGGCAGTGACTGGGATATTTTAAGCTCAGGGTCATGGTAATACATGTTCATGGTAATACATGTCTCTGATTTTTTAGACACCCCATCACAGAGGGTACAGTTTATTCTTGGAACCGAGGATGATGACGAGGAACACATTCCTCATGACCTTTTCACAGAACTGGATGAGATTTGTTGGCGTGAAGGTGAGGATGCTGAGTGGCGAGAAACAGCCAGGTGAGGATTTTTGTTAAAGGGTGAAGGCATACTAAATAATTTTCATGTTACTAGAAAAAGAGTTTTCTAACACAACGATTTTGCAAACATCCACGATTGCTGCTGATTTTAGAAGTTGCTCATCTAGCCTGAGCATATCCTATAACGGGATATGGGTCAGAAAGAAATCTGAAGGCAGTAATTACAGTAAACGGTGATGCAGAGCCAGCAACAGCTGCAGTCTTAAAGATAAACAGTAACATAATTTGTGTGTTATCAACAAAACAAAAGAAATCTAAAAGTAGTTTATTTCTGTTTTTTCAGCTGCTGGCTTGCACCTAAATTTATGATATTATATGATAACTTGAAAGTGGGCTTTTTTTAAAAGAAGAAAGGGCAAATATCATAAGATGCTTCATGTATAGTCCTGGATTTCATGTGCTCTTTCATGAGAATAAAAATAATTTGTAATATATTTCTAGGATATGCATACATTTAAGTATAGTGGTTTTAAAAAATATATTTTAAAATCACTTTTTCTATCATTTCTAATTAAGATTTTTACATTGCTATATCATTGATAGAGTTCTGTAAAGTTGGAATTAAATTTTGTGTTTACTTTTTGTTCATTCTTTCTGATTTGCTCAGTTAACAAACATTTACAGGGTGTCCATAATGTGCCAAGTGCAATGGATATGGCACAACAACAAAAATCTTAGATCTTGCCTTTAGGGATCTTGCAGTCTAATTTAGACAAGAACACAAAATTGTAAATGCTGTATAATGAATGCTACGATGCAGGTATGCACAAGAAAATGTGGGCACACCCAGGATTGTCATTTACCCACTGTTTCACAAATTTTAATGTGACTACAAATCACCTGGAGTGTTGTTTAAAATGTAGACTTAGTAGGCCTCAGGCATAGAGTCAGATCATGAGGATGTTGTGCAAAATGTTTTGGGTTTGAGAACCACACTTTGAGTAGCAGTTATCTAAACCACAAGGTGAGAGAGACAATCAGGGTAGCTTCCCTGGAGGAGGCGATGCTTGAGCTGGCTCTTGTGAGTTGGGTTGGAGTTAGCTAGGCGGAAAAGCAGAGGGGACAGTATTCTAGGCAGAGATAGCAGGATGTGCTTAAACACATCATTGACACCAGTTTAGTGGTTTTTGTTTTTGTTTTTGTTTTTGTCTGAGACAGAGTCTCGCTCTGTCCCGCAGGCTGGAGTGCAGTGGTGAGATAGCGGCTCACTGTAACCTCCGCCTCCCTGGTTCACGCAATTCTCCTGCCCCAGCCTCCCTAGTAGCTGGGAACACAGGCGTCTGCCACCCCGCCCAGCTAATTTTTGTATTTTTAGTAGAGATGGAGTTTCACCCTGTTGGCCAGGCTGGTCTCGAACTCCTGACCTCAAGTGATCTACCCACCTCAGCCTCTCAAAGTGCTGGGATTGCAGGTGTGAGCCACCATCCCCCTGCCAACACAGGTTGTATTGTTTTGTTAGGCTATCTTTTCCATCATAGGACAGCTTTATTGTTAGAAAATCTTTATCTTAAGCATATTTTTTAGTGGTCCTTGGATTGCAATTGCTGTCTGAAAACCACAGAAATTCCACTGGATCATGTTAAACTCGTAGTTGCATTTATTCATTGACTTTACTCAGATAGTGTAGAATTCAATTCTCAATTATGAAAATGAATCTTGTGAATAACATTGGCCCAATTAATTCTTGTTTAATATATTTTCAGTGGTCTTTACAGCTCTCCTTTATTTAAAAAACACTAAAAACAAGACAATCAAAATGGCTACCACCTAGTTTATCCTTATTAACATTTTAAAATAAATAAAACTAATAACTGCCAGTATTTAAAATTCTCAAGGTATAGCATGGCAGAAAAGTAAAAGTACTTCTCTACGCTTATTTGCAATATCTCTTTTCAAAAGTAATCACTGTTAATCTTTTTTGTGCATCTTTCCCCCCAAATTTAATGCCTAAACCTGCATGTAAATATATGCCCTTTTAAATTTACACAATAGGGATTATACAATATATAGTGTTCATATCTTATCTTTTCCACTTAATATATTTGGAACATTTTCCATACCAGCAATTCAAATTTACATTATCTATTTGATGATTGCATTGCATTCAATTATATGGACGAACTTTCCTTTATTTATTTATTAGCTAGTCTTGATAGACATTTAGGTTGTTTATATTTTCCCATAAAAACTGCTGCAATGATTGTTCATACAAATATTTTGTCATTATTTTGTAGATGTTTCTATAAAGTGAATTTCTAACAATGGGAACATATGTAGCAAAGAGAGCAGACATTTTTTTACTTTGATAAATACTGTAAACTTACCTTCATAAAATGTTTTTGTAATTTACACTTATATCAACAGTGTATGAGAGTGCTTATTTTTTTCCTCCACATCCTTTCACAGTAAATTATCAAACTGCTTAAAATGTCTTTTCTAGTTTTATAAATAAAACATAAACCTCATTGTTTTAATTTGATTATTCAAATTATTAGTGAGGTTCAATATCTTTTCATATGTTTTTATTTTTTTCATGTGAACAGACAATTCATTTCCTTTATCTGTTTTGTATCAAATCATTCATTATTTTCTTTATTTGCCTTTTTGAACACTTTAAATTGGTGGCATGTTATTCTGTATGAACTAATCTTTTTAATAAAAAAATTTACTGAAGTTTCCTCATAATGTTTTGTATTGTAATATTTTAAATATAGACTTAAATTTAAAATAGTTTTATATAACCTGGTACGTATTAAGATGAAGAGACTTCTACGTTACTTTTTGTCCCAACTGCATCAAAAACTACCTGGGAGTTTTAGAAATATGTAATATATGTGCTCATCTTCTTGGTGACAGAAAAGGAATATATGATCATCTTTTCCACAAATTAGTGATATAACTTGCTCTTTTGTGATTTTGATAAGGAAATTAAAGTGCCTCCCTCCCTGTTTAAGACCAGAAGCATCTGTCTACTATGAGTTACAAGGAACAGATGTTCCTGGGTGACTTGAAGGAAGGAGATCTGGTGATTGTGGTGACTAGATACTTCTAGTTAGTTAGAGTCTTTTTAATCAACTGCTAAGAAGTAATTTTTTGAAGCATTTCTTTTAGAGTTCCTTCTTTATCCTCATACTACATAATAGAGCTGAAAAGTAAGATTGGAATATATATTTTGGCAAGAGAAACTCCCTTATTCTTATAGTGGTTGGTGATTTTTCATCTTACAGATCAAATAGTGATCCATTCATTTAAACCAATAACTTCTTGTAACTTGCCCACTCTCATAAAGCTAGGAGATTGCAGACGTGATACTAGAATGTAGCACTCTCACTTTGCTACAGTTGAGCAAGTAGGTTTTTGTTATAATCTAATGGATTAACTCAATAACATGTTTGTCGTAAACCACCAAAATATATTGCTGTTGATTTATAAAGAATAAAAAAGATAATCCAGTTAATTATTCACATTCTCTAATATTATTAGATGGACCTATGTTCACAGTCAAGCTTCTAGAATCTAATGCATGGTATAGCTGTTTGAGCTTCAGAGAGACATCTGGTGAGCAATGGAAATAATAACAGATATTGAAGGGGAGGGTAGATGAATTTTTAACTGAGACACAATGCCTCAGGGAAAGGCAGAATATATTTATTGAGGATTTCGAAAAGTAACAGGTTTTAAAGTGGCAGAAGTAATTTTGTTCTGATTGCCCTAGTTCATCTAAAAAAGCTAATTTTTGTTAATCCATGACTCCATCAGATTTTTCAAATGCAATTTAATTCTAGTAAATCATTAGAATCACCATTTAAAGCACTTCTTTCTTTTGATTAGTATTCCAGATGGGATTAATAATTTTCTACCCTCACAGCAGAAATAAAAAGGATATTTTATCAGCACGTTGCACCTGTCACATATCACATCTTGCATAATTTATGCCCACTGTCATTGCCAAGTAAAACTTAAGCAAAGTTTTAGATTTTGGAGCTAAATTTTTGAATCATAATTATTTAATAAATGTTTGTAAAAACCAGCTGTTCACTTTTAAAAACCCTAAAAGAAGCCATATGAAGAGACTAATGAAATCAACACAATTACAATGTCCTGCTTATAAATAACAAGTAATGTTATTAATAGAAAAGTGAGCAAAGCTACCGCAGCTGTGCAATTGTGGTGACAACATGTTTGACTGACTGTAGTTGCCCTTTATAAAAGCTTCCCACAAATGAGCTCAGAAGAGGCAAAGCAGAGGGTAGCAGTTAGGCTTCTGGTACATACGTGGCAGCATAGAAAAGGATTATTACATCAAAACAATTTTATTGATGCTGTGAAGACATTTGATATTCAAAATTAGTAATGGTTTAAGTCATCTGGATTTTTTAGTGGAAAATAATATGGATTAAGAACAGGTGTGAAAATAATATAGATTAAGAACAGTTAATGTCTATAAACACTAAGTTTGGGTGTATTTCATTTCCCCTGAAGATGACTATAGGTATTCTTTGATTACATGTTATTCTCTAGCTCCACCCTAGCCATGTCCCCCAACTATCCTAAAAGAGGATGTTTTTTCTTGAGACATCCATTATTTCCCCGAAGGCTATAATTTTGGATGATGTAGTAACTCCTTTTGGATGATAGACTTACTCTTTTTTGTTCGGGTAGAATGAGAGAATTAAAAATCTTAGAAAAGTTAAACTGAGTTAGTGAGAATAGAACACCCAGAAAGAGTTAAATTCTCTAGAAAAAGTCTTCTCTAGAAGCACCTAATTGACAGAATAATTTTATTCTGTATATTTTAATATGAATATTATAGAGGAGATTATAATAAACTTAATCCTCAAAGAATTCGTGAAACATCTATTTAATGTTGCTTATTGGAAAGAGACTCCAATGTGCTAATCTTGGATGAAACAGATCCAGACATACTGAAGGAAATGAAAATAATCTCAGGGTTTAAATCCTCCCTTCTCCCCCCACAGAAGAGGTTGTGCAATTGGCCAACAGTTTTATTTATTTATTTTTTAGCATTATCCATCACATCTCATTCATGCTTTGAAACTCTTGTTTGCTTTGGTTTGCTATTCAAACAAATGTCAGCAGAGTTTATTTGAAAACTGGAACAAATTGCAGCACTTTAGGTCATTAATTGTAATCAGGCATTTTGCAACTGACAGTATATTCAGTGACTACAAATCTTGAAACGGTGTCTGGTGTGTTCCCAGATCTGTTCATGTCTATCTTTGAAGGATTAAATGGGATTTAAAAGAACAGAAAAGAGAGCTATAGTTACGTATTTATGTGTATGTATTATTTTTAATAGTCTCTTTAACAATATTCATTTAAATATCTCTTAAAGAATTGGCATCGTTCTGGAGCTGGCATAAAGCACTGAATCTTGAAATGTTTAGTATCTTTAGTAACTTGATATTTGTAACATGTGGGCACCTTTTTATGGAAAGTACCTTCTGCCTCCTCCTATAATACTCATAAAACCTATGGGTACATCAAACCATCCATGCATATAACTTATATTTGGTCATCTTAACTAACAAACTGTTTGGAACTCCCTGAAGTTCCAAACTCCCTGAAAAGAACTCCATTCTTTTCTCATAGAATTAAGCCCTCAACTTGAAGAAAATTATTCTAAAGGAAGGAAGAATAATTGGATTTTTTTAAATGTCATTTCAGACACATAAATCACTGGAACAGAATAGAGAACTAAGAAATAGACCAGCACAAGTAAAGCTTACTGATTTTTGACAAAGCACAAAAACTATTAAATGAAGGAAGAATAATCTTTTCGAAAAATAATGTTGGAGCAATTAGACAATTTTTTGCAGGCAAAAAATTAGCCTCACCAATTCAAAATAGTTTATAAATTTAAATTTCAAACATAAAGCCATAAAATTCTTAGAAGAAAACATAAGAGAAAATCTTCAGGACCTAGGGCTAGGTGGCAAGTTTTTAGACATAACACCAAAAGCACAATTCGTAAAAGGAAATATTTATAGATTGAACTTTACCAAAATTAAAATGTTTGTGCTGTGAAAGATTCTGTTAAGTGGATGAAAAGGCAAGCTACAGACAGAAAGTATTTGCAAACCAGATATTCAACAAAAGTGTTATATGTAGAACATATAAAGAACTCTCAAAGTTCAACAGTATGAAAATAAATCAACTAGAAAAACGGGCAAAAGGCACAAACAGACATTTCACCAAAGAAGAGATACATATGGCAAATAGCACATGGAAAAATGTTCAATATCATTAGTCATTAGAAAAATGCAAATTAGAGCTTCTCTGAGATATTACTGCATACCTAATAGAGTAATAAAAAAGTCATAATAACAAATGTTGGTGAGGATTTGAAAAAACTGGATCTTTCATACATTGCTGGTGTGAATGTAAAATGGTAGAGCCACTTATGGAAAACAGTTTGACAGTTTCTGATAAAACTAAACATGCATTTACTATATGATCCAGCGATTGGACTCTTGGGCATTTATCCCAGAGAAATGAAAACATGTTCAGACAAAGACCTCTGTGTGAGTGTTCACAGCAGATTTCTTTCTTTCTTTCTTTCTTTTTATTATGCTTTAAGTTCTAGGGTACATGTGCACAACGTGCAGGTTTGTTACATATGTATACATGTGCCATGTTGGTGTGCTGCACCCATTAACTAGTCATTTATGTTAGGTATATCTCCTAATGCTATCCCTCCTCCCTCCCCCCTCCCTATGATAGGTCCCGGTGTGTGATGTTCCTCTTCCTGTGTCCAAGTGATCTCATTGTTCAATTCCCACCTGTGAGTGAGAACATGCGGTGTTTGGTTTTCTGTTCTTATGATAGTTTGCTGAGAATGGTGGTTTCCAGTTGCATGCATGTCCCTACAAAGGACACAAACTCATCGTTTTTTATGGCTGCATAGTATTCCATGGTGTATGTGCCACATTTTCTTAATTCAGTCTGTCACTGATGGACATTTCGGTTGATTCCAAGTCTTTGCTATTGTGAATAGTGCTGCAATAAACATACGTGTGCATGTGTCTTTATAGCAGCATGATTTATAATCCTTTGGGTATTTACCCAGTAATGGGATGGCTGGGTCAAGTGGTATTTCTTATTCTAGATCCTTGAGGAATCGCCACACTGTTTTCCACAATGGTTGAACTAGTTTACAGTCCCACCAACAGTGTAAAAGTGTTCCTATTTCTCCACGTCCTCTCCAGCACCTGTTGTTTCCTGACTTTTTAATGATTGCCATTCTAACTGGTGTGAGATGGTATCTCATTGTGGTTTTGATTTGCATTTCTCTAATGGCGAGTGATGATGTGCATTTTTTCGTGTGTCTGTTGGCTGTATGGCAACACCTGCAAACAACCTGAATGTCCCCCATGGGTGACTGATTAAACAAACTGATACATTCATCTTTGTAATGGAATATTACTCTGTAATAAAAAAGGAACAAACTACCGATACAATAACTTTAATGTATATCAAGGGCATTATGCTTAGTAAAAAAGTATCAGTCTCAAAAGGTTGCAAACTGTATGATTCCATTTAGATAACACCCTCAAAGTGACAAAAGTATAGTGACGAAGAATAGATTAGTGGTTTCCAGGAGACAGAAATAGAGTGAGGATTGAGAATATAAAGGTGCAGCACAAGGGATTTCTTTTGTGGTGATGGAACAGCTTCGTATGTTGATTGTGATAGAGGTTACATCTATCTATACATGGGATAAAAATGCATAGAACAGAGGCCGGGCATGGTGGTTCATGCATATAATCCCAGCACTTTGGGTGGTCAGCTAAGGCAGGAGGATTACTTGAGGCCAGGAGTTCAAGACCAGCCTGGGTAACTTAGTGAGACCCCCATCTCTATAAAAAAATGTTTAAAAATAGCCAGACGTAGTACCTGACTATATAGTCCCAGCTACTTGGGAGGCTGAGGTGGAAGGATCACCTGAGCCCGGGAGGTTGAGGCTGCATGAGCTGTGATTGCGCCACTGCACTCCAGTCTGGATGACAGAGCGAGACTGTATCTCAAAAAAATTTTTTTAATGCATAGAACTACACACACACACACACACACACAGAGCCCACATCTTATCAGTATTCTTTTTTCTTTCCAATTTTTATTTCAGATTCAAGGGGTATATGTGCAGGGTTGTTTCATGGGTAATTTGTGTGTTACTTACAGGTTTGCTGTGCAGATAATTTTGTCAGCTGATAGGTAGTTTTTCAATCCTCCCCCTCCTCCGCCTTACCTGATAGATATTTTTTGTCACCCAATAGGTAGTTTTCGATCCTCCCACTCTCTACCCTCAACTAGGCCTCAGTGTCTGTTGTTCCCTTCTTTGTGTCCATGTGTACGCAATGTTTAGCTCCCACTTGTAAGAACATGCAGTATTTGGTTTTCTGTTCCTGCATTATTTCACTTAGGATAATGGCTTGTAGCTCCATTCATGTTGCTGCAAAGGCCATTATCTCATTTTTTATAGCTATGTATTATTGCGTGGTGTATATGTACCACATTTCCTTTATACACTTCACCATTGGTAGCCACATAGGTTGATTCTATGTCTTTGCTATTGTGAATAATGCTGCAATGAACATACACGTGCATGTGTCTCTATGGTAGAACGATTTATATTCCATTGATTATATACTGAGTAATAGGATTGCTGGGACGAATGATAGTTCTGTTTTAAGTTATTTGAGAAATGTCTAGACCGCTTTCCACAGTGGCTGAACTAATTTACATTCTCACCAGCAATGTATAAGCATTCCCCTTTCTCTGCAATCTTGCCAGCTTCTGTTATTTTTTGACTTTTTAGTAATAGGCATTCTGACTGATGTTTGATGGTATCTCATTGTCGTTTTGGTTTATATTTCCTTAATGATTAGTGATACTGAGCATTTTTTCATATGCTTGTTGGCAACTTGTATTAGTATGTCTTATTTTGAGAAATGTCTGTTAACGTCTTTTGCCCACTTTTGAAATAGGGTTGTTTTTTGCTTGTTGATTTATTTGCGTTCCTTAAAGATTCTGGATATTAGACCTTAGTCAGCATAGTTTGCAAACATTTTCTCCTACCCTGTAGGTTGTTTACTCTGTTGATAGTTTCTTTTGCTGTGCAAAAGCTCTTTAGGTCAATTAAATTCCTAAATTTTTGTCAATTTTTGTTTTTGTTGCAATTGCTTTTGGCATCTTCATCACAAAGTCTTTTCCTTGGCTGATGTCCAGAATGGTATTTCCTGGATTTTCTTCTAGAGTTTTTATAGTTTTTGATCTTACATTTAAGTCTTTAATTCATCTTGAGTTGATTTTTGTATATGGTGAAAGGTAGGGGTCCAATTTCAATCTTCTGCATATGGCTAGCCAGTTATCCCAGCAGCATTTATTGAATAGGAAGTCCTTTCCTCATTGCTTATTTTTATTGGCTTTTTTGAAGATCAGATGATTATACATGTACAGCTCTATTTCTGGGTTCTTTAACCTGTTCCATTGGTCTATGTGTCTGTTTTTATAATGTTACCATGCTGTTTTGGTTACTGTAGCCTTGTAGTATAGTCTGAAGTCAGGTAGTGTGATGCCTCCAGCTTCATTCTTTTTGTTCAGGATCACTTTGGCTCTTTGGGATCTTTTTGGGTTCCATATGAATTTTAGATTTTTTTTTCTAATTTTGTAAAAATGCATAAATTTTTTCTAATTTTGTAAAAATGTTATTGGTGGGTTGATGGGAATAGCATTGAATGTGTAAATTGCTTTGGGCAGTATAGCCATTTTAATTTTGATTTTTTTCCTATCTACGAGCATGTAATGTTTTTCCATTTGTTTGCGTCATCTCTGATTTATTTCAGCACTGTCTTGTAATTCTTGTTGCAGAGATCTTTCATCTCCCTGTTTAGTTGTATTCCTAGGTATTTTATGATTTTCATGACTATTGTGAATGCGATTGCATTCTTGATTTAACTCTCAGCTTGAATGTTGTTGGTGTATATAAATGTATACCATTTGCATATTGATTTTGTGTCCTAAAACTTTGATGAATTTGTTTAGCAGATGTAGGAGCCTCAGGCAGCGATTATGGCTTTCCTAGGTATAGTATCATATCATTTGCGAAGAGAGATGGTTTGACTTCCTCTTTCTCTATCTGGATGCCTTTTATTTTTTATTCTTTTCTGTTTCTCTGGTTAGGACTTCCAGGACTTATGTTGAATAAGAGTGGTGTGAGTGGGCATCCTTGTCTTGTATCAGTTTTCAAGGAGAATGTTCCCAGCTTTTGCCCATTCAGTATGATGTTGGCTGTAGGTTTGTTGTAGATAATGCTTACTATTTTGAGGTGTATACCTTCAATGCCTAGTTTTTTGAGGGTTTCAAACATGAAGGATGTTTAATTTTATCAAAAGTCTTTTCTGCATCTACTGAGATCATTATGTGGTTTTTGTTTTTAGTTTTGTTTATGTAATAAATAACATTTATTGATTTGCATATGTTGAACCAAACTTGCATCCCAGGAATAGAGCCTATTTGATCATGGTGGATTAGCTTTTTCATGTGCTGCTGGATTTGGTTTGCTAGTATTTTATGGAGGATTTTTGCATCTATGTTCATCAGGGATGTTGGTCTGAAGATTTTTTTGTTGTGTATCTGCCTGGTTTTAGTATGAGAATGATGCTGGCCTCATAGAATTAACTGGAAAGGAATCCCTCTTCCTTGTTTTTTGGAAGAGTTTCAGTATCAGTTCTTCTTTATACATCTTGTAGAATTTGACTGTCACTCCATCTGATCCAAGGCTTTTTTTCTGGTTGTTTGCTTTTTTATTATGATTCAATTTTGGAACTCATTATTGGTGTGTTCATGGTTTCAATGTATTTCTGGTTAGGCCAGGTGCAATGGCTCACACCTCTGATTTCCAGCACTTTGGGAGGTTGAGGTGGGTGGATCACTTGAGCCCAGACATTTGAGACCAGCTTGGCCAAAATGGCGAAACCCTGTCTCTACTAAAAATACGAAAAAATTAGCCAGACACAGTGGTGTGTGCCTTTAGTCCCAGCTACTTGTGATGTGAGGCAGGAGAATCACTTGAACGCAGGAGCAGAGGTTGCAGTGAGTCGAGATCGTGCCACTGCACTCCAGTCTGGGTGACAGAGAGAGACTCTGTCTCAAAAAAATAAATAAAATAAATAAACAAACAAATAAATAAATAATAAAAATAATTTATTTCTGGTTTAATCTTGGGCAGTTGTATATTCCTAGGAATTTATCCATTTCTTCTAGCTTTTCTAGTTTGTGAGCACAGAGGTGTTCATAATAGTCTCTGCGGGTTTTTGTATTTCTGTCGGGTTAGTAGTAATGTTTCCTTCGTTTTCTGATTGTGTTTATTTTTATCTTCTTCCTTTTTTAAAATTAATCTAGCTAGCAGTATATCAATGTTATTTATTCTTTCAAAGAGCCAGCTCTTGGTTTTGTTGATCTTTTGTGTGATTTTTTTTCATCTCCATTTTATTCTGTTCAGCTCTATTTTGGTTATTTCTTTTCTTCTGTTATATTTGGGATTGGTTGACTTTTGCCTTTCAAATTCCTTCAAGTGTAATGTTAAGTTGTTAACTTAAGATGTAAGTTATTGTTTTTCTTTTTATGTCAGCGTTTAGCAGTATAAACTTTCCTCTCAACACTACTTTTGCTGTGTCCCAGAGATTCTAGTATGTCTTATCTTTGTTTTCTTTTTTTTATTTTTCTTTTTTATTTTTTTTATTTTTTATTATTATACTTTAAGTTCTAGGGTACATGTGCATAATGTGCAGGTTTGTTACATAAGTATACTTGTGCCATGTTGCTGTGCTTCACCCATCAACTCGTCAGCACCCATCAACTCGTCATTTACATCAGGTATAACTCCCAATGCAATCCCTCCCCCCTCCCCCCTCCCCATGATAGGCCCTGGTGTGTGATGTTCCCCTTCCCGAGTCCAAGTGATCTCATTGTTCAGTTCCCACCTATGAGTGAGAACATGCGGTGTTTGGTTTTCTGTTCTTGTGATAGTTTGCTAAGAACGATGGTTTCCAGCTGCATCCATGTCCCTACAAAGGACACAAACTCATCGTTTTTTATGGCTGCATAGTATTCCATGGTGTATATGTGCCACATTTTCTTAATCCAGTCTGTCACTGATGGACATTTCGGTTGATTCCAAGTCTTTGCTATTGTGAATAGTGCCACAATAAACATACGTGTGCATGTGTCTTTATAGCAGCATGATTTATAATCCTTTGGGTATATACCCAGTAATGGGATGGCTGGGTCATATGGTACATCTAGTTCTAGATCCTTGAGGAATCGCCATACTGTTTTCCATAATGGTTGAACTAGTTTACAATCCCACCAACAGTGTAAAAGTGTTCCTATTTCTCCACATCCTCTCCAGCACCTGTTGTTTCCTGACTTTTTAATTTATCTTTGTTTTCATTAGTTTCAAATAATTGCTTGGTTTCTACCTTTACTTCATTGTTTACTGAAATCATTAAGGAGCACGTTGTTTAGTTGCCATGCAATTGTATGGTTTTGAGATATCTTCTTTGTATTGATTTATATTTTTATTGTGTTGTGTTCTGAGATTATGTTTGGTATGATTTTGGGTTTTTTAAATTTGTTGAGAATTGCTTTATGGTTAAGTATGTGGTCAATTTTAGAATATGTGCCATGTACAGATGAAAAGAATATATATTCTGTTTTTGTTGGGTGGAGTGTTCTGTAGATGTCCGTTAGGTTCATCTGGTCAAGTGTTAAGTTTAGGTCCCAAATATCTCTTGTTAGTATTCTGCCTCAGTGATCTGTCCCATATCATCAGTGGGGTGTTGGAAGTCTACCACTCCTTGTGTCATTATCTAAGTTTCTTCATAAGTCTCTAAGAACTTGTTTTATGAATCTAGGTATTCCAGTATTGGGTGCATATATATTTAGGATAGTTAAGTCTCTTGTTTGAACACTTTATTTTTATGTAATCCTATTCTTTTTACTTTTTGATTGTTTTTGGTTTAAAGTCATTTTTTTCCGAAATAAAAACAGGAACCCCTTTCCAGCATTCTTAAAATTTAAAATTTTACTTTCAAAGGAGTCAAGATGAAATGATTTAGATGCTTTGTCACTTATTTAGTCATCTTCACTGTTATCCAGAAGTAAATTTTAATGATAAATTTTATTATAAGAAAGGGTTTTATCATGCTATATAGACCAAGAGGCCCAGGAGTATTTTAAAAGTGAATTTGTTATTCATATTATTACAGCTTACAAACAATATTATTGTATGGGTAAGTTTCTAGAGTTACACTTAAGTAGTTGGGAAACAATATGATTTTTTAGTAATGTACAAAGGCTTTTCAGGATTTTGTACTTGAGTGTAATTTTTGGAGATTACATTTAATTTAATTTATTTATTTGTTCTTTTGAGGCAGGATCTCACTCTGTCACCCAGGCTAGAGTGCAGTGGCATTGTCATGGCTCACTGCAGCCTCAATCTCCTGAGCTCAAGCAGTCCTGCCATCTCAGCCTCCTGAACAGCTGGGACCACAGGCATGCACCACCACACCTAGTTAACATTTTTAATTTCTTGTAGAGACATCATCTCACTGTTAACCATCGTCTCACTGTTACAATATTTTAGAATCAATTTTATAAACAGGGATGACAGAAAGTACCATAGCTCTAGAAACCTTAATTGAGGACATTTTCCATAGAGGAAAACCTACATTTCCTTAAATAGTATTACACCCTTTTAAACCTCTAGGTTTCCTATACCACCAAATAGACTAGAAAGTAAATTTCCAACTTCACAAAGTTCTTCAGTCAAAATAACACCAGCAAACGTGCTATTATATAGTCTCCCTTCCTTTTGCTCTTTTTATCTGAAATCCACAGCATATGTCAGTAGATTATAATTTAATTAGGAGATTTAATAAAAGTTGTATCCACTCCCCTGATGCCACTTCCTTATGAAAAGTTTCATTTTAGCCCTTCCACAGAATAGTATGTTTGAGTCTTATTCACAAAGGAAAACCATCTATTTTTATCTAGCATAGTAGATAATAAAGAAAACAAATTGGAATAATATGAAAGAAAAAGTGAAAAAAAAAGAATATTTTGCAACTTAAGATTGGCTCCAGACATGGATGAAAATTCAATGTTAAATCAGTTGTTTCTGCTATAAGCATTAGCATAAGATCTTTGAGCTGAAAAGCGCTATAAGTTCAATTCAAATTACTGTATTATGGTGGGAAATGGGCACAGACTCTGGAGAAAAACAAAATTAAAAAAAAAAAAAAACTTAAGAGTTGGATCCTGGTTTGACAAGGTCACTGGCTAGGTGATCTCTGGAAAATTATTTAATGTGTTTAATTTGTCTCATCACTTTACCTGTGAGAAAAGTGACCCAGAGAAGTTAAAAGACTTTCCTTTTATTACAACGTGGTTTTGCTGTAGAGTGTAGAAAAAAATATACATTTCTTTTTATTCTCAACTATTTGAAGACACTTTATATAATACTATAGCATTAAAATGTCTGCCAAGAGGTTGCTCCTTTGTGATATTGAAATAATAGTGTGACTATGGCCTTATTCTCTCATCTGACAAGAAATAATAATTTATTATATTTATTAAAATCACATTTGCTTTCACCATTAATTCTGATTAGGATTTTTATGCTGATATGAATAACTAAAATGATGATCTAAGTCAGTTGGGATAGGCTAAATTATGCTATAAAAATATCCTGCAATCTCAGTGGCTTAAACCCATTTGTTTATGGCTCACAATTCATGTCCATCATGGATCATTGGGATTTTGCTCGTCTGTTCACTGTATTAAACAGTAACTTAGAAACCTCAGCTGATAGATCAGCCTTCATCTTGAACTTTTGCTTGTTGTATGTCAAGGAAAGGGTGAGCTCCAGAGGATATCCTCTTGACAATTAAATACTCCAGTCTGGAAGTGACACACACATAATTTCTGTTCCCATCCCATTTCCAGAATTAATCACAGACATGGACTCACCCAATTAAAAGGAAGCCAGGTAGTGATATTTTACTCTTTCCTAGGAAGAGAGGGAGAACAGTTATGACATGATATTACCATCACATGATTTATGAGGTATTATGGCCCTGTTTAGGACTGAAAAACTTTAAGAATAACTAATATGAAAACT
This sequence comes from Mandrillus leucophaeus, assembly GCF_000951045.1. NCBI lineage: Eukaryota > Metazoa > Chordata > Mammalia > Primates > Cercopithecidae > Mandrillus > Mandrillus leucophaeus. Next base: position 87,658 of record NW_012101753.1, on the reverse strand, counting down.
TTTTGTGTGGACAAAAATGTTCTATAAAATGCCCAGCCTTGAAGAGATACTGTTGGTGATTTGTGGCTTAAATGTACGCTTTTTCAATGTGGCATTGCTATTCTTACCTGACTGTAAGTTTTGGCAGGTATAAGTATTCTTTTCTATTGGTTTCCTCTTCACCGTCTGACATTTTTTTTTTCTTTTTGCTTCGTAAACACTAGAGACAGATCCATAGCTTTGCTGATCTCTCTTACTACTCTGGACATTAATCATTCTGAGTGGCTCTTTTGATTAGTTACTTTTGGCTAATCCACTTGATTCCCTAACTAGTTACTCCCACATATTTGTTCTGTGTTGAAGTTGTATCATTTTGTTACACAAAATAATAATATAATATCGTATAGAGGATTTGAATCGTATTGCTTGGAGAGAGAAATTGTGGTCAAAAATGACTAAGGAGAAAAGAAATGAGGGAAATGGTGAAGATGGAGGTAGGCAAGAATATTTAGGCTAAGGTTCATTAGAAATGGTGAAATTAAATTGGTCATCTATTAGGATTAGAGACCAAGTTCCTAAACAGATAAGAATAAAGTGGCTTGTGCCAGAGCGATAAAATCATTGCTTTCTCTTTATCTGTTCCATTTATCTTGCTTGCAGACAATCTAGGTATTACTATTCATTTCGGTCCAAGAAGACAATGGTCTCCTGTTTGACATCATGACATCAAGGTTCTTCTCTGATTATCCATCCTGGCAGAAACACCCAGGGATGGGGTCTGAGCTTAATTCTCACATATTCAGTCCCTAGGAAGTGACTGCTATCACTAGCTTTCATCCAAGCAAGCCTAACAGAGACTTTTCCTATACAACAGGCCCCAAATTATGCTAGCCTCCCTCAAGATCTTATAAGAAAATTACCAAGAGACTAAAATTTTCAGATTTAAGACCTCCCACCAATGAAAAATAAGTATTCTTTCATTTTCTTTTTCAATTACCATTAACTTTCCATGAAGGATACACTCTTTATTAGTGCTACATAAGATTTTCTGTGACCACTGGTTAAACACTTATATTTAAATGTTTCTTCAGAGTTAGACAAGTTAACAAAATAACATGAGTTTTCCTTTATTTTCAATTATTTTTTAATTACAGAAAGAATGTGAGCTAAATGGAATTAAAATGAAATAAGCCAAATGGCTTAGACTAGCTTTTATATTCTTCCAAAACTTATGAACCAAGACACAATATGACTGCTTTTCTATTTCAACCTTTTATTTTTGGGATAAAGGATCATTCACCTACAATATAATATAAACTGTGCTGATAATATTTATTTATATAGGTGGTTGAAGTTTGAAGAAGATGTGGAAGATGGAGGAGAAAGGTGGAGCAAGCCTTATGTAGCTACTCTTTCATTGCACAGCTTGTTTGAGTTGAGAAGTTGTATTCTGAATGGAACTGTGTTGCTGGACATGCATGCCAACACTTTAGAAGAAATTGCAGGTATATCTTTTCTCCCTTAGTCTATTTTATAGGTACAGCTACTTTTTTGTTATTCTCTTTTCCTTGTAATTCAATATATGCATGAACTTTGGAAAACTATCCTCATAATCACTGTATGAGGCCTTAAAAGTCATTTTCTTTTACCCTGTTATTCGAGATAAAAGAAGTTGAATCTCAGAGAAATATGCTCTAGGTTGGCAGTGCCAAGTCTAGGACAAGAACCTAGATATCTTGATTCCCATTCACCATTCATTTTCATTATTAGACTCTCACCATTAGAAATTTAAAGGAAAAACCCTTAAAGCTACTTATTTTCAATATCCAAACACATGAAATCACCAAATGAAAAAATTTCAATAAACAGAAAAATGTTGGTTTAGAATGGACACAGAAGAGTATGGCCATTTATTTTAAACTTAATTAAAACCCTTGAATTCCAGAGGAAGCCAAGTGTTATAGTTAGGATTTGTTTTGTAATTCAATACTGCAGCCTGATAAATGATTAGTATTAGAATTCAATGATGTCTTATAATATAGACAGCTATATTTAGGAAATGTTACTATTACAGAAATTGAGTCAAAGAACTCCTGTATCTTTTGACCAGAAGACAAACATATTTTAGTAAAGACAAAATAATACAAAAACACAGAAATAAGTTTTGAAAGTATATAAATGAAATAATTGATGGAGGTTTTAAAAATACAAACAAAGAAAAGAGACAGTTTAAAAATTATTAGTTTGGGAAAAAATAAAATTTGTTCCATATGATATGTATTTGTGAAGTGGAAAAACTTAGTATCTTAATTATATTGTAGAAATGAAAAATAAATTATATGTGTGTTAATCATATATAAAAGAGAATTATATATTAGAAAAATAACATATCTACTTTAATCTGCAGAACAGCCCCATGAAGTAGATGTCATTCTCATTTTCCAATCAGAAAATAGAAACTCTAAAATTGTCATGACCTAGATTTCACCCAGGGGCCCCTGACTTTAAGCCCAGTGTCTTTTCTGTTACACTACAACTGCTGTCTGAAGAAAAAGAGATGTCTTGAAGTGAATGTCACCCAAATTTTGATGGCACATTTATCACCTTAAAAATTATTGATTTAGTCATTGGTGCTGATAGGCATTGCAGTATATGTGAAAAGAACAGTAAGTACTAAAAGATACTTTGGCTTGATTTATTAAACAAAAATTCCAAAAAATCTGAAACACATACACGGGTGCGCGCGCGTGCACACACACACACACACACACACACACACACACTCTGCCCCAAACAGGAAAGATAAGCAGTCCTCTTCTGTTTCATGTGACACCTGTAAAGAGATTATTCTTTAAATTACATAACTAGAGCCTAAAATACTTTATAAAGTTAAACATATATGTATAATTTTCAGAAGTATCCAGGCTACTGTAGCTGCAATAAATCAAGAAAAAATGGAGAAAATGATTAACTCAGAAATAAACAAACTCTCTAAGAATGCTGAAATAGGTAGCTATCCAGCTCAGTTTCTTAGCTTTACATTATATGGTCTTGCTAATACCCATTAAACATTTTTATATTTTAATTAGGAATGAAACAGCCGGGCTTTTCACAGTACTTCGAAGTATGGGAAGCTCTTAAGTTTGTAATTATCTTTTTCATACTCAAACCTGGTTCTTAGTGTTATTATTGTTTTCCTTATTTAATAAAGAAAGAAACTAAGATTTAAAAGGTTAGAGGCCTTGTGCTAAGGGATTTATTTTCACTGCTTGAATTGATGATGACGCTACCTTTGAAAATAGATTAATCCAAATACATTTTGAAATGGGAAGTGAAACTGTCACATTCTACCACCTGGCAAAATTAGCCTCAGAACACACCCTTTACACTTTTACCAGTCTTTACATTTCTTAAGTTATGTAATTTCTAATGCTTTCCTCAGAAAGTTATTTTTATGAAGAAATTTTCTCCCAGTAATTTGACTAAAACACTGTTCATTTTATCACCTTAGTTCACTTTCATTGTCTAAAATTATGCAACTTTTTCCTAACTCTGTCCCTTTCCCAAGCTCAATTCTGTAGAATATGTGAAGGTTAACTGGGTTAAATCTAGCCTTTTCAAGCAAATTACATTCTCTAAGTCTATCCTTACAGTGAAAGTAGTTCAGTTGACGTCTTGATACCCTAAATAGCTTTTTAGTATTCTTTCTGCTCTTCTAATTAGTGTGTATCTTTCTGACTTTGAAGTAGCCCAACCTGAATGTCCCATTTTTCAGTGCAGAGCAGCCTGTAAAATGACATTTAGAATATGTCAGTGGTTTAATGCTAACATCACAAAGAAAAATATGATTACAAATATCTCTGTTGATCGTTATTACCTTAGATTCCTTTACAATCATTACTGAGAAGAGATTTCCTCTCATTGATAACCATAATTTGACTAAATTTAAAAGTTACTTATGTATCCCCTCAATATAATCTCATTAAAATATTTTCTCCCCATAGTTTGTAATTATATTCTTATTTTTTACTTACTCCTATTTTCATTTTATAAAAATTGAGCTGCGTTACTAAGTTTGTAATAAATAAGCATGCTTTCCGTTTTTAAGACTTCTAACTTTGCAAAGTATTTTCACATAATTATGTTTTATTATCAAAGCAACTTATAAAGTAGGAAAGAAACTATTTCACCGTAAACAGATAAATAGAAAGTTCTTTATCAAAGATGACCTTTGCAGAAATGGAAATAATTTTTTAATTAACCTATAATCATAATTTTTGGGGTATGGGGGTCTCACTATGTTGCCCAGGCTGGTCTTGAATTCCTGGGTTCAATCAGTCCACCTGCTTCAGCTTCCCAAAGTGCTAGGATTACAGACATGAGTCACTGTGCCCAACCATAATTTCTGTTTTATTCTGTTTCATGATCATTTGTGGCCACAGTGATTAACAGTCAGCTCTGAAACTTTTCCCTCAACTCTTATTTATCATGATTTTTCTCTGTTAGCCATAATTCACATACATTAGTCACTCATTTCAGCTTTACAAAAGCTAAGTGTCACAGTTTACCTTTAAGATTTCTAATCCCTAGTACTTTGTGAATGCACAGGCTTTGCAGTATTGATGTTTTTCAGACATTTCCTACTAGATGAATATGACCCAGATATTGTTTTGTAATGATCAAGGATTTTTATATCAATGTTCTGATATGTTTTTAACAGACTCAGATAATTCCTTAAGATATTTTCGTAGACTTAGTAGCAGAAAATCCCATTTGTATCTGGCAAGTCTGTCAAAAATTTCTGGTATAATTAAAGTAGGATTTTCTTTTGGCTAAAGTTAATTTAAAATGTATCTATTTCCCAATGTTTCAGGAAACTCAATAAATTTAAACTTTATCCTTCAAAATATTACTTAACCTTTTCAAATCCAAAATTCTCCGGATATATCTTCTTACCACAATTTACTCTGATATGGAGATTAATTATATTGAATATGCTTCTCAATTATATTCATATAAATTACAGGGAATTTTATGGTCTATGTTAATCTCTTTGAAATTAAGCATTATAAAGATTAATGATGGAAATATCCTCTCTTCAGTGTGTGTATACGTTAACCTAATTCTGTCAATGAGAGTTAGGAAGAAATTAAAACCAAACCAAAGTTAGTACCATGGACAGATTATCAATCATAGCTCCCAACTTATTTAAACAACCTTTGTTGTTTAAAATCTTTCATTGAAGGAAGAATCTGCAGTTTGCTCCACTGAATGTAATTTGTAGATATGGGAGTATAGGAATAACCATATATTTTTTAACATGCCTATACTGTGACAATCCTTGGTCTGAAAAGTAAATATTCTATTACAGTTTACACCTTTAGCACACACATCCCTGTTAGTGCTGGCAACCAAACCACAGAATTTAGGAATTTCATATCATATTCCCCCCCACCTCCCCCAATATATTTTACAGTTAAGACAATGGGTTTTCAAAGCATTGATATGATGATCTTCAAAAAGACAGAGATTTATATAGAATCTGCAATATGTCATAGCCTCTAGGGGCTTTCATTCAAGATACGTTATGATAAAATAGTTACCTGATAGGATGAAAAACAATTTTTCATTTTTCTGAGGCCGTTTTCCACAAGTGCTACTAGTTTTTCTTTTTTTCTTTTTCTTTTTTGAGACGAAGTCTCGCTCTGCCGTCGGGCTGGAGTGCAGTGGCGCGATCTCAGGTCACTGCAACCTCCGCCTCCCGGGCTCAAGCGATTCTCCTGCCTCAGTCTCCCAAGTACCGGGGACTACAGGCGCGCGCCACCATGCCCAGCTAATTTTTTGTATTTTTAGTAGAGACGGGAACTCACCATGTTGGGCAGGATGGTCTCAAAGTGCTACTATTTTTCTAGAACCTGCTTAGTGTTAGCAGAGTGTAAGAGTGTGACCTATTTGTCCTTTTTTTTTTTCTTGCTTTTTCGCTTTTCATCCAGATCCTGGGGCAGAATAGACTGTATTATGTAGGCATCATAGCTTGCTGAGATTGCAGGACTTCACTCTGGACCAAAAGTCATTATGGTCCATTATTCTTTCACACTTTTCAAGTTAATACTGATATATATGTAGTGGGGAAAAGAACAATGTGAGTGATTACTAATTCAGATTCCTTTTGGTACCTAAATGTCACCCTAATATGTTATATTCTTAAGCAAAATGAGTAATTTTTTTCCAGACAAGTAAGATATAATTTGATACAGTTATACTTTGGAGAAGTTTGCTGTGTATTTCTCTGTAACTAATGAACAGATGAGTGTGTTTTTTAATATTTACTTTTCCTTACGTAACTGTTTCAAATAAAAATCTTATCTTTGAAAAACTGTGAAGATAGTGACCTATGGGTTTTATAGTGTTTGAGCCTGGAAACATTGTGCTTTAATAGAAATTAGAAATCATAAACATATGCAGGGTTTATTATGTGATTACTTTTGATTCTGACTAGAATATTGAACTGGGAATTCATATCATGGCTTATATTTGGAACTGCCTTACAATAATATCATATTGGTATTCTAATAACCTACTTTACAACTTCCATTATGAAGCATATGCATATTTTGTATACATTTTTCCATCTTGGCAAGGTTTCAGTGTAATGTCATATATGTTGACAATTTATTATTTCCTTTATTTCAGATTAACCCAGGGGTATTATAACTACTGATCTCCAAAGAACTGAAAAATAGATTTAAATATTATTCTATAGTATAATACATTTTCAGAATTGGAAGGGACCTTTGAGGTAATTATAGTGACTGACTTTCAAACATTCCAGGTATATATTATGGGTGACTTCCAAATATTCATTCTACCTCTTTCCATTGTACACACAAAAATGATACAGCACACATATATCCCATGTGCCAAATATGGCCGACTGCCTGATTTCATAGGGCATTTGAGCTAAGAATTGGGATTATATTTAAAATGGTTGAAAAATGATAAAAAAGAAGTTAATATGTTGTGATGTGAATGTTATATGAAATTCGAGTTTCAGCATCCATAAAGAAGTTGCACTGGAGCATAACCAGGTTTATTTATGTACATGTTGCCTGTGGCTGCTTTCCTGCTACAAAGGCAAAATTCAGTATTTGTGACAGAGATCAGATGGCCTACAATGCCTGAAATATTTATTATCTGGCTCAGGACAAAAAGAGCTTGTCTATCTCTGGTTTAGAGAATTAACTCTAGATTGAAGTGCAGTTCTTGATTAGCCTGTCAGTAATATGAATACCATCTCCTTTGCCAGTGATTGGGTTCAAGATGGGCAGGGCTATGTCAGTAAGACTTAGGATAATTTTTCCTGGCCAGGTGAAAAATAACTCATCTAAGAGAAAGTCACAAAAAATATATTTCTCACTGCATATGAACAAAAATATATATTTCCTTGTTGTGGCTGGAAGCCATCTTATGACCATAAGGAAAATCAGCCTGAGGCTAAAGCTTACCCTAGAGGAGGGGGAAGTTAACAAAATCACAGAGAAGCAGAATTAGAGCCAACCTAACTTTGATCTTTCTATTATGTGAGCCAATAAAATTGTTTTAGGTAGTTTAATTTAGGTTTTCTGCTATTGATAAGCCCAGCTTTGTCTCTAATTGATAAACTGTTATAAAATATGAATATATTGAAACCACCACAAATTTCAAACCAGGAACCCATAATCTACGTAATGAAAATTGCAAAGAAAATCCTGTTCTGGGAAATATTTACTGATAGCCTCAATATTCCAATCAGTGCATCAGGTGCCTTATGCCAGTCTTGGCACCAACATGTGATATAGATATTATTATCTCCATTTTATAAATAAGGACACTGATGTTATTCAACTTTGCAAAGTCATCTAGCTAGAATGTCATAAAGTGGCCCAAATCTGTCCCCTAGTTCATTTCGGCTTCACACTGAAGGGAAATACTGTTGGTAAGGCAGCATTCTGCTAATTTTGAAACCTTTATTGTACTCAAAAAGGCAGTGGAAGGCAGCTCATTGCGATCTGCTTTACATAAGATGTTAAATGCCTTAAAAACAATTAGAGTTAATATTTGATAATCAGAAAGTAAACTGATTACACATTCACTGATGTGATCTTTATATCACTAAGAAACTTAAAATACCTTTGCTTATCTACTTTATTGACATTTTTGATACTCTATATGGTAAATAATCTGCTTAATTATAGACTTCTGAAATCTCACCTTCCAGTCTTTGTTTTGCAGGTATAAAATATCTTTTTAATCTAACATTCTCAAGGGAGTGTGTTTCCAGGAAAGTTTGAGAAAGGGCTGATTTTCTATCCATATGAAACAGAATTGTTTACTCTCCAAATTCAGTAACTATATCACTTCATAGGCCTCTTTGCATCGGATTTTCACAGATAGACTTCTGTTCACTTAACGAGGAAACAAGGAAATTAGTCTGTACTAGAAAATGGGAAAAATATTAAAATATAAGTATAAAACCAATTTCCAAATTCAAACACATTATGAATTGTGAATTCAAACACATTATGAATTTTCATATCATCTCTACAGCTATTCCACCCATCAGTGTGAATAATGAAGAAATAACTTTCTTCTCAATGCAACTATTCCCCTTTGAAAAATAATACTTCATAAGAATTATATATTTAAAATAGAATGATTTATAATGAAAATTTGCCCCAAATCTTTCTTGTGCAACATTTCTACAATGGAACATAAATTTCCATTTATAACACCATGCTTAGGAATTTTTTTAAAGAAGTTATTTGTATTTCAAGATGACTAATATTGTTTAGGGCTTGCATATTTGAACTCAGTGATTCATGGCTGGCACATGTTCTAGAGGAAAGCTGTATTCATCTTCTTCCGGCCTCTTCTCTTCAGATATGGTTCTTGACCAACAAGTGAGCTCAGGTCAGCTGAATGAAGATGTACGCCACAGGGTCCATGAGGCATTGATGAAACAACATCATCATCAGAATCAGAAAAAACTCACCAACAGGATTCCCATTGTTCGTTCCTTTGCTGATATTGGCAAGAAACAGTCAGAACCAAATTCCATGGACAAAAATGGTAAATGTTTGTTTGTTGTGCTCTTTATGTCTACTATAGGTCTCTGACATATCAAAGTGCTTCTAAATCTTTTAAAATTTGTTTTATTTGAAAATGATTTTTTGAAATTCAGATTATTGTAGAATTCTTTTTACATGAGGATATAGTCTTATTATCAAGCATCAAATTGTAAAACTTTTAGAAAAGAACTTAAGTTTCCTGAAAGGCTCAGGAAAAAATACAAAAAAAAACTAATATTTAATAAAAAAAAAAACTTTTAGATTTGCTGCAGAAAACATAAACAGAGCATCTGTGGCATAACAAATAAGGTCCTAGTCTCTGTCCTGTAGCTTAAAAATGTAATGCGGGGCTTTGACTTATGCCATAGATGGTGTTTTCATTTAAAGGAATCATGATCATCATCTAGTGTTTGTGGAAAAAAGATACTGGTTTCATGTTGCTCATAGTTAACAAATTCCCATTAGACAAAATGATTGAAAAGACCAGCCAGTGCATTGCTTGTGACTTTACCTACATTATGGCTGATTCCGGTTCAAGGGCTCATTGCTGTTTGTAATGTGGCATCTTCAACATCCATGGAGCCACCCCACTGACCATTTTCATACACCAATATAGATGACCACCATTGTTTCCTAGCAATCTTGACTTTCTATGATTTATGCTTCGGACTCTTTTATCTTTCCTGTATTTTTTGTTCTCTCCTTGCATTTATTTAACCCCTGATCATTTGCACTAAGGAAGTTGCTTAGGAATCTCCTATTGTCATCCATCCTTTCTATTAGTCTCATGAAAGAAAATGAAGTTACCATGAAGATGGTATGAATTTGTTAAACTTCTATCAGCTTTAAAGTTTCCAGTTCTAAAAGATAAAAATTAATGAAAAGTATTTTCAAATGCTTTACTGGAAAGACTGATTTCCACAAATGGATGAAAACACATGTAGTGACAGCATGAAATATCATGTAATCTCACCCTATTTTCAAAAGCTTCAGAGATGCCTTAAATAAAATGTATGAAAATTAGTTTTCTCCAGATTTGCTTCATATTAATCAGTTTCCATACTACTGAATCAAATATACATTAAAAATGTAGAATAAATGCTTTATTAAATAGATAAAGATGATTAGATGTAATTTTGTCTCAGAGCATAGAACCAGTTCTTAATGACAAAATCATTTTTGAAATACTCATTTGATTTTTGGGACTTTTCAGTGACTGAATATAAGTCATTTTTGTTACACAAAAGAGTCTATAGTTGTGCACACATTAAGTTCAATAAAATTATTATGAATACTTTATAGTAAATACCAACTTGTGTTTGTAGAGTCCACTGAACATTCTGAGGAGGTATAACTTGCTTTGAATCAAATCATATATTTAAAACATATTTTATTCTAAATCACAATTTGCTTTAAAATAAGTGATATATAAGATAACAAAACTTGAGGCTTTTATATTCTAAGAGATGTATTACAAATGCTGTGCTTTTGTTATGCTTATAATGCTAGTATTTATTTGGTATGGCAATGTTAAAACAGAGTCAGTTATTTACAATTTTGGCTATGGGCTTATGTCTACATGACTCCAAAAACTTTATTAAAATGTACCCAAGAATTAACTTCTAAGAATGCATGCAGATTTTATAAAAATGGACTTTTGCCTTCATAACCTTTGCTAGAAATCAGATAATAAGATATATGTCTTTAAGAAAGAGATGTGTTTCTTCAAAGAGGCAAGGATCTTGCATTTTGAACTAGTTAAAATTTATACCTTAAATTTCACTGGAGATAATGTTTACTCTAACAATAATTTCATGACTTTTTTTTTGAAGTAAGATGCTATAGAATTTATTGGATCAATGATTTATTGTAATGTGCAGATCTAGGCACACTGTTTGTTACTGCTTTAAACTTCTATTAAACATAAGAGGAGATGGTAGAATTATAACTGTGAATTACAAATCTACATATAGTCACAAGGTTTTCTGAGAGCCTGCTTTTTGTCTTATTTAAGAAACGGTTTAGTTTTCCCGAAAACTAGAATCTGAGTGATTCTGAAGTGATTCTGTCACCATCTGTACAATCAGCCTTTATCTGAACACATACAAATCTTTTTGAGGCATACGTAAGGGCAATAAAAACTTGGAAACATTTCTAATAAGATTCATATACCCAATTAAGTATTGTTGTAGAGTATGCTGTCAGAAGTGGTTTTCTAAGCCTAAGCTTATAACACCTCCTTATGACTCTGTTTTGCTTCCTTACACACTTTGCATAATTATGTGTGTTGAGAATTCTGAAAATATGTATAGACTTCACCAATTTAGAAATAAATCTCCTACCCAAAAATGAAAAAAGTACGAAAGACCTTTACTACTGAGGTTCTCAATCTACTTAGGAATTCTAAGGCCTGACAAACTCTAGATATATAAACAAATTGAAATTAATAGCCATAAATATGAATTGGACCTTCTGTTCTAAATATGCAATCTAGATTTAAAATTTTGTGCAATAGTTCAGAGAGATGCAAAAGGATTTAAAAACATCAAAAAAGTAAAGGTAATACTATTAATTTTTTTAAATCCTTAGTAAAATCCATTATGCAAAAAGATGGACTTTTTTAAAAAAGATTATAGAATAGAAATTAAATAGGGCAAAGATTTTTCCAGAAACTTTAAAACAGAATACATTTTCCTCCCTAAGCATAGTGGTAGAAATAAGTCCCCGTTTCATGTTTAATGTGCTGAAATTGTCTCAAAAACAAACGGAAGCTTATGTAGATAAGCCTGAAAGAGTCATATAGAATAAAGTTTCTACTTCCTTAATTGACTTGTGTCTTGAGCATGTTACCTTGTTAGTACTCTCTGGGGTTAAACATTCAGACACTGTATTTCAAATGGGGTCTTCCCTGTTTTATAGATTAGATTAATAAAATAGTGCATTTCCTTGCTCTTCTCCTTCCCAAGTCTACCATTCTTTGTCCATTCCTTTTTTAGTGATTTGTGATAATTTGTCAGTCTCATCTCAAAACACACTAGTTAACTTTTCTTGGTATTCTGCATTCTCTTCAGGGCTAATGTGAAGGATGCTATGGATTCACCATGCATTTTTAATGCCACCATGCTGTGTTTAACTTTCACTTTTCATTAAGCATCAAAACTGTGAGAATTAAATATCTGATTCTAATGTTTCAATAAAAAGTGACAGTTACATTTGGCAAAACAACAGCAAAAATAATAGAAAAATAATATCTACTTTGACATTAGCACCCTGAAAAGGGTATGGATGGTAAAACACTCAAGATAAATATATTGAAAATATTAAAATAATTATTTGGACTAGGAAGATTTTCTAAAACTAAAAATAAGACTTTTGTGTTAAGTGATCTAGAAGGCAAAATTTATCAGTATCTGTATTTATCATTTAGGTCATGTATTCAATTACCTTTTGAGACATTGGGATTATAAATCTATTATAAAATATTATTATCCTTATGATAACTTTTATATTTTTGAAGATAATTTGGGATTATTAGTTTTGTTAAGTATAGGGTGTCTTTATTCTGCTCTGTCCTTTACTAATAATTTCTAACTCTGTTTGTTTTCCTTCACATATCTTTTGTCTCTCATAATCTGAATACTTTCCAGTTGTACCTTTTATTTAGGATCTCAAAAGGTGTTACAGTGCAGAAAGTCTCTAACTACTGTTCAATGCCATAGTTTACTGAAAAACAGTTAGACTTGGGAGGACAGGACATAAAGTTCACTCTTTAGGCCTGGGTAGATTTCAGACCTTAAAGCAATGTACACATATGTATTGTGCATAATATTTATTTATACTTTTGGAAATCAGATCTATTGCATTATAGTTACTTCTTTTACAAATGCTGTACTTTTAATTTTCAGATGCATGTTGTCTTTACGTATTTAGATATTATGTATTTTGTATTAGATATTAAAAAATGCTTTCTTGCTTTTTTAATACAATGGTCTCATAAATAAGATATCCAAGGTGTAAAATTTATCCCTCATAATGTTCTACCTTTGAAGAAAAAATAAAGCTAGAATAATAATTCTTAAGATTGCTTGAGACAAACTTATTAAAACATTTGTGTATATTAAATAATTAAACATTGTTTAATAAGTATGATATTTTCTAGTCTTCCAAGAAAATCAAGATGACATTGTTGACACAACTGATGGGCCTGCCCAGAGGCTATATTGTCATTACAGTTTTGGAATGTCAAGACTAGATCTTAAGAGCGAACATAATTCTAGTATGATGTGTTTGGATTTGTTATTTCTTATATTGCATTAATGATTTTCAGGCACACGAATTTTTCTCCAAGTTTAATTGTTTGCATACTTTTCATGTTTTTGAAGTGTAGCTCACCTAATCAGCATTTTCTAAATATTTAGCCCTTCTTTCTTTATGTTTTCTATTCCCATGAATAAATGTATTGTTACACATGTATGTAACTTTGTCATTCATCTTTGTATTTCTTTATTTTGCTCTGTCTTATGTCTGTCTCTAACAGGCTCATCTCATCTCTGTACTCCCTCATCTCCTACCCTTTGGGTACTCTAAATGCGTTGAAGGTTTCTGAGGTAGTGTAAACCAGCTTGGTCTCTAGGTTAATAGTAATGTACCTCCATGTCTTCATCCCAGTTTCCTTCTAGTGCACGTAATTTACAGTGGATTAAGCAGTAGAAAATAATGATACATTTATGCAATATATTCTATTGATATGAATTTGGCCAAATATAAATTTTAAAGTTGCTAAGCTGCTGTTTTATAATACATATGTGCATACTTTACTTAAAGAAGAGAACTATAGCTAAAGACAAATGAGTTAATATAACACTCAACAGGGTTTTTGAGAATATACCTTTTTTTCCCAATAATGAGGTGCTTTAATAATACTACTATTACTTAAAGTCATAAAATAGTACTTTTGATGTAATCTCATGTTCCTTCCCTACAACTTTATGATAAAGAAAATGACTTTGCCAGTCTCATAATACACTTAGTGAAAAATGTATGATGTAACAAGCAGAAAAACAGCTTCATTTTTCTAGTTAGTATTTACTCAAAATACTCTCAGTTTTCTCCTATGCTAGCCCCATATCTATTATAATTTGCCCTAGAAAAATACATAGTCTGTAATAATTTTTATCTGACACGTGTGATCTCTCCATGAAGGCTCAGAGGAAAAAAATGAATTCATAACTCAAAGAAAAGTAATTCAAACAGGTGCTAATATGAATGCTATATAATATATATCTTAATTGATAAGATGTCAAACAAATATTAGAAATTTTGATTTAAGGTGAAGAACTCTTGAGCTTAACAGGTCAGAAATGTGTGTTTAATAAATAGCAAAGAAGATATTAGGTTTCTCAAATGTTTCCATTTACATTTAAATAGTCACAGATACTAGTTAACCATAGTGATATCCACTTTTCATCAGTTTTTAAATAACTTACCCTGAATATAATAAGATTACTCAATTAGTGTCTTTTTTCATAGTCATCCTCATGCCTCAAAATTATGTATGTATTATAAAAACAGAAATAATTAAACATTGCAGTGACATTCATTTATAGGAAATAATATGGGCAGTGATTAGTAGACAAAGGTAATATAAAGAAACAGGTAAAAAGCATTTGTTTGTAAGTACTGTAGCATAGCACTTTAAAAAAATTACTGTATACAATTAGCATTCATAAAGCTTTCACACATATATGAGTGCTAAATCCTAACCTTATACTAATTTTTTCCATGAGGGGAAAATATCCTAGCAAATTCTTTGTTATTCTATTAGGAAAATATTCACTTCTGGCTGAAGATAAAATTCTGTACATGAAAATTATCATTCTATGAACCACTATTGCCTTAGACATCAGCAAGAAAATAAGAGATGCCCTTCCAAAATCTGAATTTATTGATTCTTCTTGTGTAATAGCATTTCAGTTAATGAAATTAATTTTGAAATTTAATCCATCAACTTCTTCTGAAAGGTGGTAATAATTGGCATAAACTAATTGGCATAAAGAAAAATATATTTAAACAATGATTACAATTGATAATAGAACTATAAAATTATTTTTAATTTATGAGGTTTCAATTCATTCTATATACTATAATTCATGCATGAATATTAGTTTTATATATACAGCAAATAAAATGTTAAACTTTTTAAAAGACTTCTATTTTTTCAAAATAACCCAAATCAAACCTGTTAGGTTAATTTTTAAATAGTATCTCTTCATTGTTCTACATACTACCAAGTTGTGAAAACTGCCTTGAGGATATACACATTTAAGTGTATTGTTTCAACTTTAGCAAATTAACTTACATTTTTGGAAATAATAGACAAGAAATAATAACAAGATTTGAAATGCTATTTAAACTTTGCAGGACTTTTGATGTCATTAAGTATATTTAACTATGAATATTAACTCCTATTATTTAACTACTGCTCTGAAATATAAAAGATATACAATTTTTGGTCTTTTTGTCTGTCATAGGCTAGTTTTCGTGACTTTCTATATTACCATACATTCTATAGACATATCTAAAATCTAGGACTAGCAAGAAGTTTACTGTCATCTGATATGTCTCCTGCTAGTTAAACTCTCAACTAGGTCATTATCAACATCACTTAAAATATTTATAAAAAATAGTTTCTAAATCCCTTGTTCATTATCAACCTTATAAAGTAATATTTTATAAAATTGTTCTTATTTTAGAACAAGAATAGCATACAACAATAAATCTCAAAATATATTACTTATTATAATTATTACATAAATATTAGTTATTAATTACTGTAATTATTTACAAGGAGAAATACAAGTGTTAATATTTTAAACATACTGCCTGAGCTGAAGGTAATTTATGAAATGCTCTACTTAAAGTATACAAATGAATACATAACGTATTCAATTTGTTCAAATTTTAAGTTCCACATATTTTCTATCCAATTCAAAATTTAATCTCTTCAAAGTTAATGACTTTGCACTGGGTTGACTTTTGTTTTGTATGTGTTTGGTGATAGAACTAAATAATTGTTCTTCTGTGTAGATTTATACCACATGAAATGATTTATTATAAGAAAGCAGGTATATGTGTATTTAATTTATCCATGACTTGAATTTCACCACTCAATTTTACAGAGCATTCAATAAATTTAATTTTAAATATATCTAATGTTCTAACTCTTTAAAATATGGAGAAATGATGTGAAACTGGTGATTGAAGACATCCGTTAGTAGCACAAATGCATTATATAAAAGGTTTTTTTAAAACTATAGTTATTATTTTGAGAATGGTAAATTGAATGGCTGCTAATGAACAGTTCACAGTCATAGCTGCACATTGCGGTTAGAAATGGGAGAATGAAAATAATTTATGTAGCTTGTGTGACATTTATCTGAAGTTTACATATTTCCCTAGAATATGCTATAATCAGAATTTGTGAACATGGTTTGAGGTGAACTTATTTTAAAAAGTCATTTTATTTTCATCTTCTCCAAATATATTATTTTACATTTTTTAATGAAAGTAGTGAAATCCTTAAGTTCTAGAATAATATTAAGCCTATTACTTTCTGGCATTATAACAACTTTAAACCATACAATTATTCCTATTAATAAATGACCCCTGCTTGAGAGGCTTACTAGTCTAAAAAGCAAACTTATAGTAATTTTTGAAAGTAAATAATTAGTATTTTTAACCTCAGTTGTTAATTTCTAGGTAACAAAGAATAAGTGGACTTTCAGGAGAGAATTTAAAGGAAAGGGTTTTTGTGGGGGTTTTTTGCATTTACCCTGGGAGCTTAGAGAAGTTCAGACAGAGACCAAAGTGATTAGAGATGACACTAAAGGTGAATTTAGAATAAAGTTGGGATTTAGGTAAGTAGAGAGAAGAGCCAGGCAGAGAGAGTGTTTCTAACATCTACAACTGATGTGAATAAAAGCACTATTTTGAGTCATTGAGTTATTATCATAAATATGGGCAAGACTTCAAATTTGAATTGTCATTATTCATTTCACAGAAAAAAAGATGGGGAGACATTTAATTTTCATTGCATTGCTAACTATGAACAAATTTAATATGATTTACTGCAAACAATGTTTCATATTTAGTGAATGATGGAATTTAACCCTTTCTAGTCATTGCCACACTCCCAGTGCTACTATCCACTGAACTCTCATCATCTTCCCTATAATAGGGAAAAGAACTACAGGATAATTATGTTTTAGTTTAGTGTTAATGCAAAACTAATACAATTCAAGTTTTTATCTTTTCTCATATCACAGACTAATATCAGTATGCTTATATAATAGAATAATCAGAGGCATAAAATCATATCCGTAGTGTTCATACTATGTGAAATAAAGGTATTTCTAACCGAACCCCCTTATATAGACTGTAAGAGTTATGGCCAAAGAACTTTTTTTCATTGGTTTGGCTTTTTAGATGCAATAAAACCTAAAAATATACTGTGTATTTTTCTGATAAATATCCGTCCTTTTTAATGCTTTACATTTTAAATTCTTCAGGCTGAGCTTAAATCTTAACAGATGTCTATCTTGTCTTTTTATATATACCATTAGTTTTGGTTGAAATCTAGAAATCAATGATGCTTCAAAATCCTGGTAACATTTACATATTTTTGTATATAATCCTTATTGAAAATAATCTTTTAGAGTTTTTATCTGAAAATTGGTTTAATTTTTTACTGAATTCTCCCATTTCTACCTGTAACTAATAATAAGAATGTTTGTATTAATATAGATCTATTTATATTGACCCTTCATGCTTACATCATAAATTCATTAAGAAACCTGTTAGTCTAGTTTAATTGAAGTGCCTATTTCACTCAGTATGTCTATAACTATGTAAGTAATTGTTTGTATTCTGTCACAACAATCTCTTTTAGCAGGTCAGGTTGTTTCTCCTCAGTCTGCTCCAGCCTGTGTTGAAAATAAAAATGATGTTAGCAGAGAAAACAGCACTGTTGACTTTAGCAAGGTGAGCTTTTCTCCCTCTCATCTAAATAAGTTGCTAAATTACTACTAGAAATTACTACCCATTTTAAGAGGTGTTGACACAATATTTTGCATGCACTTTTTTTGTTTCTTGTCAAAGCTTGATATTGTTACAGATAATGTTAGCATTAAGTCCACATGTAACATTTTGCCTATTCAAAAAAAATAAAAAATAAAAAACCTGAACCTGTGAGTTTTATGCATAGTATTCATGTTTCAGCCACTTGGTATAATGTTCTCTCTTCCAATAAAAGGAATAACTGGGCTTCACAGGGAATTTAACAGAAGTTTAATCTATTTTTGTTTGTTTGTTTTTGTTGTTCTTTGTTTGAGACAGTCTCGCTCTGTCACCGAGGCTGGAGTGCAATGGCACAATCTCGACTCACTGCAACCTCTGCCTCCTGGGTTCAAGCGATTCTCATGCCTCAGCCTCCCGAGTAGCTGGGATTACAGGCGTGTGCCACTGTGTCTGGCTAATTTTTGTATTTTTAGTAGAGACGGGGTTTCACCATCTTGGCCAGGCTGGTCTCGAACTCCTGACC
Organism: Mandrillus leucophaeus; assembly: GCF_000951045.1. Lineage (NCBI taxonomy): Eukaryota > Metazoa > Chordata > Mammalia > Primates > Cercopithecidae > Mandrillus > Mandrillus leucophaeus. The sequence goes on along the minus strand of NW_012101753.1, from coordinate 68,974 downwards.
TCAGGTGATCCATCTGCCTCAGCCTCTCAAAGTGCTGGGATTACAGGCATGAGCCACCACACCCGGCCAAGTTTAATCTATTGTTTAAAAACTTTGGCTAGTATGTGTTCAAAATCTGTTCAAAATCACTTTTCCTCTATTTGTGGGAAAGCAAATCACAATATAAAACTGAATTGTTAATGTAATCAAGGAAAAGTCATTACTGTAAGGAAATCCTAGAAGGACATAGTAAAACTGAGCAGAATTTTAAATAAAAACATATTAAGAACTGACTGTGTTGAGGGATACGTCTAATTGGAGACAACTGAAATGAAATCATTAACTTGAATGTATTCTTAGAAAATGAGTCAATGACGATAATGTGATTTTAATTAGCAAATTTCTGACATTGTATATGTGCCATTGCAAGCTATGGCAAAGTAACAGTTAAGTAGAAAAGAAGAGTTTCTAGCTGGGTGTGGTGGTACGTGCCTGTGGTTCCAGCCACTTGGGAGGCTGAGGTGGGAGGATTGCTTGAGCCCAGGAGGCAGAGGCTACAGTGAACTGAGGTCATGTCACTGCACTCCAGCCTGGGTGATGGAGTGAGACTCCATCTCAAAATAAATAAATAATTAAATAAATAAATAAATAAATAAAGACAATGCAAAAGAGGAGTTTCAATACTTGGTGAAAATATGGCAGGTTAACAATTCTCTTTATCTGAGTGGCTGAAATAAAAGTAACTCAGAGTAATATTTTAATAAAGCCCTTAGCACTGGCAATAATTGTAGTAGTGGGAGGAAGTGGGAATGGGTGGAAGCAGTAGAGAAAGTAGCCTGAACCAAGGTTCTGAAAAGATTAATAGTGATCAGCTCCTTGGACCTGTTTCAGAATCCCTCTGACAATGCCTAAATAATCTAGATCTAGTTATGTGCATGCTCTCCCTCTGGTGCCTGGCGGAGTCTCCGTGGGAGCATGGTGTACCAGCTTAAGTCTGTTAATTATGCGTGCAGGGACTGGGAGGCCAACAAAAGGGGCATACTAGTCCATGTGGGATGAAACAAAGGCATGAAAAAGGACCTCCACACCAGCAAGAGAGAGAGGTGAGGGTATACTTGGGCTCTATTTCTACAGTGGTTCAAAGCTCATTTCACTGTATGGAGACATGTGATTCAAACATTAAGCCAGTTCAAATGTATTCCATCTGCCACTCTAAGAGCTATCTTTTCAAAGCATTGCATCTTCATTCATCTGCAAGTTGGAAAAAGTTGTCACAAACTGCCATACATTTAATTTCTGATATTCTTAATTTGAAATGATCTTAAAAGCAATAATATAACAAGCTGCATATTTATGTATAAACACATTAACAGCATAAAGAAGGCATATTTAACATCCTCAGAAACAATCATTATAAACCACATAGCTCCTCCTTTCAAATAAATTGTGATTTAACTTTTTAAAAATAATATAACCTTTATACACTGATTGTATATCTCCATATCATTTTGCTTTTGGTTGTGTGACCTGTCTTTTCAGCCTTCAAGAATTCTTCATCACATATGAAAGAAAATGAAGATTGCCAGTTGTAGGCAGGAGTCTCATCTTCTGGTCCCCCCAAACAGTTAAAACTATGGAAGAGTCAAAAACCGATTTCCTTTCTTTTAATCCTTTTCTTTCTCACCACATTTGTGATCACTGGCCTGTTTCATCTTTTAATAGGCAAGTTAAATTTCTAGAGCCCTCTACTTAGTGTCAACTGCCTTTAGGCCTCAGTCTCTTGTTCATAGCATGGCACACTGGAAAGAATGTGACTTTTGAGAAAGAGTGTGAGATCTTGAATCCCACCTCTGGCATTATAAACTCTCTGATCTTGGAGAAGTTCTCTAAAGTTCAGCCTTCTCATTTGCAAAGTAGGAAAACTATTTACAATTTCATTGTGAAGATTTAATCAAATAATATATAGAGAGATCCTGGGACAGTGCTCGACTTATAGCAGGTGTTTAATAAAAGGTGGTTAAACTTATTATTGTGGCTATTAGTAGTAGTAGAAATAGTAGTGTCAGAAATGAAACACCAGATCATAATTTAATGTTTTGGTCTCCACTGGGTCTTTAGTGCCTTAAATAGTATTTGGTATGTATTTGTTGAATGAATCCTTCAAGATCCAAAGTAATGTAAGCCTGATTTTGAAATTTAAAAAAGACTGAGTAAGATTTTTTACTTTAAAGCCTGAGAAGGCAGAAAAGTAGAGTTTGAAAAGAGCAGTTGTGATCTATCACTATGGAAACAAATTTTAGTGCCAGATTTTGCAGGTGCATGAGTTGATTTTTTTTAGCCTTATGATTTTAGTTTTAGTAGTGAATTTATCAAAATTCACCTAGTTTCCAGGTTAGTTTTCTATTTTAATATTTTAAGTCAATATGCAGATTCCAAAACCTCAGCATCTTAATATGCAGATTCCAAACATTTTGAGGTGTTAAGAAAAACAAGGTCTTTATTCCTCTCATATGATTTGATCATATTTATTCCATCTACATTCAACCTACATATTTGTAATCCTTCCAATGTATAGACCTGTCACACTTACTTACTTAAGTAATGATTTAGAAAATAACTGAAATTATCAGGTTTTAGCTTCCCATAATACATTTAAAAAGCAGATGTTTCAAAACACTATTTGTTTTTGTTTTTCAAGCTGACAGTAGAACGTAGCTATTTTATGTTGATGGTGTTTTCTTTTACTTCAAATGACCCAGAGATGGCTTCACATAATTTTCTACATAGAAATAACTTTCTTCTGCATCTAGCTTTAGTGTATGAAGCATAGTACAAAGAGTTGTATTATTTAATCCTAGAACTGTAGGAAACCTTAGACATCTCCTCATTTAGTCAGCAAGAAAGCTGAATTATAGAGTGATTAAGAGAGCTGCTCAAGATCACTGGTGAGTTAGTGTCAAGACACCATTTCTTCCCAGAGAATCCCTGTGATGTTTCTTGTACTTTCTATAATGGGCTGAAGGCTTAAACTTTCTCTTTAAATTTCCATCTGTTTTTCCTTTAATTCTTAGTGTGTAGTTTGCCCAGACACTTCCAATTTCACCTTGATCTTCTATCTAATTTCATTCCCTGTTCCCTAGAAATGTAACTGTTTCTCATCCACAGCTTAAGTATCAAATGCCCAGAAAGAAATCTTTCTGTTATTAACATAAAGATGAGGTCTGGAGAGCCCAGAAGCATGAGTGTAAATACAGACCCAGAAGAGTATAGCTTGATTTCTTCAAGATCCTATCCAGAGGACCAGAAACTTCCAGGATTTCCTTCTTGTCCATTCCAAGTGTTTGTGTTCCACTTGACAATTGTCTTAGGGATGTAGTTCAACCTAGATTCTCTAGACCTGCTTTACATATTTATAATTTCATAAGAGGTCACAGTCAGGTCTTTAAACATAATATTTTGTTATATTAAAAGTTGCTTAGGGGGCCAAGGGCATGGTGGCTCACACCTGTAATCCCAGCATTTTGGGAGGCCAAGGCAGGAGGATCACTTTAGCTCAAGAGTTCGAGATCAAGCTAGGCAACATAGTGAGACCTCATCTCTACAAAATCTAGAAAAAATCAGCCAGGCATGGTGGCACACCTGTAGTCCCAGCTATTCAGAAGGCTGAACTGGAAGGATCAGGATGGCTTGAGCCAGGAAGTTCAAGACTGCAGTGAGCTGGGATCGCACCACTGCACTCCACTCTGGATGACACAATGAGACCCTGTCTCAAAAACTTAACCAAACAAAAAAAGATAGTTTGTTTGTCAAATAAGTTTCTTCATGAAGTATATAGTACACAAACACAAAATATAGGGTTGCCCCATAAATAATATAATATATAATTTTACCTAATATAGAATAATATAATTAGATAATACATAATCAATTACTTCCCAAAATATATGATTACTCCAAGAATAATGTAATGAGTATAATACAATGGCTGCCTCAAATATGTGCTATAGAACTGTAACTTATTCCATTTGAAGTCAAAAGATGAATTTGCTTATCCTGAAATTAAATTCTGTATATTTTAATGTTTTTTCTAAATAACAGGTATCAATGATATATTAGCTATTTTGTAAGCTTAAAGATCATGTGTAATGACCATATATTTTCTTTTACAAAATTCAACTATTTTAACATACTATGTACTTATTGATTTAATTAAATTTCATCTTTAAACAGTTATTTCTATAATCACCACCTCCCTGAGGCACAGACTTTAGTAGTTAAGACAATGGCATTTGTCAAGCAATAAATGAGTTTATAGAATTTTCAAGGTGGAATTTAAATTTCAGGCATTATCAATAATTTATATTATCAATTACTAGATTTTTTTTTTTTTTTTTTGAGACGGAGTCTTGCTCTGTCGCCCAGGCTGGAGTGCAGTGGCCAGATCTCAGCTCACTGCAAGCTCCGCCTCCCGGGTTTACACTATTCTCGTGCCTCAGCCTCCCAAGTAGCTGGGACTACAGGTGCCCCCCACCTCGCCCGGCTAGTTTTTTGTATTTTTTAGTAGAGACGGAGTTTCACCGTATCAGCCAGGATGGTCTCGATCTCCTGACCTTGTGATCTGCCCGCCTCCCAAAGAATTACTAGATTTTTTAAAAAGATGTTTTCTCATTTTAAATTTTGTTTCAGTATATTTATATTGTATCATTGTTCTTTCCATTGAGAGAGAAAACTGTTTATTCTTTTAGTAATAGAAAGGATTATGAAATTTATTATGTTTTCCTCACAGAGCTAACAGTCTATGGGAAATCTTCTATTCTCTCCTTGGGAATTTTTGCATTACAATGAAAATGTAAAGCATTACTAATTTAAAGCATCTTAAATCTGTACATTTCTCCTAGCTAGATAAATACCTACAAAAATACCACAACAAATCACATGAAATTTAACCTTACTTATTATAGTAAATAAATACTTTTGCTATCTATACATTAAAAGATCAGGTCCACAAAAGCAAAAATATTTGCTATATAATCCAGTGTACATGAATTATGAATTTACAAATGTATATTTGGGAGTACATTTGTAGCTTAAAATCTTTGGATGTATAATATTTGTTATACATTTTTATAGGCAGTTTTGCTTTGTTAAATCATTCTTCCTTTCCTTTAAAATAAAATAATGATTCTATTTAATATTTTTGATGGAATACTGTAGGATATTTTTACATTTAATCCTTGTGAAAGAATATATGCTTCATATACTAGGTTATATATTTTGTGGTATCCTTATTCTTTGGAAAGATTAATTAGTTGTAAAACTTCCAAATAGCTGTACTATGATCTTGATTTCAGAAAGAAACATATTTAATATAGTCACTAAAGTATTACCATGGATTTTTTCATTTTAAATTTTTGAGACAAATATTCTCAAATCATTAAACCTGCAGAAGAACTATCTAGGCTAAAAAAATCTTCTCAGCCTCCTCATATTTGCCAGAGCTCATTCCTCTCTCTCTCGGCTATTCTCACTTTGATCTTTGGCCCTCATTTCATTAATATCAGAGCATAAGATCAATTACTAGAGCAGATAAATTCTTATTCCCCTAAAAACAGAGCTTCATAAAAAGTAACTCAAGTGAATTAGAAACAAGACATAGATCTTGTACAATTTACATTAAAGTCACTGCTTGTCTTTCACTGAGGCCCTGTACATAAAATTGATACTTATTGTTAAGGATATTTTGCATTCATTTTTTAGACTTCAGCCTTTATTTTTAGCATTTCTTCTTCTTAATGATCACTTTTGCTTTGTGTACATTCATTTCAATCACAAACATCTCATGTCAGAAATTCAACTATAGCTCTTGAGTAACTCCAAATGTTAATATTTTATTCTGATTTTTTCTACTGTGTCATATCTAAATTCTCAGATGAAAAACCAATATTGAAGAATTACCAGGCCAAATATAGAATGTGAAGAATATAGAACAACTAGAAAACAGAAGAAGGTTAAAGTCATAATTTATACTGTAAAGAGAAACATGATTATATTTCTTTTGACATAAGCATATTTGAGTATTAATTAAAATGTATTATGTACAAAAATTAGGTAGTGTAGTATAAAAATATTAAATCTGTTGGCAAATGCTAATTAAATTACGGTTAAAGAATAGTTATTTAACTGAACTCACATACTTTTCCCTGTCTAAAATTTCAAGATTGTTGAGACTGGAGAAACTTTGTTTAAAAATAATTAGTAGAAGAACTAGAGTACTCATCTTATTGATGACAAGTTAAAATAATCCACAAGTAAAGAAAAAAGGTTATTATAGAAAAAGGGCAAATGAGATGTTTAACTGTGTGTATTTATTTAAACTATATTTATTCATGGATTACTATATGTGAAGCACTGTGCAAGAATATGATTTACCAGATTTTTCCAATTTTGATTTATCATATTTACCTGGTGATGCTTGCAGGTTGATCTGCACTTTATGAAAAAGATTCCTCCAGGTGCTGAAGCATCAAACATCTTAGTGGGAGAACTGGAGTTCTTGGATCGAACTGTAGTTGCGTTTGTCAGGTTGTCTCCAGCTGTATTGCTTCAAGGACTGGCTGAAGTCCCAATCCCAACCAGGTAAAGAGTATAAAAGCGTCTTTTGTATTTTTCTTAAACTATCTTTTTGTGGAAAGAAAATGAGGATTCAAGGTAATTTTCTGTTAGAGTTTTGACTAGAAACTAAGTGAAATCCACAAAACTACTATTAATTTTTGTTTGTGAAGGAGGGGAAAAGTGCTTTAAAAATTATTCTAATATTTCCTCCCTTCTCTCAAGCTTCTGTTTCATTTTAGGCATATTCCTCATCTCAAGGTACCTTGAAGCCATATGAATTCTTCTTTTTTTTTTACATTTTTGGTAAAAGAAGTGGTAACATGTTAGCTTTTTCTCAAAGGTTGCATTAAATTGTCTGCTAAAGAAAGAAAGGATCTTGTGCATGAGTGTGGTCAAATTCAGAAATAGCAAAGTTACTAAGGTTTGCTTACACTTGAATAAGAAGGCCTTCAAAATGCATGTAAGTGCCATCGTTAGGATAGCATCAAATATATGTTTCAATCCTAGGCATAGTGGGCTTCCCACACACAGGGTCTGTAGAATTACTGGTAGAAGTATTATCACAGTGTGGTTGAATCAGAGTTAAAAGTACAAATTTAATTTGATGATCGGAACTTGTTTCTCATTTAACAATAAAATAACAACTTAGGGATGATACAAACTGAATTATGCTGTTTCTCATTTTTTAGAATAAGGCTATCCATTACTAAAACTGTAAAAAAAGAAAAAAAGAAAGGACGGAAAAACAGAATATCGACTTTAGCACATTAGGTTCCAAGCAATTTACCCAGAAGCCTTGTTTTCTTCCATACTCCTACCATCAGTGCGATTCCAAAATGCAGATAGCCTTTTACTCTAGTCCTTTCCTGCAGCAAAACATGTCTATTTAGGGCCCCGTTCCCATATGGCTGGTGCCCTTTGTTTGATGCTACAGCTATCTCAAAAGCTGTTAGTGTGCCTCCTCTTCCAAACATTGAATGCCTTAGCCAAGTTACTTGATGAAAAGTTCAAGTACTGTATCAACTGTAGAATATATGTCCTCTATGGATCTTTGGCCTTAACTCAAAATATAGCAGATTACATAACTCCCTGCTTTGATTATGGATAAAATATTCTACAACTATGGAATACACAGCCAGGAGAGGCCTCATTTTGTAAGAACTCAGCTGACTGGAATGGGATTCAGTGTTTAAGTACCTATGTCTGACTATGGTTTGGGGGAGGAATCTAGTTACTGTTCAGATTATAGAAAGAAGTCTATATTTATCCTGTTTGAGGGTTATTGAGATTTCTGATACACATCAACTTTTATGTACAAAGGGAAAGGATAAACTGAGCACATTAAAGTGGCATCTGACTATGTGATTCAGGTTATATATTTTCTATGGACAACCTGTAACCTATCCAAGGTTTCTGGGAGTCTGGGATTCATATGTAAGATGTTAAACTTGTTAATTGTAGAGTTACTATTATAGCAGTTGAAAATTTCTTTTCAGTCTGCCAAGCAGTGCCTTTGTGTTCCACCACTTAGGAAGGTGTCTGGTGAACTATGAGCAAATGATGGCTATTTATGACAATGATAGTTCTTGTATTTAAAAAAAAGGAAAAGAAAAATTCCAACAAGTAGAAAAAAGCCGTGATGGGGTTATATACCCTTATTTGAAAACTGTCGGTTTTAAGTGACCTTATTTCACACTGAGATAGCAAAATATGTGTAGAGAACAATGGAGAAAAAAATTAGGGCCACTGTAGAGCAACTGTATGAGAAGAGATTTAAAGACAAGACTATTTAGTTAGGGAAGGTGAAAAATAGAAGAAGATTAGTTGGACAAACAGAATAAAGAAAGCCATTCAGGGTTTCTAATTATCCTTTTTTGGGGAGGACAAAAGGGCATCCTGTTAATACAATGGCGACACACAGTAGAAATGTCAGAAAATAATCTTTTAGAACTTTAAAAATAGCCCATGGAATGGAAACCTGAAAAATAGCAAGATGTACATAGGTTAGGAAGTTTCTTAAAAAACTATTATAGTTGATAAAGCACCTGCCACCAAATTAAACCATTCCTGTTTTTAATGTCAACTGGACATTTCTACATAGTAGAAATTGGCTTGGGTTCAGTTGTCACTGACACACACACAAAAATATTGTCACATCCTCTAAAATTGTGTAATATTTGCCTCATGTAAAAACATGTACAATCTCTAAAGATTATACCTATATGAGGAGTAGAATTATAGTAACTATTTTAGTACACTTTGTAAAGCCATTAGTCTTCATACTTAATAGCATAAACCATTTAACAAATTAACACCATAGAATGACATGGCAGAATATAGGGCATTCTTTAATTTTCACAATTTCCCAGAAGGATTGACCTTCTCAGAGACAGAACAATCACCAGTCTGCTAAAGTTAGAGTATCTATTGACTTCTTTAAAAGCACCACTTGTGATGATGAATTTGCCAAATGTTCGACCTAATTTAGATGGAATATTATAGTGCAGACACTATTTTTATTCCTCAGCATTACAAATAATAGATCATTAACTCCCCATTTTCTTCTACCTGGCTGATCTTTGATTCCTGACAATAATTTTTTATAATGAAAATTGCACACACCCCTACTGTTTTTTGACTCTATATTTTCTCTGTTTTGCTACCGTGTTACCTTTGCCCCCTTTGAACTGTTTGCCATTTTGCATACAAGTGAGTTTTCTTCCTTCCTATTTAGAAAGGTCTAATCAGATTTTACTTTTCACACTTTCCTTCTTTAAGGATCGTAGAATCCTTAAAATTCCCAATAGCAACTGCACATACTGTACAGATAACTAAACAGAGAAACACTGTGATTAAAAATCAATCAAAAAAACAGAAAACCATGCATTCCCATTGCTTGAGGATCTTAAGCATAAGAGTCAATCATGGTAAAATTTTTCAAAATAATAATGAACTATGAAAAGCTATGAAAGTATTTGACATCATAACCTCCATTTGCAGTAATTCCTTTGAGATGAGTGATTCTGTATTACTAAAATTATTTTTATATTTCTACCTTAAAACATTTTTTTCTTCTTAATTACAGATTTTTGTTCATTCTTCTGGGACCCCTGGGAAAGGGTCAACAGTACCATGAGATTGGCAGATCAATTGCAACCCTAATGACAGATGAGGTATTTATTCAAGTTCATTGGGAACATTTTCCCCCACTAGGTATACCTAAAACTTTTGGAGGTCCTCTTTTCAAGACAGTTTGTTGTGAATCAGATTTCTCTGTATTGAATCCCATTCTCCCATGTCTCCACTATAAAATCTCCTTTAGAAAAATGTTTTCCAATGGGATAATAAATTAACACCCATGAATATAATATTTTAAAACTTCATAGTGTAAAGAAATTTTTTCGGTGACACTTAGAATATATTATTAATATTCCCTTTATGGTATATGTGCTGCCAAAGTAAGCACCATTGTTAATATCCTTGGAAATCTTGTTTTGAGTAAATAATTTCAAAGTCTAAAGAAAGAACAATAGCAGTTTATCTGAATAGTATACATGACCCCAAAATGCATGCAACATCTGTCAACTCTCTACAGTTGCCTAAATATAGATGTTTTTAACCTGGGAGTTTGGGAACTATTAGAGAAGCTGTAGATAGATTTCAAGGGGTTTGTGATTTCTGTGATAGAGCATGTAAATTTTTCTATCTAAAAAATTTGTCTGTAGATTTTTGGGACTGGAAAAAGCTTTCATCAGCTTTTCAAACAGGTGTATGTCTCAAAAGTAGAAGATCTTTAAAGTAAGAACATAAAAGATGCATCATACCACTATTTTCCTTGACTTAGATTCTCCAACCCATTATGGAAATTTGTTGTTATTGTTAACGGGAAGAGCAGATGCAGTAGATCACAGAAGGGGCATTAAATCAAAATTTAGTTGTAAATGAACAAATGGGATTATATACATCTAGATTTCATCTAAATAATTTAATAACGTTTTCATTGAAATACGTGGCTGCAGATATTTGAAAATTCTGTAAAAAGAGCCAATTAGTATTATATATTACTTTTTCTATGTTTACAATAGCTAAAATTTGAACTTGTTTAGGGGGTTCAATATTATAAATTCTTCAATCTGTCCAAATTATGTTTTACAGTGTTATATGAATTAGTTTTTGATATTTACACATAGGAAAGCAAAAGCTAGAAGAAAAACATTTTGTTCCCTCAGTTTTTAAAAGGAACCAACTTAATGAGTGTATTAGTTTACACTGACTGCCATAAGAAACTACCACAAATTGGGTGGCTTAAAATGACAGTAGTTTGTTTTCTCATATTTTTGAGGCTAGAAGTCTGAAGTCAAGGTGTCAGCAGAGCCACACTCCCTTCGAAGTCTCTAGGGGAGGATCCTTCCTTGTCTCTTCCATATTCTGGTGGCTCTTGGTCTTCCCTGGCTTGTGGCAACAGACCTTTGTTCTCTGTCTCCATCTTCACATGGCTTTCTCCCAGTTATCTCTGTGTGTCTTCTTATTTTCTGTTATGAAGACAGACATTTATTTGTCATTTGATTTCGGGCCCATCCTAAATACATCCAAATCGTTGAATTTAGGGCCCATCCTAATTCAGGATAATTTCATCTTGAGATACTTACCTTAATTACATCTCCAAAATCTTTATTTCAAATAAGGCCACATTCTGAGGCTCCAGGTTGATGTATATTTTGGGAGGAAATTATCCAATCCACTATAATGAATAACGTATTCTATTTGGGAAATTTGCAAAAATACAGGAGAATGAAAAAAATAGGTTAATGAGGGCCATACACCTGATTTAACATAACTCTCTCTGAGAAAACACTCACAGTATAAAAGCTCTTAGTATTTCCATATTGATTTGTATTAGTATTCTACAATTTAAGTATTATCACTTTCACATACATTTGTTTAATATTTTATTATATTTCAGACAAAAAATGTTTCCCCATCTAAGAAATTAGGGCATTATTTTAAGATATCTGTGGGGCATGAGACATGTGATAATGTGAGAGAGGATCCTACTGTGTCATGGAATGTACATGTACATCAGTGTATCTCTCTCCTCTTCATCCTCTACTTCCCCAATTGGGAATCAGCATTTTTCTCAATAGAAAGATGTCAGTTCTAAAGATTTCTTGACTAATCAAGTGAACACAGAAAAGGGAAATATCCATGTTCTATAAATTTCAGATTTAGGATGAGAACAGAGAAGGGGCTTCCATCTATTTATTTGATTAGTGAGAGCTACCTAATTTGAGAATAAGCATCAATCATATAATAAAGACTGAAATTTGAGCATAAGCATCAGTCACCTGATTAAAAAAATACATTTTTTCAATTATTTACCTTTGAAAGTTTTAGAGCATGGCCTTAGGTAATCTTTGTAGATTATAGGATACAGAAGCAGAAACTCAACCAGAAAGCTACTCTAAAAGATAAGAGCTGTTAGTTTTAATAGGACATGGTAGTTACAACAGGACATTGATTGAATATCAAAGACTGTTTAAATATTTTTTAAAAAAGAAAACAGATTTGTATTGTTCAAAGCCCAGGTAAAGCAAGTATTCTGCTTATCTAATTACTTTGAAGGCTATTGAATAATTGTACTAGGCCAGATGTAATGGCTCACAACTGTAATCCCAGCACTTTGGGATCGCCAAGGTGGATGGATCACCTGAAGTCAGGAATTTGAGATCAGCCTGGCCAACATGGTGCAACCCCGTCTCTACTAAAAATACAAAAATTAGCTGGGTATGGTGGCGTATGCCTGTAGTCCCAGTTACTTGAGAGGCTGAGAGGGGAGAATCGCTTGAACCTGGGAAGTGGAAATGGCAGTGAGCCACTATTGCGTCACTGCACTCCAGCCTGGGTGACGAAGCGAGACTCTGTCTCAAAAAAAGAAAGAAAAGAAAAAGGAAAAGAACAATTGTACTCATTAAGAATAGAATTTAATATGTTGATTCATTATTTACTTTGGTTAAAAAAATAGTTTATTGGATTGCATTATCAAACATAAATTCCATGAGAACAGTTACCATTTTAGCATTCAGTATTCACTTTTGTGCCCTGATTTTGCCAGGTGCTCAAATAAATATTCTTTGAACTAAGTTCTATTTTTTTCCCCTCTCTGTACTTTGAACACTTAGTAGGTAGACTGTCTTCCTTTTGTATTTTTAGACGTATCACAGTGTCTGACCCTCAGTCAGGGTTCAATAAATTTTTAAAACATGAATCAGATACTGAATATTCTAGTCATCATACCAATATTCTATCTTGAATCAAGCCAATAATTTATTTTCTTCATTTCTGTTGAGCTTTACTAGAGATAAATCATATGATTATGCTTACCAACACTGCTACCAATGTGTTGATCCCTTCACATTCTCAAAAATTATTAAGCACTCCAGAGCTTTTGTGTACATAGATATGTTGGTATTTACCATAGGAGAACTTAAAACTGAGAAATTTTTAAAATATGTGTTTATGAATTCATTTAAAAACAACAATAGGGCAGGTTCAGTGGCCCACGCCTGTAATCCCAGCACTTTCAGAACCTAAGGCGAGTGGATCACTTGATGTCACAAGTTTGAGACCAGCCTGGGCAGCATGGTGAAACCCTGTCTCTACAAAAAAATTCAAAAAAAATTAGCTGCATATAATCCCAGCTGCTCAGCTATTTGGGAGGCTGAGGTGGGAGGATGACTTGAGCCAGGGAGGCAGAGGTTGCAGTGAGCTGAGATGGCACCACTGCTCTCCAGCCTGGGCAATAGAGCCAGACGTTGTCTCAAAATAAATATATAAATAACAATAGTAAAACCATTACATATTAGCATAAATAATACATTTTAGTGAAAACAAAAACAAACAAAATACTAAGAGAGGCTTGTTTTTCTTTTTCTGGATATTTGAGCTAACAGTTTCCTCTCTCTTCTAGATCTTAAGTGAACCCTGACAGCAAACATGCAGAACACATAGTAGCTACTTGGAAGAAATACACATGAAATGAGGTCTAGGTTTACCCCATCCTGTAAAAAAAATTCTTTACTACTTAGAACAGCATATACTTCTGAAGCACATACTTTTGAAGAAGTGTTGGTTCAATATGAATTTTGAGAGTTTTGAAGGAGTAGTCTCTATTTGATTCTGAATATTTTTAGATTCATTCATTTCTTATCATATTGCAGTCTGACTTTGGCATTGCCATTCTACTTGAATTGCTCTCAAAAAAATTATCATTTACTAAGAATGTTATTACATGTTCATGACATTATTGAACATCGCATTTTTCTTTTTTCCCATAAGAACTGCTAAATTTTCTTGTGTGCTTCGTTTTGACACTAAATCTCTGAGATCTTTTTTAATTGAAATAGTTTATTTTTATACAATTTCTAGTGTCATTTAGGATAAAATCAGGAAGAAAAAAATTGTTTGGTTGCTGTCTCAACCCCCAAATCATCATCAATCTTAATTTTTTTTCTTTGAATTTTTTAATATACTTTAAGTTCTAGAATACATGTGCAGAACGTGCAGGTTTGTTACATAGTGTTACATAGGTATACACATGCCATGGTGGTTTGCTGCACCCATCAACACGTCATCTACATTAGGTATTTCTCCTAATGCTATCCCTCCCCTAGACTCCCACCCCCGAACAGGCCCCAGTGTGTGATGTTCCCCTTCCTGTGTCCGTGTGTTCTCGTTGTTCAGCTCTCATTTATAAGTGAGAACATGTGGTGTTTGGTTTTCTTTTCCTTTGTTAGTTTGCTGAGAATGATGGTTTTCACCTTCATCCGTGTCCCTGCAAAGGACATGAATTCATTCTTTTTTATGGCTGCATGCTATTCCATGGTGTATATGTGCCATATTTTCTTTATTCAGTCTGTCACTGATAAGCATTTGGTTCGGTTCCAAGTCTTTGCTATTGTGAATATTGCTGAAATAAACATACATAGTAGTATGTTTATATCTTTATAGTAGAATGTATCTTTATAGTATAGTATCTTTATAGTAGAGTGTATCTTTATAGTATAGTATCTTTATAGTAGAATGATTTATAATCATTTTGGTATATACCCAGTAATGGGGTTGCTGGGTCAAATGATATTTCTGGTTCTAGATCCTTGAGGAATTGCCACACTGTCTTTCACAGTGGTTGAACTAATTTACACCCCCACCAACAGTGTAAAAGTGTTCCTATTTCTCCACATCCTCTCCAGCATCTGTTGTTTCCTGACTTTTTAATGATTGCCATTATAACTGGCATGAGATGGTATCTCATTGTGGTTTTGATTTGCATTTCTCTAATGACCAGTGATGATGAGCTTTTTTTCTTGTTTTTTAGCCACACAAATGTCTTCTTTTGAGAAATTTCTGTTCATATCCTTTGCCCACTTTTTGCTGGGGTTGTTTTTTTCTTGTAAATTTGTTGAAGTACTTTGTAAATTCTGGACATTAGCCCTTTGTCAGATGGATAGATTGCAAAAATTTTTTCCCATTCTGTAGGTTGCCTGTTCCTTCTGTTGATATTTCTTTTGCTGTGCAGAGTTCTTTAGTGTTATTAGCTCCCATTTGTCAATTTTGGCTTTTGTTGCCGTTGCTTTTGGTGTTTTAGTCATGAAGTCTTTGCCCATGCCTGTGTCCTGAATGGTATTGCCTAGATTTTCTTCTAGGGTTTTTATGACTTTCGGTCTTATATTTAAATCTTTAATCCATTTTGAGTTAATTTTTGTTTAAGGTGTAAGGAAGGAGTCCAGTTTCAGTTTTCTGCATATGGCTAGCTAGTTTTCCCATCACCATTTATTAAATAGGAATCATTCCCCATTTCTTGTATTTGTCAGGTTTGTCAAAGATCAGATGGTTTTAGATGAGTGGCATTATTTCTGAGGTCCTCTGTTCCATTGGTCTACGTATCGGTTTTGATACAAGTGCCATATGGTTTTTCCACATAGTATAGTTTGAAGTCAGGTACTGTGATGCCTCCAGCTTTGTTCTTTTTGCTTAGGATTGTCATGGCTATACGGGCTCTATTTTTGGTTCCATGTGAAATTTAAAGTAGTTTTTTCTAATTCTGTGAAGAAAGTCAATGGTAGCTTGATGGGGATAGCATTGAATCTATAAACTACTTTGGGCAATATGGCCATTTTCACGATATTGATTCTTACTATTCATGAGCATGGAATATTTTTCCATTTGTTTGTGTCCTCTCTTATTTCCTCGAGCAGTAGTTTGTAGTTCTCCTTGAAGAGGTCCTTCACATCCCTTGTAAGTTGGATTCCTAGGTATTTTATTCTCTTTGTAGCAATTGTGAATGGGAGTTCACTCATGATTTGGCTCTCTGTCTGTTATTGGTGTATATGAATGTTTGTGATTTTTGCACATGGATTTTTTTATCCTGAGACTTTGCTGAAGTTGCTTATCAGCTTAAGGAGATTTTGGACTGAGACTGTGGGGTTTTCTAAATATACAATCATGTCATCTGCGAACAGAGGCAATTTGACTTCGTCTCTTCCTATTTGAATACCCTTTATTTCCTTCTCTTGCCTGGTTGCCCTGGCCAGAACTTCCAATACTATGTTGAATAGGAGTGGTAAGAGAGGGCATCCTTGTCTTGTGCCAGTTTTCAAAGGGAATGCTTCCAGCATATTCAGTATGATATTGGCTGTGGGTTTCTCATAAATAACTTATTATTTTGAGATCTGTTCCACCAATACCTAGTTTATTGAGAGTTTTTAGCATGAAAGGGTGTTGGTTTTTATTGAAGGTCTTTTCTGCATCTATTGGATAATCATGTGGTTTTTGTCATTGGTTCAATTTATGTGATGGATTACATTTATTTATTTCTGTGTGTTGAACCAGCCTTGCATCCCAGGGAAGAACCGGACTTGATTGTGGTGGATAAGTTTTTTGATGTGCTGCCAGATTTGGTTTGTCAGTATTTTATTGAGGATTTTTGCATCGATGTTCATCAGGGATATTGGCCTGAAATTTTCTTTTTTTGTTGTGTCTCTGCCACATTTTGGTATCAAGATGACGCTGGCCTCATGAAATGAGTTAGGGAGGAGTCCCTCTTTTTCTATTGTTTGATATAGTTTCAGAAGGAATAGTACCAGGCTCCTCTTTGTACCTCTGGTAGAATTTGGCTATGAATCCATCTGGTCCTGGGCTTTTTCTGGTTGGTAGGCTATTAATTACTACCTCAGTTTCAGAACTTGTTATTGGCCTTTTCCGGGATTCAACTTCTTCCTGCTTTAGTATTGGGAGGGTGTATGTGTCCAGGAATTTATCCATTTCTTCTAGATTTTCTAGTTTATTTGTGTAGAGGTGTTTATAGTGTTCTCTAACGGTAATTTGTATTTCTGTGGGATCAGTGATGATCCCACATTTTTTATTGTGTCTATTTGATTCTTCTCTCTTTTCTTCTTTATTGTCTGGCTGGCAGTCTATCTATTTTGTTCATCTTTTCAAAAAACCAACTCTTGAAATCATTGATATTTTGAAGGGTTTTTTGTGTCTGTATCTTCTTTAGCTCTGCTCTGATCTTAGTTACTTCTTGTCTTCTGCTAGCTTTTGAATTTGTTTGCTCTTGCTTCTCTAGTTCTTTTAACTGTGATGTTAGGGTGTCAATTTTAGATCTTTCCTGCTTTCTCCTGTGGGCGTTTGGTGCTATAAATTTCCCTCTAAACACTGCTTCAGCTGTGTCCCAGAGATTCTGGTATGTTGTGTCTTTGTTCTCATTGGTTTCAAAGAACTTATTTATTTCTGCCTCAATTTTGCTATTTACCCAGTAGTATTTCAGGAGCCGGTTGTTCAGTTTCCATGTAGTTATGTGGTTTTGAGTGAGTTTCTTAATCCTGAGTTCTAATTTGATTGCACTGTGGTCTGAGAGACTGTTTGTTAGGATTTGTGTTCTTTTGCATTTGCTGAGGAGTGTTTTACTTCCAATTATGTGGTCAATTTTAGAATAAGTGTGATGTAGTGCTAAGAAGAATGTATATTCTGTTGATTTGGGGTGGAGAGTTCTATAGATGTCTGTTAGGTCTGCTTGATCCAGAGCTGAGTTCCAGTCCTGAATATTCTTGTTGGTTTTCTGTCTCGTTGATCTGTCTAATATTGAGAGTAGGGTGTTAAAGTCTCCCACTATTATTGTGTGGGAGTCTAAATTACTCTTTGTAGTTCTTTAAGAACTTGCTTTATGAATCTAGGTGCTCCTGTATTGGGTGCATATATGTTTAGGATAGTTAGCTCTTCTTGTTGCATTGATCCCTTTACCATTAAGTAATGTCCTTCTTTGTCTTTTTTGATCTTTGTCAGTTTAAAGCCTGTTTTATTGGAGACTAGGATTGTAACCCCTGTTTGTTTTTTGCTTTCCATTTGCTTGGTAAATGTTCCTCCATCCCTGTATTTTGAGCCTGTGTGTGTCTTTGTCCATGACATGGGTCTCCTGAATACAGAAACTGATGGATCTTGACTCTTAATCCAATTTGCTAGTCTGTGTCCTTTAATTGGGGCATTTAGCCCATTTATATTTAAGGTTAATATTGTTATATGTGAATTTGATCCTGTCATTATGATGCTAGCTGGTTATTTTGCCCATTAATTGATTACCCGCAGTTTCTTCATAGTGTCAATGGTCTTTACAATTTGTTGTATTTTTCAGTGGAAGGTACCAGTTTTTCCTTTCCATATTTAAGACTTCCTTCAGGAACTCTTATAAGGCAGGCCTGGTGGTGACAAAATCTCTCAGCATTTGTTTGTATGTAAAGGATTTTATTTCTCCTTTGCTTATGAACTTAGTTTGGCTGGATATGAAAGTCTGGGCTGAAATTTCTTCTCTTTAAGAATGTTGAATATTGGCCCCCACTCTTTTCTGTCATGTAGGGTTTCTACAGAGAGATCCACTGTTAGTCTGATAGGTTTCCCTTTGTTGTTAACCCGACCTTTCTCTCTGGCTGCCCTTAATATTTTTCCCTTCTTTTCAACCTTGGTGAATCTGATGATTTTGTGTCTTGGGGTTGTTCTTCTCGAGGAGTATCTTTGTAGTGTTCTCTGTATTTCCTGAATTTGAATATTGGCCTGCCTTGCTCAGTTGGGGAAGTTCTCCTGGATAATATCTTGAAGAATGTCTTCCAACTTGGTCCTATTCTCCCCACCACTTTTAGGTACACCAGTCAAATGTAGGTTTGGTCTTTTCACATGGTCCCATATTTCTTAGAGGCATTGTTCTTTCCTTTTCATTATTTTTTCTCTAATCTTGTCTTCATGCTTTATTTTATTAAATAGATCTTCACTCTCTAATATCCTTTGTTCTGCTTGCTTGATTCAGCTATTGATACTTGTGTATGCTTCACAAAGTTCTTGTGTTGTGGTTTTCAGCTCCATCAGGTCACTTATGTTCTTCTCTAGCTGGTTATTTTAGTTAGCAATTCCTCTAACCTTTCTTCAAGGTTCTTAGCTTCCTTGCCTTGGGTTAGAAAATGCTCCTTTAGCTTGAAGAAGTTTGTTATTAACCACCTTCTGAAGCCTTCTTCTGTCAATTCATCAAACTCATTCTCCATCCAGTTTTGTTCCCTTGCTGGCAAGGAGTTGTGATCCTTTGGAGGAGAACAGGCATTCTGTTTTTTGGAATTTTCAGCCTTTTTGCACTGAAAAATGTTCTTTTTTAAATTAAACCAATAGTCTAGTGAAAAGACAGACTAACATGTAAAAAGTAAAATATATGGCCTGTGGTGATAAGTGCTGTGAAGAAAATAATCGTGAAGGCAGAAAAGGGAGGTAGAGGTGGGCTGGGGAGAGTTATAAGTTAAAATAAAGTGGTCAGAGAAGATTTTACTGAGGAGATATTTTACAAAGATCCTAAAGGAAGAAAGAGAGCGACCTACGTAGTTACCTGAGAGAAGAGCTTTCCAAGCAAAAGGATAAACAAGGGCAAGGGCTTTGGGACAGGAGTCTGCCTGGAACATCTGGGGAACAAGGAGGACAACATGGCTGGGCAGAAGTGAGAAATGAAGGGAGCAGTAGGGGATGAGGTCAGAGAGGTTGTTGGATGGGGGTCAGTCTGTACCGGGTATTTGTAGGTCATCTAAGGACATTGAGTGAGTTGGGAAGCAAACAGAAGATTTTTATTAGAGTTGACATGATTTGTCTTACATTTAACAATGTCGGCTGGGCGCGGTGGCTCATGCCTGTAATCCCAGCACTTTGGGAGGCTGAGGTGGGCAGATCACCCAAGGTCGGGAGTTAGAGACCAGCCTGACCAACATGGAGAAACCCCGTCTCTACTAAAAATAAAAATTAGCCGGACATGGTGGCACATGCCTGCAATCCCAGTTTCTCAGGAGACTGAGACAGGAAAATCACTTGAACCTGTAAGGTGGAGGTTGTGGTGAGTCGAAATTGCACCACTGCACTCTAGCCTGGGCAACAAGAGCGAAACTCCATCCAAAAAAAAAGGAAAAATTGTCACTTGGCTGCTGTGTTCAGAATAGACCATGGAGGAGCACGGATGAAAGCAGAGAGACCACTTCAGAGGTGATTGCCACAGTGTAGGCAAGCAGTGCTGGTGAGAGAGAAATCAGTGCAATTCCAATCCAAATTCCAACAAGATTTACTGAGGAGCTTGAAAAGCTTATTCTAATATCCAAAAGAACTATCAGAAATATCTGAAAATCCAAGAATAGTAAAAACATTCTTGAAAGAAAATGAAATAAAACCTCATATGCTGGAATGTCTTCCTAATTCCTTGTTGAGAACTTTTCTCCTTAATTTTTCATTCTGGTTTCTTCATCACAAGTTTTTTCCTCCTTCCTATATCATTTCTATCTGTTCACAAAGATGATGTAGAATCTCCTATCTTATAAGAAGAAGCAAATGAAAGGAAGCAAGGAAGAGGAGGAGAGGAATGGAAACAGGGAGGGAAGAAGGAAAGGCATTTCTTGGTGGTATGAATTTGGACAAGTTAAATAACCTGAACTCTCTCTGCCTCAGTTTCCTCATCCTTAAACCGGGAATGATAATAATTGTACTTATTTCATGTTTTTTTTTGTGATTAGTATATACTTACTGCCTACTATATATTAGAGATAAGGTGGTAGAAATTAAAGACATGGTCACTGGCCTCATAGAACAACCCTGAAATCATCCTTGACTGCTTTAGTTCTTTCACATCCCAAATTCAATCTATCAGCAAATCTTCCTGGGTTGACTTTCACAATAGATCCAGAATCTTACCACTGTAGTTCTCATTTTCTGCACTGTTACTCCCTGGCTTCCACTGTCATCACTGGGTTCATGTCACCATTATTATTCTATTATTGCAATAGCCTCTTTTTTTTTTCTGCCCTTACCCCACTTCATCCTATTCTCAACACAACAGCTAGAGCAATCCCTCTTCTGCTGAAGACCTTCTAATGGCTTCCTAGCTCATTCAGAGTAAAAGTCTAAGTTCTTATGATGACCTACAAAGTCCTACAAGATGTCCTTCCACCTCCTCCACCTTGCCTCTTAGATGTCATCTGCTACTTTCCCTCTTGCCGCTTCTTAAAGCATGCTCCCACCTTGCATCTTAGAGGTCATCTGCTACTTTAAAGCATGCTCCCACCTTGCCTCTTAGATGTCATCTGCTACTTTCCCTCTTGCCGCTTCTCAAAGCATACTCCACACTGGTAATTCTGTCTGCCTGGAAAGCTCTTGTTCCTGATAATGATAGGGTAAGCATCCTTACCTTCTTCAGGTCCTTGCTGAAATGTCTACTCATTAAGACCTTCCTTAATCACCTTATTTAAAATTGCAACAGTCCCCAGTCATACCCTTATTCCCCTTTTCTGCTTCATTTTTCTCCATAACACTTTCCATCGTCTACCAAAATATACACTCATTTATATTGTTTATTTTCCACCTCATCCCTCCCCTTAGAATGTAAGCCCCATGAGGGGGTGAATTTTTCTTGGTTTTGTTCACTGCTCTATCACTAGCACTTAAATAGTTTGATAAATATTTACTGAGTGAACGTTCAAAGCTCATGTTTTATCAGAAAAACAGGCATTGAACAACTAATTATATAATTAATAATTAATTATAATGAATAATTATAATTACAGTGAAAGCTATCAAGAAGGAGATGATGTTAAGATTGTTAACAAAGCATATCATCTTGTTTGAGAAGCGGATCAGGGAAGTCAGGGGGTCAACTGAAATCAGACTGTTAGGTTAGCTAGACAAAGAAAAGGTAGAAGAGGAATGTAAAATAATTAGGTTATTGATAAAATTGGTGATAGGGAAACAATAGTAAATACTATGTATGATTTAAAATTATACAAATTATGGCACCTATACCTTTAGGGAGCTTTAAAATAATAGGAACTCTGTTGTCCTGGATGAATTTGGATATTTGTCTACCTAAAACAGGGTATAGGATCATGTGATCTTTCAAAGCAATTTTCTAATTAAATGTGATCAAATTAAGAAAGATTTCAAGAGAGTTGTTACTAACAGGAAAATAGTAGAGTTGCTAAACTCTCATTGAGGACTAAGAACTTTTGCAATTCTTAAGTGTTCCAGTTAGGTCTCAGGGCCATGTAACCATCTTTAGAAGAGGCTTGTGGCATGGAAATCTGTATTTTTAATATTTGAAAAATCTCCTTCTCAAAATACAACTAAACCATTAATAGATCTTTGATATTTTTGTATTATGCTAAGCAAAGTCTGTTTATCAGACCAATAATGTTTTGTGAAGTGTTCTTAGTTGGAAAGTCAAGAAAAAGCTTTCTAAAATGATCATTATTACTTAGCAGTTTATATTGAGTATCAAACCAGAAATGGAAACAAATGGTCTAAAAGTAGAACAGAATATTTGAAAGCAGGATTTTCCTGGCAATTTTGGGACATTTGGTCACTGTAATTTAGGCCAGCATAAAGAATACTATAGGAGTCCCTAGTCTCAAATACTTGTATCATTTCATCCCAAGTGAAATTTAAAGTTCCAGAAATATTTATATTATGTTCAGTGTAAATCAATTTTTTCTCTTTATCTTTTATTTTCCACACTTACTATATTAAGTACATAATTCCTGTATATGTTAAGGTAAATTAGGTTAGGCTACAGGAATAACCAACTAAAATATTAATGGCTTAAAACAATAAGGGTTTATTTCTATCATGCTAAATGTTCATCAAGATCTAAGAGAGAGACTCTGCTCATTATAATCACTTAGGCTCCCTGCACTTATAGAAGCTCTATCTGTACCTGTGTTTTCTCAGTCACTAAACCAGAAAAAAAGCAATGTGATAAATCACACATTGATACTCATAACTTCCATTCAAAAGTGACATATGTACACCCAAGTAGAATATACCTAATCCAAATATCAAAGAAGGCAAAGAAGTACAATCTTACCACGTGGTCTAGAAGAAAACCTAGAATATCTGTGAATACCCTAAATGACTAACACAGCACATGTGTGTGGAGGGGAGGTGAAGGGTATAAGTATGAAATGTAACTCATACTTTGTGTGGAAATACACTTTCTGTACTGCAAAGATATAATATGTAGTTGGCCCTCTGTATCTTCAGGGTCTGCACTCTTGAACTTAACTAACTGCAAATCAAAAATATTTGAAAAGTCAGGGTACAGTAGCTCACACCTATAATCCCAGCACTTTGGGAGGTCAAGGTGGAGGATGGTTTGGGACCAGGAGTTCAAGACCAGCCCAGGCAACATAGCAAGACCCTGTCTCTACAATAATTTTTTTAAAAAATTAGCCAGGTTTTGTGGTACACACCTGTAGTCCCAGCTACTCAGAAGCTAGGAGCTTAAGCAGGAGCTTAAGTCTAGGAGTTCAAGGCTGCAGTGAGCTATGACTATGCCACTGCATTCCAGCCTGCATGACAGAGCGAGACTCTGCCTCTAAAAACAAAAATCAAACATATTCCAGGGGGGACAATAAAAAATAACAACGTTACAATAAAACCATATGCATAAAAATTATACAGTATAACAACTATTTATATAGCATATACATTGTGTAGATATTATAATAATCTAGAAATGATTTAAAGTACAGATGCTTCTCAACTTTCAATGGAAGGTTATGTCCCCCCATTGAAAATATCATAAGTGGAAACTATGTTTTTGACTTATGATGTTTTCATCTTGTGATAGATTTATCCAGACTTAACCCCATTGAAAGTTGAGGAGCCTACTCAATGCATGTCACTTTTGCACCATCATAAAGTCAAAAGATTGTAAGAGAAACTATAGAAAGTTGGGGACCCTCTAAATACAGGAGGATATGCGTAGGGTATGTGCAAATACTGCTCCATTTTATATAAGGAACTCAAGTATCCATAGATTTTTGGTATCTGCAGGGAATCCTGGAACCAGTCCCCCAAAGATACTGAGGAATGACTATATATCCAGAAAATACTAATTTATAACCTTAGTATTATTTTCAAAATTGAAATAAAATTAACCCTTTAAATTAATTTATTTATGCCAGGGTATAAATACTGCTGAAATTTCCAACACATTTTACAAAGTTTTATTTCTATTTTTAAGCAAAGGCTTCCTCCAGGAACTGATTTTCCCACACATAAATAACTTTTGCCTAATTCTAGTTTAATGAGCTTCCTTTCATCCTCCTTTTTCTTTCCCTTACTCCTTCCCTCTAGAAATTTCAACATTCATCTGACATCTTAAGAAAAATAGTTACCTATATGGATCCATAAAATAAATTATAATATTTTACATTATAAACTTCTTTAGAGTCAGAGCTGTCTGTTTCTTCAAACTGTTATAATCACATGTGAGATAACTGTGTTGAAAACACTGAACACATTAATATTTTATAATTATTTTTAAACTGTAAATAATATTTCTATTTCTTCTAAAGGTATTTCATGATGTGGCTTATAAAGCTAAAGATCGTAATGACTTGGTATCAGGAATTGATGAGTTTCTGGATCAGGTTACTGTTCTCCCTCCTGGAGAATGGGATCCAAGCATCCGAATAGAGCCTCCCAAAAATGTACCTTCCCAGGTATGTATATTTGAAGACATTCTTTGAAATTGAATATTTTTTGTCTTTTAAATGCATGTTTCAAAGTAGCATAATCCATCAAGAAGATTCAAATGATTTAAATGATAGCCTCGAAGGCAGAAGGGGCATGAAGTTACAAGATATTTCTTAATACTCTCCAACACACATTACTGAGAAACTTGGCAGTTTGATGACAACCTACTAATCAAACAGTGCTATATACCTGGAAAGATTTTAGCTCCTACTTAACATATATTATACAAGAGGAAGATTAAAATTGTAATAACAATATAAAATATAGCCTGATAAAAAGCCCATTACTGTCCTTCTATGTTTTGATACATCACTTTGAAATTGGCAAGCATTAGGAAAATTCAAAGACATGACTTAATCATATTATGTAGAAAACTCCACATTTATTACTGCTAATCACAGTAAATATTGGGAAGATTTTAAAATTGTAATTCTTATATTTGTATTGCTTTTGTGTGGATGTATGATATAAAGACTTTTTAATTTTGCTTATGAACATATAATGGATATTTTACCCATCATACAATCCAGAAAGATAGAAATATAAAGCATTGCTATTTTCTAGGGTCACTTTTTAAATTGCAGTCATGACTATTAAGAATGACGACCAAATGTTTGTTAAGCTCACTCCTCACACTGCCACCTCTATGCCTACTGAATCTGCCTCCCACAACCCTCCCAAGTTGTTACGTACTTAGTCTTGCCTTTGGCCTTTGCCCTGCGGAGTTCAGCCTGGTCTGACTCTGCTGCCCTACTGGAAGCGACAGATGGTCTAATTGACCCAGCTCTGGAATTAGAAATTTTCCTGCTTTGCCAGAGATGGCCAAATGAGCAGTTGTACCACTCAACCATGAGTACTTAAAAAGGGTATCTCAATTTCACTGTCAGTTTAAAGAAACTCTATGGATACCTCATTTTTATATTTTCATTTTGAAGTCATTTCATAATTATTAAAGACTATTTCCTTTTCTCAAAACTTACCATTTTGTGATTCTGTAACTGCTACCACATATTTCAGTTGATCTATTACTAAAATAAAAACAGTTGCCTAATAATTAATTATAGGGGTTACAGATTGTCTCATTCCTGTACTTGTAGAATACATCTTTATACTAATGATATTAGAAAAGGCAATATAATGCTTCCTGAATATGTAGAAACTCCTTAATTAATATTATTTGGAGAAATTCAGCAAAATATTAACACATTCAGAATGAGGCTTTAAAATTCACTATAACACCAATTAGCTATTGAAACATTAAAGATGAAGTTAAGTGTTTTTGAAAACAGCTTTGTGAACAATAATGTTTTTGAGGCAAGTTGAGTGATGGGAGGCCAATATTGTTTATGATTTTATGACACCCTTTAAAATCAGAATTAATTATTGGATTCTGGGTATTGAGAGGCAGTCGTAAAAAGAACATCGAATTAAGAATCAGGGCATTTGGGTTCTGCAATTGTCTATATATGTATGACCTTGAACAAATGTTTTAACCTCTCTGTTGATGCTCTATATCAGAATTGTCCAACAGTCTTCTGCAATAATGGAAATATTCTGTATCTATGCTGTCTAGTAATCAGGCCACTAGTAAGCATTAGAAATGTTGCTACTGTGACTAAAGAACAGAATTTTTCATTTTAATTACCATAAATGTAAATAGACATATGCAGTTTGTGGTTATCATATTAGACAGCATAGTTCTATACAACAAATTTGAATTTCAGATATGCTTTATGCTTCTTTTCAACATTCATGTTTTAAAAATGCATGTTGTAATTGAATAATAGATAGCATGAGGCTATGTTTTCTATTAGATGGAGTGAAATGAGTTCATATGTATTAAACATTCTGACCTCATACTCATTCAAATTTTTTTTTTTTTTTTTTTGAGATGGAGTCTCGCTTTGTCGCCCAGGCTGGAGTGCAGTGGCGCGATCTCGGCTCACTGCAAACTCCACCTCCCGGGTTCCATTCTCCTGCCTCAGCCTCAGAGTAGCTGGGACTACAGGCGCCCACCACCGAGCCCGGCTAAGTTTTTGTATTTTTAGTAGAGAACGGGGTTTCACCGTGTTAGCCAGGATGGTCTTGATCTCCTGACCTCATGATCTGCCCACCTCAGCCTCCCAAAGTGCTGGGATTACAGGCGTGAGCCACCGCGCCTGGCCCAAATATTTTTACCATTGGGATAATTTCCATCTTTTTTATTCATTTGAAATGTGCAAATCCCAGCATTTTAAATACTTTTTTTCCTTTCAGTTAAGAGAAGATTAACCTGTCACCTCCAGGGACAACTGTGAAAATATTCATTAGAACTTTGTGTCAGTCATTAAAATCACTCCCTTTTGTGTACCCTCAACTTATTTGCTCTTCTCTCATATCATGTACTTGCTTATCAAAACCATAACCCTGTGAGAATCCAACACTTCACTCTGTACCACATTGATGAAGCTGAAGCTGAAGGAAAACATGTAACTACATTGACTGGTCTCACATAAATTCATGACCGCATACCTTAAGTGAGCCCTTCGTGTTGCAGGTTCATCATACGACACTTCCCTAGTCCAATCATTCTCACTTGATAACTAATTCACACTTATTTTTCTCTCCTCAAGCCTTCAGCACATCCTTTCTGACCCTCACTCTCATATGCTGATGTGCCTTTTACTTCCCTAAGAAATTTGAAACAATCAAAAAAGAACTCCTATAGATTGCTACCATCATACCTACCCACCGGCCAGCATCTGCATGCACATACTCTGCCTTCCTGTTCATTACTATTGATGAACTAGCCAAAGTCAGCCTTCTACTTGTGCACTAGAAAGAGCCTATCTCTTCACATCTACTCAAGAGCGCAACCCTACCAATTCTCCTCTTTCTCTTCTATATCATCAAATCCTTTTTTCTGTATTTTATCACTTTTATTAGCATACAACATACAATTAAATGTACCAATCTTAAATAAAAGAACTCTCTTGATACCACTACCCAGCCTGCCACTCTTATTCATTCCCTTTTGCAACAAAATGCCACAGAAGAGTTCTCTACACTACTTGCCTCCAGTTACTCTCCTCCAATTCTCTTTTAACGCACTCCAAGAGGCTTTTGCCCCTACCACTTCAGTAAAATATGTACGTGAACAATGATCTCCACAATGCTAAGTCCCATGGTCAATTCTCAACCTGCATTTTATCTAACCTATCAATGAACAGCATTTAAGAGTTGATGACTCCCTTTTCCTTAATATACATTCCTTGCTTGGCTCCCAAAACATCACCTTCTGTTAGTTTTGTCATTGTAAAATAGAGTTAATTTATCTAGTCAGTAGTATTCTCCCAGAAGACCACATAATAATACTTGCTTTCTGAGACTTGTGAAAGCTATGAATTGTTTTCCTAGGTGATTGGGAAGTAGGTAGTGAGGATAACTCTTAAATCCCTTTATTAATGTATCCTATTTACCTGTAAAGACAGTTCCTTCATCAGTTAACAGATGCTTCTCTTTTATCTTTGAACTTTAGTCTTATTGCGTCCATCTATTTACCTGGGGAAATTGTTAAATATTAAGCAATAAACTTTCTTATATTGTGTATTTTTCAAAACCTTTTTTATATGTTAAACCTGTATCATTCTACCTAGATGTCTCCTGGTAAGTGAGATCAGTTTATGAGTCACTTTTGTTTTTCATGTTTATACTAATTCTATTTTGGAATGGTGGTCAAGTAAAAATCGTAATTTCACCACTTAAGATTTTTCCTATTATCCTTTGAAGTGCTTTTGAACACATTGGTGTGCTCTAAGATCACCATAGGTAGGATTTTAGGTAGAAATTTCTGATTTTTAAAAAAATCATATTCACCAACAAAAGTGGATGGAATAGACCTTTGGGAAAACAATACTTACCTGAATCTCCACTAATTTGTCATTGGTTAAATTAGACGCCTCCTTTTACAATCGTCTTTGACACTCTATGAGTTAAAGAGACCCATATTGTAAACTATTTTCTGGGTAGAAAGATACTAGCTGGAATCACACAGGGAAATATACTTTAAAAATAGTGATGATGGTTACTGTTCTTTGAACAATTAAACTATGCCAGGCATATAACACCACCATACTTAACACCTCCTCACGCCAACCTACCCGCATCCTGATCTCTCTCTTTCCCCTTCCCTTACTTCATTTTTCTTCATAGCTCCCATCTGTACCTGATATTTTAAGGTTATTGTCTCTTTTCACTAACAGGATGATTTTTCTTGCCCACCTTTGCAGCTCTAGCATTCATTACAATGAATGGCACACACTAGGCACTCAGTATTAGTTGAAAGAATAAATAAGTGTCTATCACCTCATTTAATTCTCTTAGCCACACTATAAGATAGATACTGATGTTACCCCCAGTAAACAGAGGAAGAAACTAACACTTTAAAAGGCTGAATAACTTCCCAGAGGTCAAGCAACAAATAAGTACAGTGCCTAGGTTCTCAGCTATTGTGCATATTGCTTCAAGGAAAATGAACTGTTATTGTTATTTATAATTAACATCTGAAATTAAAATAAAACAAAACACACGAACAAAGAAACTCTCCACAGGAGAAGAGGAAGATTCCTGCTGTACCAAATGGAACAGCAGCTCATGGGGAAGCAGAGCCCCACGGAGGGCATAGTGGACCTGAACTCCAGAGAACTGGAAGGTTAGTGAAAATCACTTCTATGGGACTTCAATGACCAAATGACATACCATTCTTCTCTGTTAGGAATTGCTATTTTGAGATCTAATTTATTTTATACTTTTAATAGCTGCTTTTTGAGGGTGAAAATGCCAATTAGTTTGATTTCTCTGAAGTTGCTAATGATT
The DNA here is from genome assembly GCF_000951045.1 of Mandrillus leucophaeus. NCBI lineage: Eukaryota > Metazoa > Chordata > Mammalia > Primates > Cercopithecidae > Mandrillus > Mandrillus leucophaeus. The sequence continues at coordinate 39,430 of NW_012101753.1, read as the reverse complement.
GTCATTACTGTTAAACTAAAACAGTGGAGACACCCTTCCATTATACTTTACCTAGTCTTTCATTTTGCTGTGCATAAAATGCATTCCCAGATTCTTAGAATGAAAAGGAAAACCGTCAATTGACCATTCCAAAAGAACCCATTGAAAGCTTCAAGTTCAAGATAGAAATAAAACTAAATACCAACAACTCAGTCTTGTAGGCCCTATCTCATTAAATGCAAGTAGGATGTATATAATGGTATTTTTTATTTTTACGGCTGTGATTTGAAAGAGCTATATGATTTATTTTCTAATCACACATCTTTGAAGAGATGAAAGCTTCAATTTATTTCTTAAAATGGTGCTTTATGGTTTTTTTTGACAGCTTGTCTCTCTCTAAGCAATGTGTGAGCAGAAAATCAGAAACCCTTGGGTGGGTCTCTCTTCAGGGAATATGTGTATAGCCTCCATTGTAATTAAAGGCAGTTGCAAAGACTTTGCAGGATTGGTGCTCCCCTCCCCTCAAGGCCATTTTCTGTACTTCTTGCAATGTGTCCTCTAAGCTGACTTTCCAGTTCCTGAGCACTCTGCATTTTAATTCTGTGTTCTTTCCATTTATCTATGTGTTGTCTCTGAGGAAATGTCCTTTAATGTCTTCCTCAGGCTTGATACCTAATTTGAGATGGTTCAAACAATTTTTTCCTTTTCCCTTCACTGGAACCTTTGTTACTCATTCTGTTTGCTTTCATACTTTTGAATGCTGTCTTTTTATTTTTGGTGGTATTTTTTTCTCTTTCTCAGGTGTAACATGCCACATAGCTTAGATTTTTTTCGAAGTTCACTTTTCCTTACTGCTTCCTAAATCCTCCCAGGTCACCAATATCCGGTATCTTCGCTTCTCCAGAGTTCTTCCACAGATTCTGTTGCTGACATGACTTGAAGTATCCATTACTCATCTGCTCTCCTGGAGTTGCTGGTGTACATCTGGGCTGCTCTTGCACTGTTCTCTGTAATGAACTCCCACTTCCGGATTTAGATTTTTACTGCTAAAAGCACATTTATACACAGTACTATAACAACTATTCAGACTAATGTATGCTCTAATAAGTAATTGATTAGAATCAATGGTCTAATATAAAGTGCTATCAAAACTATAAATATTAATTACTAATTAATAGCTCATAACCACCTCAAATTCTTTTTGGGATTAGGTGGGATATAAATCACAAATGAATGCCTAAATAGACTGGTAGAGTAAATCTGTTTTGAATTGTGACTTTGATAAGTTAACAAATTATTCAGAAATGATCCCCAAAATAAAAAAATATAATGTGTATGTTTTACTAAACATGGGTAGAGAAGCCTAAGGTGATCTTTATGTGTACAAATATTTCACAGGTTCTCTGCAAGCTTCTCTGAGTTTCAAATGTCCTTTTATTCAATTGAAGTTTCATTCTTCTCAACCCTCTCCTACTCCATAGCTCTCTGATGGAACCAATCATAGGAAAATATAGTGATCTTATACCTGCGTAATAGTAGAATAGTTATTATTATGTAACGATTACAGATAAATCAGATCAGAGAAGTTACATGGTAAAATATTTTAATTATTCATAATATGTACATCTTTTATTTCAAATTCTAACCAGAATTTTTTTCTAAAAAGAACAATCCTTTCTGAAGTGATTCTAGGACTGCCAAATGAATATTCCTATATATAAAATAAATAAGAAAAATGTAACAGTTTTGTGTGATCCAAGTATACTCAGCACGCTGGCAGTTTATTGGAGCATAAGTTTTTTTCACCATTAACATTAACCTTCACATAGGAACTTACTCATAGTCTAATTCATTTTGCTATCACATCATTATTCCACGGAACAAAACAACTTACAGTAGACAAATGTTAAGTCTGCATATTGTTATTAGATGTTCATAAAATGAGAATACCTACTTATTAATGGTCTCATTTCTAATAGATTTTTTTAAAAGCTCTCAAATTTAAAGCATCATTTCACAGTTTAATACTTTTCCCCCAAAAAAATTCTCTTTCAAGTGTTTCAATATGGTTTTGGATATATTTGGAGTAAATGAATTTATACCAAGTAAGGTCACTATTGTCTTGTGAATCACAGATGTTGGGATGTGTTAACGCAATAGTGGATCAAAATTACATTTATCTAGTTTGATTATTATTAAGGACTCCCTCCTAGTTTTCTAAAAATGAAAACAGCTCCGGAACCTATCTGTCTCTACTAAGTATTGCTGCCATCCAAAAGGACATTTAGATGTCTTCCTGCAACAATATCTAGTGAGGGATTTTTGTTTGTTTGTTTTTTTGGCTGAGAGAGTAGGTAACTGGAGCTATGGTTAAACATTGCTTTTTCTCTCTAGGGTGATGCTCACTACTGGAGTATAGAAAAGCCAGCTAACCCTCCCTCCCTCCCTCCCTGCTATGCTAAATGGAATTAAACATTTAGAAATACTGCCAATGATTGAGGGTGGTAGGCCTGAGTTTAGGAGGAGTAGGTTGACGTAGAAATGGCACAGAGATTAGAGTAATCCTTGAATCTCATTATTTGGATTATGATTGGTGAACAGCTCTGAACCTTGTTTAAGAGAACCTGGGATTTTTGGTGGTTGACACGATATTGGGTTAGGAATTGAGTAACATAGTTGTGCAGTGCCTCCCTGTAGATCATTATAATACAATGCAGCAGGTTATGTGGGTCTCACCTCTGCTGATGGAAAACGTATACTGTGACCTGGCAACAAAGCAAATGAGCATTTTGACTTGTGTGTTTTTTTATATTTGGGTTTCACTATTGTGTTTTCCCCCCCTTGTCTTAGGATTTTTGGGGGACTTATTTTAGATATCAAAAGAAAAGCTCCATACTTCTGGAGTGACTTCAGAGATGCTTTCAGCTTGCAGTGCTTAGCATCTTTTCTGTTTCTCTACTGCGCGTGTATGTCTCCTGTCATCACATTTGGAGGACTGCTGGGAGAAGCAACTGAAGGGCGTATAGTATGTATCATGCTTTTCTCTGAACTTTGAAACATAATCCATTTTTAAGATTCAGTTAGATAAGTAAGCATTTAATTTTGGAGAGATTTGAGATATGGTCTGCTAGATAAACCTTATATGAATTTCCTGGATGGCTAGTGGAACTTGTAATCTGGGGGTGGAATGTCTCAGAATGACTAGTTCTGAGTCTTACAAAAGGTTCTCATCTGATGCCTTGCCCTCAGCCCCCCAATCCTAAGCTAGGTTTAGGCTCAGTTCTTGTCTCACAAGAAGTCCATTTGCTATATATCTGGGCCATGTTTCTGTCCAGATGCTAATCCTGAATACATTTAAACCTTTTGTAAGGCAACAGAGATGTGAGATAAGAAAGTGAAAAGAACACCTCCACTTTTGCTACTATGCATTTTCTTCTTACTGTCAGCCCCTTTAGTCATCATCCTACCCCACATGTTGCCCAGGATTGCTAGGCTTTTCATGGTGAAGGAGAAAGCACATATCCGTGTATTTTAAATGTCTTCTCCTTAGCTACAATGGCTTCCTGTACAGCTTAGGTAATTGAACCATTTATATCTCTACACAGAGTGCAATTGAATCTCTCTTTGGAGCATCCATGACTGGGATAGCCTATTCTCTCTTTGGTGGACAGCCTCTTACCATATTAGGCAGTACAGGACCAGTTTTGGTGTTTGAAAAGATTTTGTTTAAATTTTGCAAGTAAGTGTTATGTACTTTTCAGCCCTTAGCCTCTTCCTTTTCTCTTTACTATATTTATACTTCTCCCAACATCACTTTTGGAGGTCTGTTAATAGAGACAGAATTGCCTGGTTTGATTCAGTTTATCATTTTTGCTTCATCATGGGAACAGAGGAAAAGCAAAAGATTTATGTATATTGTTATGTAATATTTTTAAAAAGTAAGACTCAGTTATAAGTACTGAGAAATCCCTTTTAATTTTGTCCCTTTAGATGTTCCCTTTAGACCAGTGGTCCCTAACCATTTTGGTGCCAGGGACTGGTTTCATGGAAGACAATTTTTCCATAAATTGGGTGGGGGAGATGGTTTTGGAATGAAGCTATTCTACCTCAGATCATCAGGCATTAGATTCTCATAAGGAGTACACAACCTAGATCCCTCACATGCACAGTTCACAACAGGGCTTGTGCTCCTATGAGAATCTAATGTCGCCACTGATCTGACAGGAGGCGGAGCTCAGGCTGTAATGCTCACTCGCCTGCCACTCACCTCCTGCTGTGCAACCCCGTTCCTAACAGGCCACAGACAGGGGGTTGAGGACCCCTGCTTTAAACAAGACTTTAGACAAAGTCTTGAATTTAGATACTCATAGGATGTGAAGCTTATTTACTTTCACTTCCTGAATGAGGTTTATTTTCATTTGCTTAAAATGATAGCAAGCTGTTGAATGACCTTCTTTTCACTGTTCTTTCCTTTTCGTCCTCCCAGAGAATATGGGCTGTCATACCTATCTTTAAGAGCTAGCATTGGACTTTGGACAGCAACTCTGTGTATCATACTTGTGGCCACTGATGCTAGTTCCCTTGTCTGCTACATCACTCGGTTTACTGAAGAAGCTTTTGCTTCCCTGATTTGCATCATTTTCATTTATGAGGCCCTGGAGAAGTTGTTTGAACTCAGTGAAGCTTATCCAATCAACATGCATAATGATCTGGAACTGCTGACACAATACTCGTAAGTACCATTTCCCCTGCTGGCTTTGAGGCTTTTCTTTTTACAAATATTGCTATTGTTACAAGAAATATGAGGAAATTACTCAGCAGAGAATGTGCCTTAAGTTGATTCATGACCTAAATCCTGACTCTCAGAGTTGAACAGGATTTTAAAAGTTATTTAATCAGCCACTCATCTGATACTTGCATTATCAGTATACCATCTCTGCCAAGAGTATCTTTTTAAAGTTCTGTTTGTCTAGTGTTCTCTAAAATAAGTAGATAAGGAACCAAGTCCATTTTAATATACACGAATTTTACTTTAGCAAAATATATGCTATTTGGTGTTATTTCAGGGTCTTTTTAATTTACAATAATTCAAAGAAACATAGTAATGAAAATATAAGGTTTCAAATTTAGAGCAATAAGGTAAAATAAACTTATTGGGTCTAAATCTTACTAGATGTTTGAAAGTGTGGTAAGAACATAAGTCACTGAATGAAAAATTTAATTTTGGTTTTGGCATGTGTGACATTTTTGATGGAAATACTCAGGTATTACTTGTTGAAAGTGATGTTACAGTCCAGGATTAAAGATGTGATTGGATCTGTTGCTCCTTCTAGTTTTGGTATATCAACAGTCTGGAATGTCTCTCAGGCTTTGTCTGCAGACTATATGTGGCCATTAAATGGCCCCATTATTTAATCGTATAATTTTTTGTTGTGTTTATATACAGTTTTTTATACTGCAAATATCTGAAGCAATATGTTCTTTAGGAGACAGTTATCATCTCTGCATCAACCACCAATGATTTCCGTATAAACTGCATAGATATGGCCTTGAACCCTTTTAATATTTTTTAATCTTTATTTACTACAAGAAGTTTAAATTGTTGAAGTCAGACCAAAATCGTGCAATGTTATAATTTTGTTAAGAATGATGTAATGATATAATGTTGAAAATAATGTGAGTTTTAGTACTTTCACTTTTATTTTATATTTAGAGATAACTTTAAACAACTGACCCCCATTTTTGAATAAGAAAAATCAAAGTGGAAATATAAAATAACTTTCCCAATAAAAGCAAATAGTGAGAATGTTGTAAACAGGGCTAAGAAGGTACTGAGCATAGTTGTCAAGGAAATGGGAAGGATAGTTTGATCAAAACCAGGGATAACATTGATACATGCCTTTTCATTTATCCTTATCTGAAAGAGAATCTCACTGAATTTGGATATCCTTGCTGAGATATGTAATTATCTCCGGTTGGATTTTCAGATCTACTACATGCCAAGCACTATACTAGGTGCTAGGAAAACCATGGTGATTAATATTCTGTCCTCAGTGAACTTCCAGTTGAGTAGGGAATGTAGACAAATAGACAGCATGAGGAAATGAGTGTCAGATTAAAATGTTGGTACAAAATGCTATAGCACCACATCAGGAGAGCACCTAACCCAGATTTGAGGTTCAGAGAAGCCTTCCTGGAGGAAATAACGTAGAATAAAAAATGCAGTAGAAGTTAGGAAGGTGCTAAGGAATAGGGCAGAAAAGTAGTTCAGACAAAGGGCATTCACAGACCTAGATGCAAGAGATGCATTCATGCTTTAAAATATTTGTGTAAAGTTATATAGATAGTGGTAAAACAAGAAATGAAATCCAGGTTTTATTACTGATATAATTTTCAGTACACTGATGAATACAAATAAACTCTCCAAAAGAAACCAAGTAAAACAAATAAAACAGGTAAAATCAGAACTATTCTGTTTCAAGTGGTAGGAAGGCACCCATTGCCTACCCTGTCAGCTGTTCTTTGAACCTTAGTGATAGCTTCTCAGGTACTTCAGACTGAGGAACATACTTTAAAATCCCTTGGTCTAGAAAGGAAAAAGATTGCAAAAGCAAGGTCTGAGCCCTGAACAATTTTCACAGCTTAAAAGTAGAATGAGAAAAATGCAACCAATAGGCAAAAAATAAATAAATAAATAAACAAATAAATAAATAAAAATAAGAAAGAAGCATCAGAGGAAACTATGGATAATGTCAGGTCACAGAAGGCAAGGAAGAAGAAATGTATCACAAAGTCTTTAGAGAGGACAGCGGGTTGGATATCAAACAGAACAAGGAAAAGCATTTGAAAAGAGATACTTGGTAACTTTAAAAACTGGTATTGGGGTGGGAGAGGAGGCAGAATGGGAGGTCAGTTTGCAAAAACTAACAAGGAAGTGGGTGGTAAGGAAATGGAGAAAGCTGCATAGGCCAGTTGGTGTCAAAGAAAGTGGGAAACAGAATGCCTTTTGAAGAGGGCAATGAAATAATAAGATTGATAATTTGTGACAGAGAAGAACTATGCATGTTTAAAAATGGGAGAATAGAAACTGAAGAAAGGGAGAGAGCAAAAATGGAGAAAGAGTAGATAAACACGGGATTGCAACCTCCCAGTAGTCAAAAAAAATGATGAGATCAAGGGGTTAAGTAAGACAAATGCTCAGAGGGTAATTTGAAAGCTAAGATAGCTTTATGTGGCCATGATCCCCGCCTGTCATGGTGATCAAAAGAGGAGTGACAGAGGTCCTGACTTTCTCCACATTTCCATCTCTGCTTTTTAAAAAGTGATCCTGCATGTTTAGGTTTTACTTCGATCAGTGTGGGCATCTAAAACCTAATTCTTCCAAGGCTGAACATGAATGTGTGCTGATGACTGTGTTCCATTGCCCAAGTGCCCTTCTCAACCCAATTTAGGGAGATAGAAGGGATGGAAAGACTGGTTCATCCTGATGGGCATGAGGTTTTAGTGCCTCATGGCACTGGCACCTGAAATGGGTGTGTGTGACGGAAGCAATGACAGTCTCATGGGAAACGGGATCTGACGAGATATCCTCATTGCACTGGTTCTTCACTCCAGTTGTTAAGCCTTGATTGTCTGGCTTCCAGTACCACTTACACTGTGTACATGAATCTGATCAGGTATTTCCATCACTTGCTCCTTGGAGTAGCAAAATTGATCTTTTTTTGCTATGCATAGAATGCATATATTTATTAGTGTACTTTTAGTTATGTTCATTAAAGAAAATAATACATTATTGTTAATTACTGCTATTTTAATGTATTTTGTAATCTCATACTTTTGCACAAAACATTTACTTTGTCTCATGAAGTCCAGATGAAACTTTTAGTGGCTTTCTTGTTACTGTGACCTTTTCACATTTAATCAGTGTCATTTATAACAATGTCCACCTAAAGTTTTCTACTTTAGATGTGGCTGGCCTCATATTTGTTATAAGATACTATGCAGGTTCATTAGAAAAATTCCTAGAAAATGTTATAGCTAGAACATAATATATCTGAGATTGCAACCTTTGCAAGCAATATGCCTATAATGTACATATTTGTTTGGGTATAAGATATTTGAAAAAAGTCATCATGTTTAGGATCTGTATTTCAGTTTTTTTTTTAATACTTAGCCTCCTACAATCAGATTTTCTTAAATTCATAGTTTATCAACCAAATAACAAGATGTCTTTGACTTTTTGAAGACATATCCTGCTCCTCTGTCATCCTAACCTTATAATATGGTAATATACAGACCTTATATTTGAAAATATAAGCTTTTCTTTCATTGTGCCAAGATCAAGTGTCAAGATCATCTATTTATCTTTGAGAATACATACATTGCACCAGACAATTAAGCTGAATATGCCAAGTTAGCAATAAAAAACAAGTTTATGAGAATAATCTTTCCTTGGTTGCTTTGATTTTAAGAAATGGCAAAAATAGAATGAAGTGTTGTGCTTTCATAAGATGAAGTGTTTCTTTCAGGTTTGGGAATAATAAACTTTTGAAAGACAACTAGCTAAAGAAAAATTGAGAATGTATTTATTAATGTTTTGTAATCAATTGGGTCAAAGCAGTATGTAGGGTCTGATTATCTCTCTCGTTTCTGATATATATGTAGACTAGAGTGAAATAAAATATAATGATTAACAAGCTGTTGAAGGAGTGTTCTCACTAGCAGGTTATGATAATTTTTTTTTGTTTTCTTTTCCTCTTTTTTGTTTCTCCAACACCCAGCCCTTTACATAACCCAAGATAGCGACCTGTTTTAAATAAATGTTATTTACTGACTGACATACAGAAGAATATCCTCTTTCTTATCTTCTCAACTAGATTTGAACCTCCTTTAAAGTAGAAAACATGTAACAATGAGAATTTCATTCTCACTGTCCCTAATTTTATCTCCCACAGTCCCAGCATAATATTGTAAATACGGTTAAGTGATACTTAATGTATACTGATTAATGGAACATGTTGCAAAATAATTGACATTATTTTGCCAATCTTGTTCTCTAAGTAAAGAAAATAGTGCTTATTTCCATTATCTTTAACAGCACTCTTAAAGATTTTAGCTAGAAGTTTGGGATAAATTTGACACATTATGAAATTCTTAATATGCAATAAAGGTATATAAATTTGAACTGATAAAACTAATGATGACTGAAAATTTAGACAGGGTGCCAACATTGTGGAGAAATCATCTGAAAAAAAAGGCAAGAGAAACAGGAGTGCAATTTACAGCAGAACTCCCAGGGGTGATAGATGTGGGGAGAAAGAAGATGAAACAGAGTAATCATACTGCATGAACCTTTTTAGTACTCACTAGTCAAAAAATAGAGAATAAAACAGATTTAGAGAAATATCTGTTTCAACCTTTTTAAATTACATTTTTTGCTGTGTATACACTTGACTGGATTTATCCAGAATTGCTTGCAACATAACATGATAATTATATTTTTAGGTGTTTATTTGTGTACCTCCACTAGATTTATCTTTATAATGATGGATCATGGCTATTAGGCAGATCTATGTACCTACTATATCTAGCAGAGTGCTTGGCACATATTATATGAACATGTTTATTCATATTTTTACATTTCTGAAAATGCTTCTCACAACTGATGGGCACATTTCATATATTGTTTCCCCCAAAAAAGCTAGATTGTTTGACATCTTAGATTCAAATAAATATAATAGTAGGCACTCAATAAATTATGATTCAATAAACTTTTATTAACTTCTCACCTCATTCTTGATTCTTGATCCAAACACTTGCTATCCTTGTTTTCTGTTCCTGCTTTTAAAGTAAATTATTTTAATGATAAAGTCTCATTTCTAGTAGCAGTAGTATCCAATATAATAGTTCATTATTTACTTGTTTTATTCTCACTGTCCCTAATGAATTATGAGCCTTTTTGAACAGAATTTGTGTTTCTGTATCTTTCTACCTACAGAAAGCTAAGGGATTGGTAGATAGTAGTAAAACTTTATTAAGTGTCTTTCAAGTAAGTTACTCTTCGTGTCTACTTTCAGATCTTAAATGGAATTATATTTCACACTTTCTTGTCAAATAGGTATAAAAAGGCAGCTATTTACATGAGAACTCAATATCAGAGGGCGAGTACTAAACAGGTAACAGTGATTTCTTGGTTTCTTTCTTTAAAGAAGTTTAAATAGTTATGTGGCCATGTTTTGGTGAGATGTGATGAGTGTTCTCGAGGAGTTCACAATCTTTGAAGTACTGACCCCATTTCTCTTTGCTTCCTGAATTGATCTAGATTCAAGCATATATTCTGAAATATTTTAAGTGGAATGTAGTAATGTTTTAACTTACATTAAAATACCTCAGCACAGACACTGTGGTAATATATCAGGGGAAACCCACCACTGATATTCAATGTGAGTCCTTTTCTATTTTCCCTAAGTGTTGGCTGGTCTGAGAAATAAAGGGAAAGAGTACAAAAGAGAAATTTTAAAGCTGGGTTTCCAGGGGAGACATCACATGTTGTGGGGTTCCGTGAGGTCCCCTGAGCCATAAAACCAGCAAGTTTTTATTAGCAATTTTCAAAGGGGAGGGAGTGCATGAATAGGGTATGGGTCACAGAGAGCACATGCTTCAAGGGTGACCAAAGATCACAAGGCAGGAGGTCATGGCAAGATCACAAGGTCAGGGCAAAACTAGAATCATGAATGAACTTCCATGTCCAGCTATGCATGCATTGTCATTGATAAACAAGGTTCAAGAGCAGAGAACCGGTCTGACTAGAATTTGCCAGGCTGGAATTTCCTAATCCTTGCAAGCCTGGGGGCACTGTAGGAGACTAGGGTGTGTTTCATCCTTATCTACATCTGCATAAAGGCAGACAGTCCCAGGGCGGCCATTTTATAGGCCCCACCATAGGAATACATCCTTTTCCCAGGGCTGCTAATTATTAATATTCCTTACTGGGGAAAGAATTCAGCGATATTTATCTTACCCGTTTTTGGTAATAAGAGAAATATGGCTCTGTCCTGCCCGCCCACAAGCAGCCAGATTTTAAGATTATCTCCCTTGTTCCCTGAGAATTACTGTTATCCTGTTCTTAGGGTGCCAGATTTCATACTGTTCAAATACACATGCTCTACAAGCAATTTGTGCAGTTAACACAATCATCACAGGGTCCTGAGGCGACATTCATCCTCAGTTTATGAAGATGACGGGATTATGAGATTAAAGTAAAGACAGGCATAGGAAATCACAAGAGTATTGATTGAGGAAGGGATAAATGTCCATGAAATCTTCACAATTTATGTTCTTCTGCTGTGACTTCAGCTGGTCCCTCCGTTCGGGGTCCCTGACTTCCCGCAACAGTAATATGTGTATGTTAGGTCAAGTTACAACCATGGTCAGCTAGTATTCTGATCAGGAGTCCAAACTCTAGAAGTGGTCAGCTAGCATTAAAGCAGAGAGACTACACTCCAGAAAAGGCTACTACAAACCCCGAGACTATTTGCCGTATCTCAGTCAACACTGATGCTTTGCCAGATGTCAGAAATGGATTTTCATTGGCAATATCACTGACTTGTTAATCAGTATACTGAAATGCGTTGGTAAAAATTAAATGTACTCAGGATATGTGGATTGACTGTGACCTCTCTAGTTTTGCCAGAAGAGGATATGAGAATCCAGCAGGTGAATCACATAGTCTCAACTCCTAGAGATATTCTCAAGGCTTAATTCATAACTGATCCTATGTCCAGCTATTTTTGGTGCCTGATGTCGCTAAAACAATACCAGAATCCTGCTTATGAAATACTGTCACATCATCTTTGAGTAAATCTTTCATGCAAGATGAAGTCAAAGTATCAAAAACAGAAGAGTTGGAACTTCAGTAAAGTAATGAAACAGATTATGGGAAGTGGTTTGCCCATATTTCCCAATAAATGTTTGTTTACTATATATGTCTGTCTATGTAACTGAAAAAATAGTATACCTCATCTTTGCCTTTCCAAGACACACTGGAGTATAATTTACCTGTAGTCTGTGACATCATCCAGCTTCTTAATATTTCTTTCAAGTGCTGGAACTTTAAAATGTCTTTTAAGCACTGTTTCTCAACCACTAATACACATACCATCATTGAAAAGCAGAATTTTAAAGAGTTTAAAGGGATGTTTTTCATAGTAAAAAGTTCTTCCAAAAATTTCACTGGCTTTTTATATCCTTAATAACCATTCTAAATGAAAAATGTAATAAATAATAAAGCCACTTGACAGAATATACAGAAATACAATAGCTATGAAAAGTTGTGAATCTTTGCTCTTGTAACTCTGTTGCAATTTCAATTTCTAAAACATCAATTAAAATTAGTTCATACTTCACCAAAGTTTTAACTCCACAGAAAGTAGCACATTTTCTTTTCAAAGTCCCTCTGAATATTCCTCTTTACATTTACTAAAATCTTCTGGGACAGATAAGATCTATTTTATTGAACAAGTTATGACTTACGACCTACCAGTAATCAAATGAATTATAGTGAAGAGTAGAACCCTTTTTTTGTCTTCAATGTAATGCTTTTCTAAGTAGATGGTATGATCTCTTTCTTCCACTCAACTTGTTCTCACCCGTTGTTCATATTGTAGCAGGACGAGCAGCATACAACACTCCTCAGACACCGAGTTAAAGAAGGAAGGGGTTTATTCGGCCGGGGGCATCAGCAAGACTCCTGTCTCAAGAGCCAAGCTCCCCGAGTGAGCAATTCCTGTCCCTTTTAAGGGCCCACAACTCTAAGAGGGTGCATGTGAGGGGGTCATGATTGAGCAAACGGGGGGTACGTGACTGAGGGCTGCATGCACCGGTAATTAGATCGGAACAAAACAAGATAGGGATTTTCACAGTGCATTTCTATACAATGTCTATAATCTATAGATAACAGAACCAATTAGGTCAGGGGTCGATCTTTACCAGGCCCAGGGTGCGGCACCGGGCTGTGTGCCTGTGGATTTCATTTCTGTCTTTGAGTTTTTACTTCTTCTTTCTTTGGAGGCAGAAATTGGGCATAAGATGATATGAGGGGTGGTCTCCTCCCTTATTCCCCCCTTTTGGGACTCTCACTCATTTTATTAGTGGGAGTTCTCACATTTTCACTACCCATATCTTCTCGCAAGACAGATCAATAGTGATTCATGTAGTATACTTGTGCTGAAGCATTTTGGTGAACTAAGGTAGCGATGAAGCTTTTTATCATTTGAAGAAGTGCAGGCATCAAACAAGGGAGCAGTAGGCAGGTTCCTATTACTATTATAACTCTTATTATAAGAGTTTTAAATCCTCCTAGCACTGGGAACCATTTTCTAAACATGGCCCTAGGATTAAATCCATGCCACACTTGCATGGGCACATGTGCCAGTTTTGTCATATCTCTAACCATGTCTTCAACTACTTGCCCTTGCTTATCTATGTGTAGACAGCAATTAGTAAGGTTAAATTTCCTACAGGCCTCTCCTTCAGCTGCTAGCAAGTAGTCGAGAGCTAATCTATTTTGATAGATAGCATTTCTCATCTGAGTTTCTTGCTGGGCCAGAATAGTCAAGGCTCTACTCTTTTTATTAGTGATTATTTTTAAGACAGCTTGTAACTGTATGATTCGGTTGATCATGTAAATGGGGGCCCAGTATCCCCATGAGCCGTCTTGTGCCTAAGTAGCAGGCCTGTAATATTGTATGATTCTTTCAGGGAGCCATTTATCATTTTTTCAATTTCTTATAGCTATGCTTCTCTTTTCACAGGAAGCATAGACAAGGAAGCCCAGGAGTTCACCTGTTTTTATGGGCAGTAGGAAGAAAGATGGTTTAATAGTGCCAATAACACAACTGACCTGCCCACTGGTCTGGTAATTTGGCATGAGCTCTATGCCCACATACCCAGTATAATCCAGTGGGGACTGTCCTGTCCTGGTGGGACTCCAGGTGGGTCCACACGGTTTGCAACTTTGGAAATTTACTAAATGGATTTCTCTCTGTGTGATTTGAACTCCACCAAGTGACTGTTTTTGTCATACCATTATACAGTTTCTGTCTCAGACAACTAAGTCACCTATGGGGTGAGCAAATTCTTTTCCTTCTCTAGCTATGCAATATTGTCCAATAATTGAGGCTTTTAGGACCCAGAAATTATCAGGGAGATTCTTTTGAGCTGGGAATTCATCAGGAACTGGGTCTGTAGGTACTAATTCTCAGGCTTCTCATGGCCATTGATCTCCTATTACAGTTCCTCCACATGCATAACATGAAGTGACATTGAGAGACTGGGCTACATGCTCGGCTAATTGCAAAAACAAATTTTTTGTTTTTCCTGGAATTTTTGGTACTGGCACTTTTAGTTTATCATAGAAGGTTTGAAATACTGGCTCAGGAGAGCATTTATAAACTTTTTCTCAAACCATGATATTTACTTAAAGATCCAGTCTAACTCCATCAATTTTTAGGGTTACACATTCCCCCTTTTTTTCCAGTGAGGATCAAGGGGATTGGTTATTACTAGCTCTAAGGGGTTACATTGTCCCTTAGTACAGGAAGGGCCATTTTTTCCTTTCTGAAGGTGGACTGGATCCTTTTCTTTTTTTTTATACAAGTGGCCTAAATGACACAAGGCCAGTATTTACATTTATTTCCACATAGTCCTAATTTGTGACAGATGTAGTTATTTTCTGCCATATAGCCTCTTTTCTAATTAAGAGAACTACACTTTATTCCTAACTTATTACTATTAATGACAGCACAGGCATCAAATTTTAAGGTGACTTAATTGGGCACCCTTTTTTTTCTGTTTTGGCTAACACTTTACTCGTATTGTTTATGAGTCCCTACCAGTCTTCAGTTCTTAATCTTATTTTAAAAACTGTGGTCATGGGAGGCTCAGATGGCTCATAACACACATCAGGTTGGTCATTTGCTGGGCTACATACCTTGCATAGAATAACATTATACAAACAAGTTCATTCTAGAGTTCCAGTACACTTATAATAACCATAAAATAATAGGACCATAGCAACCTTTTGTTCTACCTCAGTGACTTGATGTATACATTGGGAACAGCCCTCAGTCTGAGGAAGGTCAGTTGAAGTCCTTACTGTGCAAGTCCAGATTTTAAGGAAAATGAGTTCTGCGATGAGTTTCCTCATGCTTCGGCTCCGAGACCATCCTTAAACATCAGTAGACTATAAGCAGTGCGTGGACCAGTTAGCTTCTGGGTGTGACTGGAGCAGGGCTTGTCATCTTCTTCAGAGTCACTTTGCAGGGGTTGGCGAAGTTGCTCCTGTCCACATACTGCTTATAGTCTACTGATGTTTAAGGATGGTCTCGGAGGTTGGGCCTGCTAGAATAAACTAAGTCCAACACCTCTACACAGTTATGTTCAACTGGGCACTCTGATACTGGGAGCAAGGTGGTGGGGTTTAGGATGTTGCAGATTTCAGTGGTTATGTGGGAATTTTCACATAGCAAGCTTTGGTATTTGGTTAATCTAGCATTTGCTAACCAATGATGTCCTTTGATATTTATTAAAGTTACCACAGCATAGGGGGCCTTTATATTCAGGTTTTGCCTAAGGGTTAGTTTATCTGCTTCTTGTGCTAACAGGGCCTTTGCTGCTAGGGCCCTTAGACCTGGGGGCCAGCCTTTGGAAACCTTGTCTAGTTGTTTTGAGAGATAGGCCACTGGCCTTGGCCAGGGCGCCACAATCTGGGTTAAAACTCCAACATACATTTTTTCTCTTTCTGACACATAGAACGTAAAGAATTTTGTCAGGTCAGGTAGCCTCAGGGCTCAGGCCGACAGGAGTTTTGCTTTTAACTCATGAAAAGCTCGTTGCTGTTGGTTGTAATAGATGTAGTTTATCTAATCTACATTTTTATTAACTATCACCTACTAAAATGTTGACTCAAATCCTGCAGCTATTTGATTTCAAACTTTAAATTGATCTGGTATTCCTCGTGGCTCCAATTGCGATTAAATAGACATGAGAGTCGAAAGACCCATAAGGGGCTTCTCTTGCTTTATGATGTCTTATTATTTTTTTCCTTCTGGTTGATGAAATGCCAGGGTGAAAGGGATAGCCAATTGGACTAAAGTACAAGTACCCCTCCAGTTATTCAGCAGAGTGTCCAGTAAAGGTCCACCACAATACCACCACATATCCACTCAGGGATGAACAAGGGCTGACTGATTGATAAGCTCTTGAAAATTCTTAAGCTCACTGCATCCTTTCAGGTCTCCAAGAAATTCTAAGTTTCCCCCCTGTCGTGAGAGACATGAAGCGAACTTAGTGTTGGGAGACGGAAGCTGTATGGCCCTTGAGGGCTGAACCGCAGGGTGCCGGACTTTGGGATATAGCAGAGAGAGAGCTTGGCACAACATATTACTCCAAGCTGTAGAATCCTGGAAAAGAGCTACCATGCAGCCTACGCCTTGTCGACAATCTGGGCCTCTGGCCTGCCACGTGCACAAGCATAACAATTGCTTTTGTTTAACGGGCAGATGGAATATTTGATCCATTTTAACCAGGCATTTGCATCTTGGTATCCTGTCTTAATTGCTAAAGTTTGTTTTAAGTCTTTAACTTCTATGATCCTCTAGTAAAATGAATGTATGGTTTTAGAGAAATTACAAAAACTGGACCGGTTGGGGCAATCCATCCTTACTCTTTAGTGGTCCACAGAATGTTGGACCAATTATGGCATGAAAGCCCTACATCGGGGGGCAACACTCCTGGTTGGCACTGGGATCTTTATCAAAATCTCCCTGGATTAAATGGTCCTAGTTTACTAATGCCTAGTCTGAGGAGAGTCAGGAGGCACAGAAGTACTTTTCTGAAGTAGAAAGCTGTCTTTGACTTGGCAAGTCCTCACGGGGTATAACAAGGCAAGCATTAAATGCAACAGTTTGAGGTGAAATTGACTTGGTTATATTAATAACTAGATGGTCAGCAATAGAACAAGGAAAGAAGAAAGAGTAATAGAATAGATTAAAAGAGTTAAATTTTTCTTAGCTTTAGTTTGGTAGGGTTTTCCCCTGGGACTATGGCCCACAACTCTGGAGAGGGTGGCGCTTTCTTGTCTCAGGTGTGACGAGTCCATCCTTTTTTTTTTGCTCTATGAACAGCAGTCTTGGTGGTTAGCAGCACAAGGTAGGGTCCTTCCCAGGCTGGCTCGCGTGTTTCTTCTTTCCACTTTTCGACGAGAACGTGATCTTCAGGCTGGTGCTGGTTTACCAGAAATTCTAGGGGTGGTACATGTGCTGAAAAGACTCCTAGTTTTTTGTTTGTTTGTTTTTTCTTTTGTTTTGTTTTGTTTTTGCGAGAAAGGAAAGTGGAAGATAAACCAAGTATTCGATTTTTAAGAAATTGACCTTTTGTTTTAAATGTGGGGACCTTGGCAGTGGACTTTATAGTCCTTAGTTCCTTTAGCACCTATTTTTATTAGTTTTTAAAACAAAGAAAGCCAAATACCATTTTACATTTAACAATGCTTCTCTTATGATTTTTACACCAGATAAGTTAAATTTTATCTTTATATTAGTGTGTTATTAATGTTAAACCTAATTTTAATAAAACCTTGTAGACATATTTATCTGATTTTTAATGTTTGACCATAAGGTAAAATTTTATAGACTCTTTTTAACCTTTTATAATTTTTGCTAAAGAGCAGGTTGGTGCTTTAAGAAAAACCTGTTATGCTTTTACTTTAATGTCTAGTTCACAGAGAAACTGGATGATACTTCTTTAACTTTAGCTAATATGTTTACACACAGAATTTGCTTTAAAATTAATGTTTTAAAACTTGCTTAAACCCGCAAAACAATAATTTTTTTAACTTTTTAATGTAGGTAAAAATGTACATTCTTATGCCTCCTTATAATCCTTTTACCAAAGGTATATTTTACTTTTCTTATACATCTTGCACATAAACTGTTTTTTTTTTTTTCAATAGTTTTACATTCAGGAGGCCTAGTTACTTTTAAATTATACAACTTTTTTTTGCACAAAATCTTTTTTTAACACTTTTTTTATAACCTTTTTTTTTCTTTCATGACTTTTACAAGCAATTTTTCGACATGCCTTAACTTTCTGACTTATTACAAATATTTCTTTAAACAACCAATTAATTTATTTCAGGACAAGAATTTACCATATAACACTCTTTTTATATAAATTCCATCCCCCATTTTTTCTTTTTTTTTTTTTTTTTGAAGATGATAACCATTATTTTCCAAAGCGAACCTTTTTTTTATGTCTGTGGACTAGACTGTCTAAGGCCACAAGATTAGAAGTTACTGTTACACATATTACACTGTTAACTTTTAGCAAACTTTACTTTTGTTGAAAACCTTGTAAGTTTGGGATTTTAATTATCTTTTGCTATTAATAAGACCTTGTTTTGTCCAAATTAGAATGGGTATGATGGCTTTTAAAGGAATAGGGTACACTTTTTTTTTTCTTAACTACTTGTACTCTCTTTCTTTCTTTCTCTCTTTGACTTTGTCTCTCTCTCTTTGACTTTCCTTTTGCCTCTGTCTCTTCCTCTCTCTCTCTGCCTCTGTCTTTCTCTCTCTCCTTGACTCCCTCTTTGTCTATCTCTTCCTCTCTCTCTTTGCCTCTTTTCCTCTCTGTCTCTTTCCCTTCTCTTGCTCTGCTGGTCTTTCCTTGCCTCTGCCAGCTGCTTATGCTGTTGTTCTCTCGACCACTGTGTGTTGGGGGCGGGGGCTCTAAAACCAGCTGTAAGAAGGTGTCTATGTACAGGAACTGGTCTGGGTTCCCTGACTTACATGTTACCTTGTGCCATACCTTTGAAACAAGGGAACTGCCAGGCTTCCTTCTAATGGGCAACCTATCTCTAATGCTGGCCAGTCTATCTTACACAAAGTTTTAAGTTTTCCTGGTGTCATAGTACTCCATAGTCTCCCTTAAATCCTTTTTTTGAAATTTTTCAACATAGTTCCTAGTGGCATGGGCTTACTTTGTGCCTCACCAATGTTTCCTCTAGACAAAACACCATGCTCACACCACACGCATACCACAAAACAAAGAACGGGTAAAAAGGGCACACACACACTTTTGTAGTTTACACCAAACCAAAATCAAAACCAAAATCAGAGTATCCAGAAATCCAAGCCAGGTCAAAACCAAAACCAAAGTATCAAGCAATCCAAGTCAAGTCAAAAACAAAAACCAAAGTGCCAGTACAGGCACACCGTGGGTGATCAGGCCATGCTTCCACTCAAATGGAGCAGGCAAGTTCTCAAGACCAATCCTGTCAAGCAATTCAAACCAAATCAAAACCAAAACCAAAGTGCCGATAAAGGCACGCCGTGGGTGATCAGGCCACGCTTCCATTCAAACAGAGTGGGCAAGTTTCAAAGACTAGTCTTACTAAGTTTTAGATGTCCAGACTCCAAGTGCCCGTTCCTTCCCAGTATTCAGCCACTGTGTTGATCCTCCACGGGGGCCGGCCACACACTGCTCTGGCGAGGCGTCCCACCAGGGCAAATGCCTACCCGGGAGCGCTCTCAGGATCCACGTTGCTCGGGCTGGTCGGAGTCCCCCGGGATGTTCCACAGGACAGGCTTAAGCCACCTAAGGAACTGCCTCAACCATCCACCATTCACCTCGCTTCCCAGTTAGGGAACCAAGAAATGTAGCAGGACAAGCGGCAGACAAAACTCCTCAGACACCGAGTTTAAGAAAGAAGGGGTTTTTTCTGCCGGGGGCATCAGCAAGAGTCCTGTCTCAAGAGCCAAGCTCCCCAAGTGAGCAATTCCTGTCCCTTTTAAGGGCTCACAACTCTAAGGGGGTGCGTGTGAGGAGGTTGTGATTGACTGAGCAAGCAGCGGGTATGTGACTGAGGGCTGCATGCACCGGTAATTAGATCGGAACAAAACAAGATAGGGATTTTCACAGTGCATTTCTATACAATGTCTATAATCTATAGATAACAGAACCAATTAGGTCAGGGGTCGATCTTTAACTACCAGGCCCAGGGTGCGGTGCTGGGCTGTCTGCCTGTGGATTTCATTTCTGCCTTTTAGTTTTTACTTCTTCTTTCTTTGGAGGCAGAAATTGGGCATAAGATGATATGAGGGGTGGTCTCCTCCTTTAATATTATTGTGGGTTCTTTATGAGATTAATGTAATGCTGGTCTTGACACTTTGTATATGATTTGATAATTTTACACAGGATATCTGCCACTTCTATTGGATAATTTTGAGTAAATTATTCTTGTTCACGTAAAATGTTGATACATTAGTCATCATTCATCTCTGCTGGATGATATAAGTGTCATTGCTACATACTTTATCACATTAGTCATGCTAAATGAATGCTTAGAGACATTGCTAATGGAAGTGGAAGAAACATTTCCCTTTAACTATATAAATTAATATGTTAATTGCTCTGAACACTGTTCTTACTAGGTTTGTATAGACCTAGCCAAATTCGGTCAGCTCAGCACATTTTTCTACTTATATATGCAGTAACATATATGCAAATATGTTATAGGTTGAATTGTGCCCCTCCCAAATTTCTGTGTTGAGGCTCTAAACCTCAGTACTTCAGAATGTGGCTCTTGAGACAGGAGTCTTGCTGATGCACCCGGCCGAATAAACCCTTTCGTTCTTTAACTCGGTGTCTGAGGAGTTTTCTCTGCCACTCCTCCTGCTACATTTCTTGGTTCCCTGACCGAGAAGCAAGGTGAATGGCGGATGGTTGAGGCAGCTCCTTAGGTGGCTTAAGCCTGCCCTGTGGAACATCCCTGCAGGGGACCCCAACCAGCCCGAGCAACACAGATCCTGAGAGTGTTCAGCTTATGCATTTTACATTTATTATTTAACATGTGGGAAAATATCAAGTGAAGAAGTGTAAATACAACTCCGAAAAAGAAAAGTTTAATTTATGAAAACATTCTGTGATCATAGCTCTCAGTTTTAGGCAAGGCAGTTTTTATATAACACCCCCCAAAAGAAAAACTATCATTATTAATTCTCTGTCTACAAGACTGTTTAAATATTATGAGAAGGGTCACGAAATATGTTCTGTAAAGCAATACTCATGGCCGTGCTCAAAGAGGTTTGCGTCCAGGCCAGTCCTTCTGCTTCAACTCCCCCTACTATAATATATCACTTCTCTCTTCATTACAAATGTGGCTGGTATCTTCACTATCTATAAAACTTGTTCTAAAGATGATCAGTAGGAGGCTAATTTTATCTCCTCCCCAAATTTTGCATTTTAATATCTAAATGAATGAAGTACTCATGGTAGTTTTTTGTTTTTTATTTTTTTTCAATTATAAAAGCAGGTTTTGGGAGCTAGCAGGAATATTTCTCCTCATTCTGAAATGATATTACTGAATGTTATAGGCTGAATTGTGCCCCTCCCAAATTTCTGTGTTGAGGCTCTAACCCTCAGTACCTCAGAATGTGACTGTATTTGGAGACAGGACTTTTAATAAGATGATTAAGATTAAATGAAGTCATATTGATAGTAACAGGAAGCAGAGAAATTCTAGGCAGACAGGAGTGAGTCCCTGGCATACTCCACCTTCGAGCCAAAAAGCCTGAAACCCACAGCCCAAAGTGGGAACTTCCATCCATGTGTGCCTCTCTCTCCTGATTGGTTCATTCTGAATAATATCTTTTTTACCAAATGTTGCCTTTTCCAAAACTACCTATGACGCACCCCACACCTTATCCTGTGCCTATAAACACCCCAGCCTCAGCCAGTAGAGAGGATAAGTGGCTAGACATCAGGGAGAGGCAACTTGACTTCAGAGACAGTGGCTGGATGTTGGAAAGAGGCAACTTGACTTCAGAGGAGAGAGGCAGAGAGGCACCTTGACTTCAAGGGAGAGCAACCTACCTTTCCTGTTCCCTTTCCATCTCCCTGTCTGCTAAAAGCCTCTTTCAGTGCTCAATAAAATTATTTGCATTCGCTATCCTTCCATTTGTCCATGTTACCTCATTCCTCTTGGGCACCAGACAAGAATTCATGACATGCCAAGTGAATTACAAGACTTGACCTGAGTTTTGAATGAAACTTTTCAAAACTTTTGTACCTGATAATTCAAAATGTTGATACTCAAAGAGGCCATCACACTAGCCCACTGCTCTCACTGATAGAGAGCAGCCTCCCCATACAAAGAGGCAAAGGACACACTAGCTGATAACACACTGCTGCCTGTGAATGGTGGAGATAAGAGACCATTGTAACATGCCCTCTGGGGCCTTGGGGTCACAGGCATCCCCACCTGCACACTGCCACAGAGCATACACAGAGTTTCTTCTTGCAGGCACTAAAGCAACCAGCCGGTTCCTGCACTTGCTTGCTCTGGTTCCCACACTCATTCACTCATGCACTCCTTCCTGCAAGGGTTGAGCTGGGTGGGCTGAGCAAATGAGGCACCTGTGTCACAAGTCCTGTGAAGGGGTCAAGAAAATATCCTGCTTCAATTGGAGAGAGGGGTACTAATCTAATCTTTTTGGTGTCATTATAAGAAGAGAAAATTTGGACACACACAGAGACACTAGGAATGTACATTTAATTATAGTTGACCTAAGTGCTATTGTATAAAGGAATAGGATGCCAAGAGAGAGAAATATTTCCAAACTTATAGAAGAGACCATGGGAGGACACAGCAAGGGGGTGGCCATCTGTAGGCTAAGTAGAGAGGCCTCAGAGGAAACCAACCTGTTGGCACCTTGATCTTGGACTTCCAATTTCCAGAACTGTGAGAAAATAAATTTTGGTTTTTAGGCCAGCCAGTCTGTGGTATTTTGTTGTGGCAGGCATAGCAAACTAATACATTGAATAAATGCTTATATTTTAGTCCTGTTTATGTTTAAAGTTATGGGCAAACTCGTGCAACTGTTTCCCCCTCAGTAAATGACAATCACATCCTTTCAGCTGCTCAGACTAAAACATCATGGATTTATTCTTGTCTATTCCCTTTCTCACACATCCAGATTTTCTAGCAAATTCTCTATATAGAATACAAACACTTTTCTTTACCCTCTCTACTTCTATAATCTCTTGTCTAGATTATTGCAATTGTCTTCTAACTGGTGTCTTTAATTTTATGCATACCCTTCCACAGACTGTTCTCTATGACGCAGCAAGAATTATTCCTTCAAAACTCAAGTCAGGTCATGTCACTCTGCTTCTCAAAGCCCACTGATGGCTTCTTGTGACCTTTAAGGTGTTGCTTCATCTGTTCCCCAGTGCCTCTCTGCTCTCTCCTCCTGCTGCTTTGCCCTTCTGCTCCAGCCACACCAATATGATCTCCTGGCCCTTCTGTAAACACATTTGGCATGTTTCTGCCTCTAGCCCTTCACACTGTCTTTTTAGAAATGTTTTTTGGCCTAGAATTCCTCTCCCAGATATTTATGTGGCTTCTTTTACTTCCTTCAAAATCACCTACTTGAGAACTTTCTATGAAATGTTCAACTCCCTTCTCTCTCTCTCTCGCCTACCATATATAATTTACTTATCTTTTTAAAGTAAAAATTATTAAAGGATCATTTATATACAATAATATTCACCCCTTTGAAGTATGCCTTTAAATGAGTTTTGGCAAATAAATATCATCATAATCAATGTATAGTACATTTCCCAAAAATGTTTCCTTGTGTCCCTTTGCAGTCAATCTTTCATCCCCACCTCCTGGCAACCACTGATATGACTTACATCTCTAAAGTTTTCCCTTTCCTAGAATTTTACATAAATGGAACCACAGAGTATGCCTGCCTTCTTTCACTTACCATAATGCTTTTGAGATTCACTGATTTTGTTGCACGTATCAATTTATTCCTTTTTATTTCCAGGTAGTATTCTACTATATGGATGTTCCACAATTCGTTTGTCCAATCACAAATGAATGGACTTCTGGGTTACTTCTGGCTGGGGGCTATCTTGCTTCACATGCAGGTCTTTATTTGGACTGCTTTAACTTTCTCTTGGGTAAATACCTAGAAACAAGATTGCTGGGTTATATAAAAAGTGTATGTTTAACTTTATAGAAACTGCCTTGAACCCCTGAGGTGGAGGCTGCAGTGAGCTGTGATTGCATGCACCACTGCACTCCAGCCTGGACAAAAGAGGGAGACCCTGTCTAAAAAAAAAAAAAGAAAGAAAGAGAAAAGAAAATGAAACTGCCAATGTGGTTGTAGCATTTTGTATTCGTAACGTCAGTATATGAAATCATATTCCAATTTTTCCTCATCCTCACTATCACATAGTATTGTGTTGATATGTAGTGATATTTTTATTTATCAATCTAATTTATTGTCTCTCTCTTCTCTAGAGTGAAGGGATCATTAGAGTAGGGAATTTAGCGTGTTTTCATTACTGCTTTCACAGTGCCCAGATCAATTCCTGGCACAAAGTAGGTGTTCAATAAATATTTCTTAAACAAATGAAAGAATTTTGAATGATTATCCCCTCAGAGTTAAAAACCGAACTGAGATTCAGAAGGTTTTATTGCTTGCCCAAATGAAAGAGCTAAGGTAAACCCCAAGACATCTAACGCTTTGTCAAACACTTTCAACACTGCACTGCCTTGTAGGTCACTGGTTTGTACAAATTGATTCTATAATACTTAGATTATGGGAGAGTTTGCATATATTATTATTTTACTTAGGTCACTTAAATATCTTCAAGAAGTTTTTTTGTTGTTGTTGTTGTTTGTTTTGTTTTGATTTGTTTTGTTTGAGACAGAGTCTGTCTCTGTCACCCAGGCTGAAGTGCAGTAGTGCAATCTCAGCTCACTGCAAGCTCTGCCTCCTGGGCTCAAGTGATTCTCCTGTCTTAGTCTCCTGAGTACCTGGGATGACAGGCGTGCACCACCATGCCCAGCTAATTTTTGTATTTTTAGTAGAGACGGGGTTTTACCACATTAGCCAGGCTGGTCTCAAACCCCTGACTCAAGTGATTTACCTACCTTGGCATCCCAAAGTTCTAGAATTACAGTTGTGAGCCACCACACCTGGCCTAGAAGTTTTAAATTTCAAACAGGAAATAAAAATATAGGAATAGAGGGATTTAAAACATAATTAAAATAACATGTATATGAAGTTACATAGTCTCTTATTTTAGAGCTTATTAGAACATAATAGTGCTTATTTTGATTATAAAAATTCACCTCTTATAGGTATGTGACAAGGAGGGCAAAATACCTTGGCTGGAGATGAGTTTTTCTGCATCACACTGAAGCTCCACTTCATCTTGTTCCTTTGAGAAACTTGGTAGTGATGGCAGCAGTGGCCCATCTGAAGTGGCTGCTGCAAAGATGCCAGCTGCAGCAGGGGAGGCACGGCTGGGGCTGCATACTCTGTGGCGCAGGTGGGACCCAGGAAAAGGTGGAAGCCCCACCCCCTTCTGAGTTGGTGGGGCGGGAGCCCTGTGCTCCCCAGTGCAACTGCAGCTGCCCAGCCATTGCTGCAGACCCAGGTATCCCTGTGCTCTCAGGGACCAGGAAGCCCCCTGCCCCCGCAGGTTTGGAAGCACTTGCTCCTGCTATCTGACTTCCCCTCCCACCGGTGGCTCCTCTGATTTTGGAGCAAAGTTGTAGCCGAGCCCGGGTGCTGTTGCAACCTGGCCAGGTTTGCACACACTTGGGGTAGTACTGACACCTGCCACCTCAGCCCCCTCTGGACTTTGTGCACTGACAAGCATGGGAGGGAGGCCAAGGTGGGGCTGAAAGTGGCTCGGTGCAGGCCTGTGGGCACCGCTGAGCACAAACAGCCTGGGCACCATGAATGGCAGCAGGAGGCAGACAATCTCCTGGGCACAAAGGGGCTGGTCCCCAGTGAAACTCCACCTTCAAGCCAGGGACAGCCTAAAGTCTGGGGGCCAGGCTGCCAGTTCTGTAGACTGGAGTGAGAAATATGGTGCTTTTTCTGCTCATCCATGGCCACCCATGGACCAATCAGCACACACTTCTACCCCTCTGGAGCCCATAAAAACCCCAGACTCAGCCAGACTCAGACAGATGAGGGGACTGCCTGCCTGCAGAAAGGAGTTACCCTCGCTGGTCTCCTGTTGGCTGAGAGCTGCACACTTGATGGGATGACTTGTGTATGGATAGGAGCTAGCCACTTTGGGCCTCCTGAGAGCTATACTGTCACTCAATAAAGCACCTCTTCATCTTGCTCACCCTCTAGTTGTCTGTATATCCCATTCTTCCTGGATGCAGGACAAGAACTTGGGACTCACCAAGTAGTGGCACTGAAAGAGCTATAACACAAACGGGGCTGAAACACACCCCTGGTTCACCATGTTGCAGGTGAGGAGGAGAGAAGACAGAAGGAGGGAAGAGTTGCAGCCCTTCAGGAAGCCCAGACCTAGGAGTTCCATGAGCCATGGCTGTGACATCCTCTATGGGGCTCTGCAGTTCCTGGCATCTCCAAGCTTCTGGGTGCTACTACATTCCCCAGAGCCTGCAGTGTAAGCCGCTTGCAGTATGCCTGGTCCAGCCACAGCCTTGCATAGAGCTGGCTCTTGTGCCAGTGTCTGGAACTGCCTGCCCCACCACAGCAGCTAGCATGCCTGGCTGTGCATAGTGGCCAGACCATATACTTGCTCAGTCATGTACCCCTTGCCTCCATGCCCTTGGCAGGCCTGGGATCCAGGCTGTTAGCACAAGCTGAGCACAACCTGCCAGGCCTAGTGGGCAGAATGAGCCCAGAGGGCCCCAGTAAAACTCAGGCAAAGGCACCACTGTCCACAGAGGCTTCTGGCTAGAAGAGTGACACCCCAGGGACCTCATGACAGTGATAACTTGGCTTAAAAGCCTGGGATAGGGATCTATGACATTAACCCAATTAGTGGCCTTGGGTAAGCCCCTAAGAACAACCTCTAGAGACAATGTCCTAACTCAAGAAAAAAAATAGGAAGAATATGGGAAATACATAGGGAATAAGAAGTCTGGAAGTATTGTATTAATACCAAACTTACAGTACTTAAAGGACAAAACAAAGGGTTGCAAAAGAGTTCACCTTGTTGGTGAAGGAAGCCTTGTGCTTCTTATTCTCTGCATATTTTGAATTGTTCAGCTTGCATTGTATGCATGCATTATTTTGTCATTTCTTTCTAAAGATGAATTTTGTGTTGGGAAATTCAAGTCCTGTGACAAACCATAGGATGAGCTAATTTGAGCGAGGTGGTGCTCTTCAAATTAGTTTCCACATAACAAAATTTATTTTCGAATTCAGGAAAAGAGCAACCTACAAACTCAGAAGTAGAATAGGGCAAAATGCTCAAGGAATAGTAAATAGGTTTACTGTTCTGTTCACACATGTGCTTACTCATTCACTCACTTAGCTCATTCCTTCAACGTCCGTTGATCTTCCTTGTGTGTGTCAGTGCTGATGGTATAAATGAATGCAATATGGTCCCTACTCTCAAAGACCTTAGTGATTATCAGACAGTGTCTGGAGATGTCCTTTGGACATGATATCCACTCAAATAGTATTTGTTGAGTTAATAAATGAGGAGGGAGGCTAGAGGATACACAGTTAAATAATTGTAACAAGTACTATACAAGAAGTCTGTATAAAGACCTAAGAGAAGAAGTAATAGACTGCCCTGGGGAGCTCAGAAACATTCACAGAAAAAGGAAACCTGAATTTATCCCTCCGTTTCTGTTGTACCTGCCACAAGAGTTTATTGTATGTGGCATACCTATGTTTCTTTCTCTCTGTCTTCATTGTACCTGTAAATTCCCATGTTCAGATCATCACTAGAGCTGAGAGTAGTTACGCAGAGTAGAATGGACCTCTGGAGACCAATTGGCAGAGAGCGTTAAAAGTTCTAATAAGTTTTATCTGGTACAAAGGCCATCAGGGATCATGACAAGGCTCTGGGAAGATTTATGTGACATTTGGTTAGAAGGTGATCCCAGGAAGCAGAGCAAGGAGCAATAAATAGCCTAGGCATAGAATGGTTAAGTCCTGACTACTGGCTGAGACAATGGTAATGGGAAGAAAGCAAAAAAACAAAAAATGGAAAAAATGAAAAGCAAAAATTATCAAGGATTTATTCACTTATTCAACAAGTAATTATGGAATAATCTCTAATTTCTAGGAGCTATTATGAAAACTTTGCCTATATGACTTCATTTGAACCTCACGAGAATCTTATGGGAAAAGTATTATCTCTGCTTTACAATCAATCCAAGGCTCCAACAAGTTAAATAATATTCTCAATATCACATATACAATGAATGGTAAACGGGGTTAAACCCAGGATCATTTTGTCTTAAAGCTCATAAACTTTCTGACATATTAAAGTAAAAATAATAGCGAACAATTGCAATGATTATGACTCCTTAAAGGTAGAGACTGTGATATATGTCTATGTATCTCCAGTAAGACTTAGCACAGTAATCTGTATAAAATAATTTTAAATTGTTAAATCAGTCAATTGTCAGACAAGGCTGCCTGCTATGTGCCAGGTGCTTGATTTAAAAAAAATGACCACATAGACAGGATTCCTTCATGGAACTTATAGTCTATTGAAAGAGTCAGACATTAAATATTACACAAAATTACATTATACAAATGACATGAGTTTTATCATATAAAAGTATAGGATGCCAAGAGAGTGAGAAATATTTCCAAACTTACATGTTTAAAGGCTATGGAGAGGATATGTCTATTTGAATGAAGATAAATTTCAGATGAGAAAAAGTTTAAGAATTTAATGGAGAGAGTATTTATATTTTTAGTGTTAGCTAATGGTGGTGGTATTTTACAAAGCTATGATGCATATTTTGAAAAGCTATTTTCCTCATGATATATTATGGTTATATACTTAAGTGATATCTTAGAAAAGTATAAGTACTAAGCACATCTCTTCAAAGAATAAGCTCAAAATATGGAAACAGGTGTATTCATAAAAGTATTGTCCCTATATTATTTAAATAGTCATCTTAATAGTAACAATTTAATTAAATGATTAATAATACAAGAATAAGTAAACTATGTTGTATCCCTTACAAATAATGGCTCTGAAGGGGAATGTAGCAATAGGAAAATGCTTGCATTATAGTGCTATGTAAAAAAAGAATAAAAATATTGTATGCTCATAAAAATATGTTGAAAATATTCATAAGAACTACTGAAAGAAGTATACCAAAAATTTATAACAACTATGGTAGAAAGACTATGAGAGATACCTTTTTCTTTTTTATTTTTATAAACATTCTGTAGTGTGGTTTTATTATTGCAATTAAAAATACGTTCTGAAATAGAAAAAGAATAATCATAAAAACACATTTGGCTCCTATGGATAGATCCTGATTCTCTGATTGTATGTTTTGTATTAATACCTGACTTGGTATATAGCACTCTGGGAGATAATCAAGTCAATAAAGAGACCTGAAAAAAATGAATCACAAGCCATAACTGTTTAGTGCACACAGGAAGGTACTATTAATAACTACAGAGGCAAAAGGAGAGCATCTGCAACCTAAAGACTAAAATTAGTAATAACGTTGAAGGGAGTTCTACCAAATTATGTTTTCCAGAAGACAGCCGCAGGCCCTTCTTGTGTAACAAGACAGATTACTTCCATTAGCCTTGAAACAAAAGCAAAGACTTCTGGATGAGGGCATTTAATTATAATGTTTATGTAATCACTCTGTAGCCATTTATATAAACAAGATCGCTTAGAGCACTGCTTTTCTGTGGGCAGTAAAGGGTAGTAAAGGATGTATTTTGTAAAAAGTGTATTTTAAGCCAAATAATTCAGCAGCACGAGTGAAAATTATTGGCGTATTATACTGGTATTTTTAAACATGTAGAGAAGTGCAGATACAACCCTTTTTCTGCTTTATGATTGTTGGACTTCTCAGTCTATGAGCTTGTGATAGTAACAATAATAAATAACCAAAATGAAATACCTAACAATTAATCTCTATTTACTTATGTCAGGGCCCCATTCTAGGGGCTTTTGTGTATATTAATTCATTTAGTTTTATAATAACCCCATGAGGTTGATTATTGTCATTATCTTCACTTTATACACAAGGAAACTAAAACACAGAGTGTCTAAATGACTTGTCCAAGGTTGCTCAGCTAAATGCTTGGATTTGAACGAACATAGGAAATCTGGCTGGAGACCTCAGTGTTCTAAGCACACACTATGCTATGCATCTAAAGAAATTTTTTGCATTAATACTCCATCTTATTGCCAGAGTCACTAGAAATTATTTTTGATGAGAATAACAAAAAAGCTTGTTCCAAACTCATTTTCTATCTCCTCACAGTGCTATTTCCATTTTTCTTTTCTCTTTCTTTCCTTTTTTTTTCTTTTTCATTTCTCTTCTTTGACTTTTTGTAGTTTTAGAAATAAGTTCATCAATACAGAGGAAAGACAGGATAACGGGATTTTTTTCTCACGTTTTTCTTAATTGATTTATTTAGCATATCTATTTTTTTTAAATTTATTTATTATTATTATACTTTAAGTTGTAGGGTACATGTGCATAACGTGCAGGTTTGTTACATATGTATACTTGTGCCATGTTGCTGTGCTGCACCTATTTTTGATGTTTAAGAACTTAAGAAGTAAGTAGTCAGAAGTCTTCTTTGAGCCACCAAGAGTTGGGACAGAGATGTCAAACGTCGTTACACAATTGGGCAGCCTCTGAGAACTGTTTGCTGAGATTTTAGATGTCAGAGGTGGAGACTCAAGAAAGAACAATAATTTGCTTGGGTATACGTGATATCTGTGATTTTATACATATATAGATGCAAATATATCTTTAACTTATTTATTTTTACATTTGAATTTATTTATTTATGACATATATAAAACTTGTATATTAAAATGTATTTTCCACTTTGGAATTGATTTATAGGTGAGTAATGTCATAACCTAGAGATAGCTTTGACAGGGAGGCATGTAGGTAACTAACAACCACTTGTAGACTCAACTCTGCAAAAAATGTCTCTCCTATGACATTTGTACATCAAATTTCTAACTTAGCATTTTCAAAAAGTCACTGTTAAAATGTAAGCACACTACCAGGAATGGAGTAACACATGCTGTTGTACTCACTAACTCAGTATAACCACTTTGGAAAGCAGAGACCATGTTCTTGAGGGAGTGGTAAAGCAAAGTGAATGGAGAAGTCATATCATCAGGTTTCGATGGGGTTATAGGAAACTGGACAATGGGGCTGAGGAAAATGGGGATGGTGTAGTTTTCATGATAGGAGGGCAGAGCTGCAGGTGTTTTGGAAGAATATCTTATAGAAGAGAGGTCTTGAAAGTGGAAGCTAGCAGAACTACACGGTGAAATGTAGATTACTTCATTTGTTCTGGAGTCATCTCACTTTTCTGGCTATCTTGATAGAAATGGCACCAAGTCACATATTGAAGCAGCATGTAATACCTAAAAGAGTAGGTGTTTCAGGTTGGGACAGACCTGGATACAAGTCTACTTCTATCAGTGTAGCCTTGGATAAGTTATCAAACATTTAGTTCCTCCCATCTATAAAATGTAGCAATTAAACTATTAGACTAGAAAATCTACTATATTCCATGCATATAGTGAATGTATGCATACCATATCTATATGCATAGATATACAGTAGCTATAGAAAACATATGTGTGTGTATATACACATATACATTTGTACATGGAGGTATTCACATTATCTACTATAGTGCTATCTTTCTCCCTCGTTATGTTACTTCTGCAAGAAACTTGCCATATTTTCTTTATTTTATATTTTAGTTTCTTATATATGTATTTACTTTTAACAAATTTTCAAAATATGCAAATAACTCTCCGTTAAACTATAGTACTAGCCCTTTTATTTCTGAGGTAAACTAACTGACCATCTTAGGGAATTCTTTTTTGTTAGCTACCAAAAAAAATAGGATGTTTGCCACTTAATAAACCGATTCAGACAATATATTACTAATTTACTTCAATGAGAAAGAGACTCTTGCTCCTGGTGAATGATATTACACAATTTGTTTTGTTTTGTTGATAGCACTGCTGTGCAATGGTCACCTGTGATACAATTATTTGAATTCATGACAATGATGGGTTAGGAACTGAGGCAGATCCACTGTGCTTCTTTATGTTCAGATGTTTTGAATCAGAATTCTAGGACTATATCTATATCTATGTGCCTAGGCAAATATATAAAATAATTATTCCATTATTCCACTAACAGCTTAAACACGTGTTATAATTCTAACAGACTTTAGAGAGCATATGGCAGTTTCAACAAGTCCAACATATTTTTACGTGCACCTAAGCTAGGGACCCCTGACTAATGAGTCAACCAGCTAGCTCTCCAGGCCATTTCTGCTTCCTCAATTCCACATGTGTAATTAGTTGGGATTCCCAGTCAGGAGGCAAAGGCAGGTAGCATTTTGGGCCCTCCCTTTACTGTGCTCAGTTCAGTTTGTTCATGGAAACATCTCCAAGGATCTTAAAACTTTAAGAAAATGGAAAATATCTCCTCCTCACAAAGTTGGAGGCCCTGAACCTGAGCCTTAAGAGATTTATTTTTACATTTGTTTTCAAATTCTCACAATTTATACAGAAAAAAAAAATCAGAGTATCCATCCTGGGTTTTAACTTTTTTATTTATTGCCGTAGTATTATATATCAATAATATTTATAAGAAGGAAGTCGTTAATACATATTTGTTATCTAAGTATAATTTGAGACACTATATAAATCTTTTAGTTTGTGGGTTAGTTCTGTACCCTGTCATCTCCTAAACTACCTGGTCTTCTTGGAATAATAAATATACATACCTGATGGGACCAAGATCTATAGTTTCACAATATTCATAGCCATCTGGTTCTGCTACAGGGTAAATTTAGACTGGAAAAAAGACAATAAATTAAGTAAGAGAACCTTCCTTTGTTTAACCTACCTCCCAAAGGCTCCATTTGTAAAGAGTACAGTCCAGAAATCACATGCCCTACTGGATTCTTTCCATGGGAAAAACCTGTGCTGAGCTTTAGTTTCTTCATTTTTTAAACAGAACAAAAATCTCTCCTACCACTCATAGGAGTGATCTGCAGATTTAATGCAATTATGTCAAAGTAGTTTTTAACCTATAAAACACAAAGTTGTATAATTGTTAGTTTGTATTGAACATCCATGAAACTCTAGGAATAGTACTAGAAGCTTTACATACCATTATATATAGAATGGTATCTCTTTTAATTCTCAACAAATCCTGCCCAGTTGTTATAATTATACTTACTGAATAAATTATATTAATTTATATTATAATTATATTAGTTATATAATGAATTCATAGAAACTCAGGGGTTGGGTGATTTGCTAAGATCAATAGCTAGAAAGGGGCAGAATCAGTATTCAACTCAATATTACCTCCTAATGAAAGTAATTCAGTGTTACTGAGTATTACTAATTATAGAAGTAATACTTTTCCTTTCTACTCAGAGCTAACACAACAGCATTATCTAATGTTGTTAAATGGTAGGTGGAATTAAAAATGGTAGGTAAGATTAAGAAAGGAGGGAAATCACCGAATAACCTGCCCTTCCAGCAAAGTTGACGAAGTAGATAAGATCTCTGGTAAGATCTAATCTTCATCTCATTCTGCCACATGTTTTTGTTTTGTTTTTTAAGACGTATCTCGCTCTATCGCCTAAGCTGGAGTGCAGTGGCACAATCTTGGCCCACTGCAACCTCTGCTTCCTGGTTCAAGCAATTCTTGTGCCTCAGCCTCCTGAGTAGCTGGGATTACAAGTGTGCACCACCACTCCTGGCTAATTTTTGTATTTTCAGTAGAAAGGGGATTTCACCATATTGGCCAGGCTGGTCTCCACATGTTTTTAATCAAAGCCCCTGTGTTCTCAGTATCCTGAGATGATTGACTGATTGGCTCTTGCCACAGCCATTGGCTTCAGCTGCTGTTCTGGCCTGGACATCATCTTGTGCATGTTGAAGACAGGATTCTGGCCTAGTTTCTTTCAGGGACTTTCTACCACAGAATGACCAAAGGTGATGTTGGGAACAAAATACCTATACATTTCATCCAGTTGCAAATAATCAGCTCCAGCATCTGGAGTTACTTGGTACCTAAATTGACCAGGTTGCTGTTGAGGATGAATGGGCCAGTCTTACAGCTGAACACCATGATACTGGTTCCCAGGAGCCAAGCATCACCCCAATCCATCCTTTTTTATTTATTTTAAAAATGTGTTAATACTTTTTAAATCTTTAAGCAATGACTAATTTTCTTTTAAATGAAGATTGTTTTCCCCCAGGATACATCAGAGTAAAAGCATAAGATGGTGCTTTAAAAAAATTAATTTAGAATCAGTTATGTCTTCAGTTTACTAATCCACTATTCAAATGAATAGAACTTACAATTTGCTCTGGTTTTGTTACTTGGGTGGGTAAGATAACTTAGAAGAACTGACAGTGATTTTGCTAAAATATAAAAATGGGATAGTTTTAAATCTCTATAGATGTGACCCTTGGTAGTAATATAAAGGAGATCAAAGGACTAATGTGTTTGTTCCCAACCTATCTTCAAATAAAATTGTTTTATAGATGTTATAAAAGTACACATACATATACTTTATGTACACACACATGCATTTCATGTATATATCCACTATAATGCTAGTTCTCTCTTATTATGATACTCCTGCCAGAAATTTGCCATATTTTCCCTATTTTGCATTTTAGTTTCCTTTTTATCATTAATAAATATACTTACACTAGGTTTTCAGAGTATGAAATTGTTTTCCCATCAAACTCTTATGGTGTTGGGCCTTTTTTCTGAGAAAAAAGTAACAGAGAAATCAATTTGGGTGAGTCTTCCCGTTAAGGGAATATACTGCTAGTGAACTGGCTTACAGACTGAGGCTGGTAGGTTCAGATATGTATGAGCAGAACAGTTGCAAGACATTTGAGGACCTATGATCCTTGCTTGTTCACCTAATACTTTTTACCTAACACTGCCACTACTGTAAAACCAAAGCAAGACATTCAGAACAAGACATTGCAGACCCAGTTGACACTTTGAGGGAGGCTGCTGCCATGGTTATAATCTATAAGCCTCCATTTGGAGCAGGATTCAAGATCAATATGGAGACATTAGATTCTACTTTTTAAAATAAGCACTCATCTCATTTCAGACTATGGACATGCTACTGAGCTTTACTCTCCTTAGTTCTTAGTCTAGTACCTGGGTATCTTTATTAAGTATGAAAGGTTATTTCCATTAGGACTTGCCTCTGAGTCCCAAACTGGCACTCACTATCGGGATCATGGAGGAAAATGCAACTTTTACATGGATGATGACATGGATTAGGCATCTGTGGTGGTTCTAGAAGTTCAGGATTCACCTGATCTGCCTCCTACTTCTCTTTGGAAAAATGCAAAGTATAGGATCTTTCTACCACAATTCTTTACTACCGTAAGGAGTTTGGTCCACTGACTCTGCAAAAGACCTCTCAGTGTTGAAGTGCTTTTCTTTAATGCCATTTCTTGAGAGTTGGAGCCACAGTTGCTCTAGATGTGTCTAGGTCTGATCTTTTCTTCCCCTACTCCTTGAGCCCCTGATAACCACCATTCTACTTTCTATTTCCATGAGTTCAATCTTTTTAGATTCCCTATATTCGTGAGATCACAAGGTATTGGTCTTTCTGTGCCTGGCTTATTCCACTTAACATAATGTCCTTGAAATTCATCCAAATTGTCAAAATGACAGAATTTTGTTCCTTTTTAAGCCTGAAAAGTATTCCACAATGTATATATGTGACTTATCTCTCTTTCTCTTTCTTTCTTTCCTGCCTGTTTTTCTTTTTTCCTTTCTTTCTTTCTTTGTTTTTCTTTCTTTCTTTCTTTCTTTGTTTTTCTTTCTTTCTTGCTTGCTTGCTTGCTTGCTTTCTTGCTTGCTTGCTTGCTTGCTTGCTTTCTCACTTCCTTTCCTTTCCTTTCCTTTCATTTTCCTTCCTTCCTTCCTTCCAGTTTTCCCAACACCATTTATTGAAGAGACTGTCCTTTCCCCACTGTATGCTGTCAACATCTTTGTTGAAAATCATTTGACCTTAAATACATAGATTTATTTCTGGGTTATCTATTCTGTTCACTGGTCTCTGTCTATTTTTATGCCAGTACCATGCTGCCTTGTTTACTACAGCTTTGTGGTATATTTTGAAGTTCGATATTGTGATACCTCCAGGTTTGTTCTTTTCACTCGAGATTTATTTGGCTATTTAGAGGTTTTTGTGGTTATACAAAGTTTAGGATTGCTTTTTTCTATTTTTGTAAAAAATGTCATTGGCATTTTGACAGGGATTATATTGAATCTATTGATAGTTTTGGTTAGTATGGACATTTTAAATATCAGTTCTTCCAATCCATAAACAGAGGATATTTTTCCTTTTATTTGTGTCCTCGACAATTATTTGATCAATGTTTTATAGTTTTCAGTGTACAGGTCTTTCACCTTCTTTGGATTAAATTTATTCCTATGTATTTTAAATTTATTTTGGTAACTATTGCAAATAGGATTGTTTTCTTGATTTTCTTTTTCAGATAGTTTGTTGTTAGGGTATTAAAGTGCTACTGATTGTTATGTGCATATAGGGATAATTTTATTTCTTTTTTTCCAATTTGGATGCCCTTTATTTCTTTCTTTTGCCTAATGGCTATGACTAGAACTTCCAGTACAATGTTGACTAAAATTGGCAAGAGTAGGCATTCTTGTTTTATTCCTGATCTTGGAGGAAAACCTTTCAACTTTTCAGCATTGAGTAAGATATTAGCTGTGGGTTTATCACATGTGGTCTTTATTGTGTTGGGGTACTTTCCTTCTATATTTAATTTTTGAGAGTTTCTATCATGAAAGAATGTTGAATTTTGTCAAATGCTTTTTCTGTGTCTGTAGAGATGATCATATGGTTTTTGTTCTTTATTCTGTTAATGTAGTGTATCACATTTATAGATTTGTAAATGCTGAATCATCCTTGCATCCCTGGGATAAATCTCACTTGATCATAATGAATTATTCTTTTACTGTGTTGTTGCATTTAATTTGCTAGTATATTTTGAAGGTTTTTGCATTTATGTTCACCAAGGATATTGACCTATAATATTTTCTTGTAGTGTTCCTGTCTGGCTTTTGTATCATTGTAATGCTTTCCTCATAAAATGAGTTTGGATGTACTTCTCTTCTTCAATTTTTTGAAAGAGTTTCAGAGGAACTGGTGTTAGTTCTTCATTAAATGGTTGATGATTTCAGCACTGAAGCCATCAGGTCATGGGCTTTTCTTTCTTGGGAGAGGCTTTTGGTAATTGATTCAATCTCCTTACTTATTGGTCTGTTCAGATCTTCTGTTTCTTCCTGATTCAACCTTAGTAGATTATATGTGTCTAGGAATTTATCCATTTTGTCTAGGTTATTCAATATGTTGGATCTATAATCCTTTGCATATCTGTAGTGTGTTTTAATGTCTCCTCTTTCATTCCTGATTTTATTTATTTGACTCTTCTCTCCTTTATTCTTGGTCTAGCTCAAGATTTGTTGATTTTGTTATTATTTCAAAACACCAACCTTTAGCTGAGCTGTTCTACTGTTAGATAGAATAGAATAGAACGTTCTATTTCAACAATAGAATGTTGAACAGTTCTATTGTTTTTCTACTTTGTATTTCACTTATTTCTGCTCTGATTATTATTTTCCTCCTTTTAATAACTCTGTACTTAGTTTCTCCTTATTTTGTGTGTCTGAAGGTACAATGTTATAGGTTGTTTGAGATCTTTCTCCCTTTTTGATGTAAGTGTTTATTGCCATGAGCTTTCCTCTTAGAACTCTTATTGCTGCAACCCACAAAAGTATTTGTTTTTGGCAAGTCGTGTTTCCATTTTCATTTGTCTCAATACATTGTCTAATTTATCTTTTAACTTCTTCATTGTCCCACTGGTTGTTGAGGAGTATGTTGCTTAATTTCCATATATTTCTGCATGTTCTAAAATTCTTCCTGTTATTGATTTCTAGTCTCATACCATTGTGTTAAAAAGAAAAAAAAAAAGATACTCAATATGATTTAAACTATCATTTCAGTTAATGATCTGGACCTTAAATGACGGCAGCATAATCAATATTAATCACAAACCAAAGGCTATTTAGTGTTATTATTTTAATATGCAGTATAGTTACCAGGGCCCCCAGCACTCAGTCTGCACAGTCTGGGCCCTGCCTGTCTCAGATCCATACCCCATCTCTTCCTCCACCCCTTCTGTTTCAGCCACATTAACGCTGTTTGCTCTCTCTAGTTCCCCACCCTCACTGCCATGCCCACACTATGCCTTACCAAATTCTGTTCCTCTTTTAGATCTGTTTTCCTTGAACACCCAGACTCAAGGTGTGGATGCCTATTTGTTTATCTTTTTAGTAGGCCAGACTTCTTTATAGTACATTTTACAGATGTATTCAAATAATTGTGTAATTGGCTACTTAATATTTTTCTCCTGCATTTAAAGAAAGACCCAAGATTATATCTGTCTTATCCAACACTACACTTAGCATGGTATATTGCATGACAATCATTAACTTTTTATTGAGTTAATTAAACATTGTGCATAATGCCTAGATGCCTAAGCTTTCAATGTTACCAAACACGTGGAACAAAACTTACTGCAATCTAGGTTCCCCTGAAAGCACAGCCTAAAGTGGAGGCTTACTTGAAGGTTACTCTGTCTTAAGGAGGAGAAGTAAAGAACAGGGAGTTATTGTTATAGACTGAATTTTTCTCCATACCCCACCCAAATTCATATGTTGAAGCCCTGTTAACTAAAGAAAAAAAAAAAAATCAAGCTTTTAAAGTTTCAGGCCAGGTACATTGGCTCATGCCTGTAATCCCAGCACTTTGGGAGGCTGAAGCAGGCAGATTGCTTGAGGCCAGGAGTTGGAGACCAGCTGGCAACATGACAAAACCCCATCCTGTACTAAAAATACAAAAATTACCCAGGCATGGTGGCGATCATCTGCAGTCCTAGCTATTCGGGAAGCTGAGGCACGAGAATCGCTTGAACCTGGGAGGAGGAGATTGAAGTGAACTGAGATCATGCCACTGCACTCCAGACTGGGAGACAGAGAGAGACCCTGTCTCCAAAATTAATTAATTACATTTTTAAAAGTTAGCTTTATTTGGAAGTCTGAGGACTACGGACCAAGGCCTATTGCCTGGGATCAGTTCTGTCAGACTGTTCCAATGCAGCAATTGAGTTCACAGTTTATATACAAATGGTGAAGATTCATTACATGCAAAATCGCATCAGAGTTTGTGTATAATAGTTGATATTTATAGATTATTATTATAGATTATAATTATAGATTATAGACTATTATCTATAATAGTAT
>NW_012101752.1:68604-70074 GCF_000951045.1 Mandrillus leucophaeus | reverse complement strand
GATCTTGGCTCACTGCAACCTCCGCCTCCTGGGTTCAAGCGATTCTCCTGCCTTAACCTCCCGAGTAGCTGTGGTTACAGGCACACACCACCATGCCTGACTAATTTTTTGTATTTTTAGTAGAGACAGGGTTTTACTGTGTTAGCCAGGATAGTCTTTATCTCCTGACCTAGTGATCCACTCCCTTAGGTCTCCCTAAGTGCTGGGATTACAGGCGTGAGCCACCACTCCTGGCCAATTGTTTTTTTTTTTCAGAAACGATGAGGTCTTTCTGTGTTGCCCAAGCTGGTCTTGAACACCTGAGCTCAAGTGATCCTCCCACTTTGCCTCCCAAAGTGCTGGTATTACAGGAGCTATGCCCAGCCCATTTTCATTTAAGATGAGGAAGTGAGAGTTCCAATTGCTCACTCACAAAGAATAGTTAACGTGGGTCTTCTGAAGAAACACTCTTTCTGTCTCATTCTCTTGCATTAGTTTCTTTTGGTTCAGGACAAAGCTTCATATTTCCAACTGCTAATGTTACTTTCCTCAAAGTAGTGAGTGGGAACTTTAGGCTGAGTGGTGCCAGTGGTCAAAGATGCTGAAGCTAGATTCCACCACTCATCTTAGCACCGCTGGCTCTGACATTACCTAGGCATCTTCGCCTGACTTCCTGAACTTGAAAGCCTATGCTCAGGTGACATTTTCTCAGTTTCTAGTCAATTAGGACACTTGGGAAAATCAACCAGGCAACCAAAAAACATTTTCTTCCTCACACACAGAAGGGGAGTACCTTCTTCACAGGCTGCAGGAGAGCTGTGTGCTTTGTCTGGGGTGCTGGTTCTCAAAGTGTGGGCCAAGGACCAGCAGCATCACCATCTCCTGGGAGTTTGTTAGAAATACCAATTCTTAGCCAGCACAGGGGCTCATGCCTGTAATCCCAATAGTTTGGGAGGCTGAGGCAGGAGGATCGCTTGGCCCAGGAGTTTCAAACTAGGGCAATAGAGTGAGACCTCATCTCTGACAAAAAATAAAATAAAATTAGCCAGATGTGGTGGCATGCACCTGTAGTCCTAGCTACTTGGGGGGCGGAGGTGGGGAAGATCCCTTGAACCAGGAGGTGAGGGTTGCATTGAGCAGTGATGGTACCACTTTACTCCAGCCTGTGGAAACAGAGCCAGACCCTGTCTCAAATTAAAAACAACAACAACAACAATAAACACACACAAAAAACCGACATGTTTATTCTTTTGTTTGTTTTCTTTTTTCTTTTTCCTTTTGAAACTGAGTCTTGCTCTGTCACCCAGGCTGGAGTGCAGTGGTGCAATCTCAGCTCACTGCAGTCCCCTCCCAGCTTCAAGAGATTCTCCTGCCTCAGCCTCCTGAGTAGCTGGGATTACAGGCATGCGCCACCATGCCCAGCTAATTTTTGTATTTTAGTAGAGACGCAGTTTCACCATGTTGGCCAGGCTGGTCTCAAACTCCTGACCT
>NW_012101752.1:64483-68554 GCF_000951045.1 Mandrillus leucophaeus | reverse complement strand
CAGTTTCACCATGTTGGCCAGGCTGGTCTCAAACTCCTGACCTCAAGTGATCTGCCTGCCTTGGCCTCCCAAAATGCTGGATTATAGGCATGAGCCATGCACCTGACCCCACACACTTATTCTTAGAGGTCTGGAGGTTAAAAGTAAAGTGGGTTGGCAGGGCTGCATTCCTTATGAAGACGCTGGAGGAGAATCTGTTTCCTTGCCTTTTCAAGCTTCTAGCGGCTGCCTGTATTTCTTGGCATGTGGCCCCTTCCTCTGTCTTCAAAGCCAGTGGCATAGGATCTTCCTCCTCCTCCTCTCTCTCATCTCTGCTTCTATCACCCCATATTCCATTCCTGACTATAACTTTCCTGTGTCCCTCATTCCCTTACGAAGACCTTTGCTATTATATTGGGTCCATCTTTATAGTGCAGAATAATCTTCTAATCTCAAGGTTCTTTTTTTATTTTTATTTTTCTGAGGCAGAGTCTCATTCGGTCACAGAGCCTACAGTGCAGTGGCACAATCTTGGTTCACTGCCACCTCCACCTCTCAGGTTCAAGCAGTTCTCCTGCCTCAGCCTCCCAAGTAGCTGGGATTATAGGCACCCACCACCATGCCTGGCTAATTTTTTCTTTTTTTTGTATTTTTAGTAGAGACGGGGTTTTCACTATGTTGGCCAAGCTGGTCTCAAACTCCTGACCTTGTGATCTGATCGTCTTGGCCTCCTAAAGTGCTGGGATTACAGGCGTGAGCCACCGCATCCCCACTAAGTTTCTTAATCATATCTGCAAAGTCCTTTTTGCCACGTAAGGTAACAGGTTCTGGGGTTTTTGGATATGAACATCTTTGGGGCCATTATTCTGCCTGCTACAGAGTGCATGTTGATGGGCCAGCAGTCGTGTGAATCAGAAAGGAGTGAGGAAATGGAAGGGGAGAAGCACCAAGAAACTTAAAGCACCAAGCGCAGTGACAGTGACCTGTACTACTTGTTTCACTGTGGCCACCTCCCTGGATCCTGCCACCCAAATGTGCCCTTTTCTTCACAGGTCCAAACCCAGAGACTATTATCCTTCAGGAACTTCACATACAAGGCTTTGTCGTCTACCGCTGGCAAGGAGATGTCCGCCAAAAAGCTCTGAAGGACTTGCTGAAATGGGTCTCAGAGGTAAGGAGCTCCGGAGCCACCCCTTCCAATTGTACACTAGGTCCCATTCCCTTTTGCCTCTCAAGGCTTTTGTTCCAGCAATTCTTCCCTCTCTCTGCCGCATCATCAGTTTTTCCCTATTGGGTCCTTGTACTTAGAATATAAATATTCTTACTTTTCAAAACAACCTTCTCTAAAGTTCATTTCCACTGCAAATGCAGGTCCATTTCCCTTCTCTCTCTTTTGTAACAAAATACCTGGAAGTGCTGTCTACACTC
The DNA here is from genome assembly GCF_000951045.1 of Mandrillus leucophaeus. Lineage (NCBI taxonomy): Eukaryota > Metazoa > Chordata > Mammalia > Primates > Cercopithecidae > Mandrillus > Mandrillus leucophaeus. Next base: position 67,147 of record NW_012101752.1, on the reverse strand, counting down.
GCTGTCTGCCGTTCCTCTCTTTCCATTCTTCCTGAAACCCACATATCAGGCTTTTCAGAGTCTCACTCTGTTGCCCAGGCTGGAGTACAGTGGCGCAATCTCGGCTCACTGCAACCTCTACCTCCAGGGTTCCAGCAATGCTCATGCCTCAGCCTCCCGAGTAGCTGGGACTACACGTGTGTACCACCACACCCAGCTAACTTTTTGTATTTTTAGTAGAGACAGGTTTTCGTCATGTTGGCCAGGCTGGTCTCAAGTGATGTGCCCTCCTCAGCCTACCAAAGTGCTGGGATTACAGATGTGAGCCACCACACCTGGCCAAAATTAACTTTTGTCAAGGTCACAGGGGACCCTTACATAGTGAAGTCCACTGGTTGATTCTTAGCCTCACTTGGCTATGGGAAATATTTAACAGTGATCATTCTCTCCTTGATATGCTTTCTTCCCTTGGCATCCCTTAACTCTTGGTTTTCCTCGCTGATTGGTCCTCCTCAGACTCCTGCTCGCTTTTCTGTTCTCCAAATTAATATTAGAGTGCCCCAGGTCATGGTCATTGGGCCTTTTCTCTTGTCTATCCACACTCGAGCTGTCCCGTAGTTAGCTCATCTGGGCTCAGTATGCTGGGAGCTCCCAGTTCTATCTCCAGCCTGACTCTCCCCTTAACTCTAGATTAGTATGTCCACCTGGATGCCTGATACACATCTCGGACATAACGTCTTGTAAACTAAATATGTTTTGATCTTTCCTGTTCAACATGCTCCATATTCAGACTTTACTATCTCAGTTATAACAATTCTATACTTCTAATTTCTCTATCCAAAAACCTTGGAGTCATCTTTGATGTCTTTCTCTCGTACCCATGTCTAATCTCTAAGGAGATTCTGGTGGTTCTATCTTCAAAATATATACAGAATCTGAACACTTCTCCCACCTCGTTGCTACCACCCTGGTCCAGGCCTATGTCGTCTATCCTGGATGTTTGTAGTGTATCGGGGGAACCCACCCCCAATATTTCAATGTAGGTTCTTTCTATTTTTCATAAGTGTTGGCCGGCTGAGAATTAAAGAGAAAGAGTACAAAGAGAGGAATTTTACAACTGGGCCGCTGGGACAAAGAGAGGAATTTTACAGCTGGGCCACTGGGGGTGACATCACTTATGGGTAGGACTGTGATGCCCACCTGAGCTGCAAAACCAGCAAGTTTTTATTAAGAATTTTAAAAGGGGAGGGGGTGTATGAACAGGGAGTAGGTCACAAAGATCATATGCTTCAAAGGGCAAAAGGCAGAAGAAAGATCACATGCTTCTGAGTATACAGGACAAGGACAAAATCAGAACTACTGATAAGGGTCTATGTTCAGCTGTGCACGTGTTGTTTTGATATCATCTTAAACAACAGAAAACAGGGTTCAATAGCAGAGAACCGGTCTGACCAGAAATTTACCAGGGTGGATTTTTTTCCCCACCCTAATAAGCCTGAGAGTACTGCAGGAGACCAGGGTATATTTTAGTCCTTCTCTCAACTGCATAAGACAGACACTTCCGGAGCGGCTGCTTATAGACCTCCAACCAGTAATGCATTCCTTCCCCAGGGTATTAATTATTAATATTCCTTGCTAGGAAAACAATTTAGCGATATCTTCCCTACTCGCACGTCCGTTTATAGGCTCTCTGCAAGAACAAAAGTATGGCTCTCTTTTGCCCAACCCGCAGGCAGTCAGACCTTATGGTTGTCTTCCCTTGTTCCCTGAAAATCACTGTTACTCTGTTCTTTTTCAAGGTGCACTGGTTTCATATTGTTCAAACACACATGTTTTACAATCAATTTCTACAGTTAATACAATTATTACAGTGGTCCTGAGGTGATGTACATTCTCAGCTTACAAAGATAACAGGATTAAGAGATTAAATTGAGACAGGCATAAGAAATTATAAAAGTATTAATTTGGGAACTGATAAATGTCCATATTAAAATGAAATGTTTACAATTTATGTTCCTCTGCCACGGCTCCAGTCGGATCCTCCGTTTGGGGTCCCTGACTTCCCACAGCAGTAGTGGACTCTACCTGGCCTCCCATATTCGCACCCCTATAGACAATTCCCAATGTGATGGCCATAGCGATCTGTTAAGGCACAAATCAAATCCTGCCATTCTTATGATCCAAACCATGCAAAGCTCTGCATTTCACTTAGAGTAAACCAAAGTGCGAATATTCAGCAAGCTTACACAAAATCTGACCCCTGATATCTCTCTGATTTCATTTCTTAGTATTCACCGTCTTGTTTACTTCTCCTAGTCTCCTCCACCACTCCACTGCTCTGTAACTGCTTGCTGAACTCTCTCACATCCTGCAAGTCTTTGCTAAAAAGTGCCTTCTGGACTAGCATGGTGGCTCACACCTGTAATCCCAGCACTTTGGGAGGCAGAGGCAGGCAGATTACAAGGTCAAGAGATCGAGACCATCCTGACCAACATGGTGAAACCCCATCTCTACTGAAAATACACAAATTAGCTGGGCATGGTGGCATACACCTATAGTCCCAGCTACTTGGGAGGCTGAGGCAGGAGAATCGCTTGAGCCTGGGACACAGAGGTTGCAGTGAGTCGAGATTTTGCCACTGCACTTCAGCCCAGTGACAGAGCTCAACTCTGTCTCAAAAAAAAA
>NW_012101752.1:60708-64381 GCF_000951045.1 Mandrillus leucophaeus | reverse complement strand
AAAATACCCAGACTGGAGTGCAGTGGCGCAACCATGACTCACTGCAGCCTTCACCCAGGCTCAGGTGATTCTCCCACCTCAACCTCCTGAGTAGCTGGAACAACAGTCATGTGCCACCACACCCGGCTAATTTTTTTGTATTTTTCATAGAGATGGGCTTTCACCATGTTGCCCAGGCTGCCTATCCTACTTTTATCCGTAGCAATTAATCATCTTTTACATAATATATACTATAATTCACTTACTCATTTATATTTATTGCCCATCTCCCTTCTTGGGGATGTAACCTTCATGAAGGCAGCACGTTCATACATTTTGCTTTCTGGTGTATCTCCAGCGCCCAGAAGAGTAGATGAAGCGATGTAGGCACTGGATAAATATTGCTGAATAAATGAATGTTAGAGGGATGCATACATGTGGCACGGCTCTTCCTAAGGAGCAAAAAAGATAATCCCTTAGCCCTGTGCTGTGATAATTTTCAAACCTTACACCATGTAAAGTTTTAGTCAACAGAAATCTGAACAATCAAGTTGTATTATTTTAGTTTTACAGGGGAAAAATAATACCATGCTTCCTAATCCCTGACCAATGATCATTTCCCAATTCAAAGGAATAGATTGCTCCTCCGGCAGCCACTGGAGCTTGGCGCTCTTCCCAGTCTAGCACTTGGAGTGCCGGGCTGGGCTCTCTCCAGGGAGCTGCAAAAAGCTGAATCTAGGTTGTCCCGGTTGGTGAAATCTAATGGAGCCCATCCGTGATCACAGTTGACAACAGGAAACCACTGTGCTGGTGTCCCCAGTGCTTCCGTCTAACAAAGTGAAGCTGATCATAGTTAGTTGTGTTTTTTTGGGTTTTTTTATTTTTTTTGTTGAGACAGAATCTCACTCTGTCACCCTAGGCTGGAGTACAGTGGCGCGATCTTGGCTCACTGCAACCTCTACTTCCTGGGTTCGAGTGATTCTCCCACCTCAGCCTCCCGAGTAACTGGGATTACAGGCGCCTGCCACCACTCCCGGCTAACTTTTTGTAGGTTTAGTAGAGACAGGGTTTCACCACGTTGCCCAGGCTCATCTTGAACTCCTGACCTCAAGTGATTCTCCCGCCTCGGCCTCCCAAAGTGCTGGAATTACACGTGTGAGCCACGGCGCCCGGCCCTAGTTGGGTTTTAAGTTGTGAGTCGGCCTAATTTCTTTCTCATCCTCCCTTTTTAATCTCATTCCCTATTTTTTAAAATTCGCTTTTTATTTTAGAAAAGTTTTAGGCTGGGTGTGGTGGCTCATACCTATAATCCCAGCACTTTGGGAGGGTGAGGAAGGAGGATTGCTTGAGCCCAGGAGTTCGAGACCAGCCCTGGCAACATAATGAGACCCTACAAAAAACAAAAAGTAAAAAAATCAGCTGGGTGCAGTGGTGCACACCTGTAGTCCCAGCTACTCGGGAGGCTGAGGTGGGAGGATCAGCAGAGTCCAAGAGTTCTAGGGCTACAGTGAACTCTGAATGCGCCACTGTCCTCCAGCCTTGTAAATAGAGCAAGACCCTGTCTCAAAAACAAAAATAAAAATGAAGTGTTAGATTTATAGAAAAATTGGGAAGATAGTACAGAGAGCTCCCGTATACCCTGCATCCTATACCCTAATTTCCCCTATTATCAACATTTTCCATTAGTATTTGTATTAGTTTGCTAGGTCTGCCAAAATAAAGCACCACAGACTGGGTGGCTTACAGAACAAATTTATTTTCTCAGTTCTGGAGGCTAGAAGTCCAAGATCAAGGTGTCAGCAGGGTTTTTTCTTAGGAGGCCTCTCTCTTTTCAACTTGTAGATGGCTTCCTTTCCCCGCATCTTCATGTAGCCTTCTCTCTGTGTGTCTGTGTCCTAACCTCCTTATGAGCACTCCTGTCATATTGATTAAGGCCCACCTGTATGATGTCATTTTACCTTAATTACCTTTTTTTTTTCTTGAGATGGAGTTTCGCTCTTGTTGCCCAGGCTGGGGTGCCATGGTGCGATCTCCGTTCACTGCAACCTCCGCCTCCCGGGTTCAAGCGATTTTCCTGCCTCAGCCTCCCGACTAGCTGGGATTACAGGCACACGACACAACGCCTGGCTAATTTTCGCATTTTTAGTAGAGACGGGGTTTCGCCATGTTGGCCAGGCTGGTCTTGAACTCCTGACCTCAGGTGATCCACCTGCCTCAGCCTCCCGAAGTGCTGGGATTACAGTTGTGAGCCACTGTGCCCAGCCTGTTAATTACTTTTTCTTAAAGCCCTATCTCCAAATACAGTCCCATTGTCAGGCACTGGTGATTAGGACTTAAACGTATGGATTTGGATTTGGGGCAAACAATTCAGTCCATAACAGTAATCGTTCTCTATTTTTAACCTCTGAACTGGATTCTACCTTTCCACGCTATCCAGATTCTTTTCTTCTTCAAGAACAAGAATGAATTGGGGCTTTCAAGTCGAAAGTTCCAATCTCAGCCACGAGCCATGGCTCACGCCTGTAATCCTAGCACTTTGGGAGGCTGAGGTGGGCGGATCACTTGAGCCTAGGTGTTTGAGACCACTTTGGGTGAACCTAGCAAGACCCCATCACTACAAAAACTAAAAAAGTTAGCTGGGCATTGTGGCACATTCCTGTAGTCCCAGCTACTCAGGAGGCTGAGGCAGAAGGATCACTGGAGCCCAGGAGGTTGAGACTGCAGTGAGCTATGATTGTGCCACTGCACTCAAACCTGGGTGACAGAGTGAGACCCTGTCTCACAATAATAATAATAATAACATTTAAATCTCAGTTTCCCTACTGTGTAATTGACTGGCTTCAAGCAAATAATCTTGTCTATAAATCCATACAGAGTGCTAAGCCATCACTGGAATGCATTAGGGAAAAACTTGTATCAGGTAACTCAGGTCTCTATATAAGACCCCTTCAAAAAATCTGAAAATGGAAATTAGTTCCCATTAGTAGGTTGTGCCTTGTAGTAGAAAGAGAAATGAAGAACCTTCCTCACTAACATGAATCCTTCCTTCCCACACTCCCAGAAAAAGGTTAAACACATGTTGAAAGAACCTTGTCTTAATGTGGAGACAGATTTTTAGACTGTCCTGCTATTTATATTTCCTGAATAGGACCTGCCTCTTCAAGGGCCAGAGGTAAATGAAGGGTGCTGCTTTCTCTATTTCCACCTTCTCTGAGATCACTGGGTTATCATACTTTACTATGCATCTTACTTAGAAATTGCTTAATCGTGCTGGGCACGGTGGCTCACGCCTGTAATCCTAGCACTTCGGGAGGCCAAGGCAGGGAGATCACGAGGTCAGGAGATGGAGACCATCCTGGCTAACACAGTGAAGCCCCGTCTCTACTAAAAATACAAAACAATTAGCCGGGCATGGTGGCAAGCGCCTATAGTCCCAGCTACTTGGGAGGCTGAGGCAGCTGAATGGTGTGAACCCGGGAGGCGGAGCTTGCAGTGAGCCAAGATCGCGGCCCTGCACCCCAATCTGGGCAACAGAGCAAGACTCCGTCTCAAAAAAAAAAAAAAAAAAAGACAAAGAAATTGCTTAATCGCTGCCTTATGACACTTCACACTATGATCTGACATCTATTATTAAGTTCTTCTTAGGTGTACTTTGTAATCTTTTACATGTACTGTGTAAGTGGATCTTGCCCCC
>NW_012101752.1:44841-59507 GCF_000951045.1 Mandrillus leucophaeus | reverse complement strand
AAATAAAATAAAATAAAATAAAATAAAGTTAGCCAGGCGTGGTGGCTCATGCCTGTAATTCCAGCACTTTGGGAGGCTGAGGTGGGCGGATCTCGAGGTCAGGAGTTCAAGACCAGCCTGACCAACATGGTGAAACACCGTCTCTACTAAAAATACAAAAATTAGCTGGGCGTGGTGACACACTCCTATAATCCCAGCCTCTTGGGAGGCTGAGGCAGGAGACACACTTGAACCTGGGAGGTGGAAGTTGCAGTGAGCCAAGATTGCACCACTCTCCTGCAGCCTGGGCAACAGAGTGAGACTCCGTCTTAAAAGAAAAAAAAAAGTTTACTACTTCTGTGACCTTAGACTTCTGATTTTTCATCTTTAAAGTGAGAATAATAACATCTGTTTCATATACATGTTATACATTTATTTAAAACACCAGCATAGGTGGGCTCAGTGGCTCACGCCTGTAATCCCACCACTTTTGGAGGTGGAGGCTGGTGAATCACCACAGGTCAGGAGTTCAAGACCAGCCTGGCCAACATGGCGAGACCCTATCTCTACTAAAAATACAAAAATTAGCTGGGCATGCTAACGGGTGCTTGTAATCCCAGCTACTCAGGAGGAGGCTGAGGCGGGAGAATCGCTTGAACCCAGGAGGCACAGGTTGTGGTGTGCCGATATCGTGCATATTGCACTCCAGCCCGGGGAACAAGAGCAAAACACTTTCTCAGAAAAAAACAAAACTAAACTAAACTAAAAACACCAGCATAATGCCTGGCATGTATTAGGAAAGTGTTAGCTACCTCCCTGTCTATGTCAGTGATTTTGAAGTCTTAAGATTACCATGCTATTGCTTGTGATTATGCCAGAAGAAATAATCATTGCAGGTGTACAGGGGTTGTAGGGCCAGTCCATACTGCTCCTCTACAGATGAGTCTAATTATACAACAAATCAAAGAAGGAATCTGTCATTCACGAGAGCTGCACAAAAGATAACACATGGGAATGTCTATACATCTACAAAAATGTGCACGATTTATATGAAGAAAAATTTAAAACATTCCTGATAATGAAGGGACATTTAGTGATAGTTCTCCGATGATCCTCATAACTACATAAATGTCCTGCAAGGATTGGGGCAGTCCTTTAATCTAACGTGGAGAGATATCATTTTACCTCTTGATCAGACCTTAAGTCCTACTGATAAGGAAGCAGCCTGGCAATTTAGGAATCTGTGGTACCTGAGCCAGGTAAACGGTCCAAAAGCCCTGGAGGAGAGGGAAAAACTCCCCACAGGGCAACAGGCGGTCCCCACTGTAGACCCTCACTGGGATACTGACTCAGATCGTGGAGATTAGAGCCACAGGTATTTGCTAACTTGCATGTTAGAAGGGTTGAAGGAGACGAGGAAAAAGCCTATGAACTACTCAATGCTATCCACAATTATGTAAGGAAAACAGGAAAACCCCTCTGCTTTTCTAGAAAGGCTAAGGGAGGCCCTAAGAAAGCACACCTCCCTAACTCCAGATTCTGTAAAAGGCTAACTGATTTTAAAAGATAAATTTATCACCCAATCAGCAGCTGACATTAGGAGAAAACTCCCAAAGTCTGTCTTAGGCCCAAAACAAAATTTGGAGACATTATTAAACCTAGCAACCTAGTGTTCTATAACAGGGACCAAGAAGAACAGGCCAAAAGGGAAAAGCGAGATAAAAGTGCCAAGACCAGCTGGGGTCATGGAGACCCTAACCCGGGGCGCTAGAGGAATTAAAGATGCACACACAGAAATATAGCATGTGGAGTGGGAAATCAAGGGTCTCACAGCCTTCAGAGCTGAGAGCCTTGAACAGAGATTTACCCACATATTTATGGACAGCAAGCCAGTGGTAAGCATCGTTTCTACAGGTTGTAGATTAACTAAAAGGATTCCTTACGGGAAATAAAGGCATGGGCTGAAATACAGAGATGGGTCTGGCTAGTTATCTGCAGCAGGAACATGTCCTCAGATCGCTCATGCTGTTGTTAGTGGTTCAGGAATGCCTTTAAGCGGTTTTCCGCACTGGGTGGGCCAAGTGTTCCTTGCCCTCACTCCAGTAAACCGACAACCTTCAGTGTGGGTGTCTTGGCCATCACGAGTGTGCCATAGGGCTGCAGAAATTTTGTTTATGGCCAGTTTTGGGGCCAGTTTTTGGCCAGATTTGGGGGCCTGTTCCCAACAAAGAGAAAGGCTGAAGCCTTAGTCATGGCAGACCTTGGTGGCTCAGTTGTGACCAAAAGAAGAGCCGGCCAATTGCCTATGAGGGCTTGTTATCAGTGCGGTTTGCAAGGACGTTTTAAGAAAGATTATCCAACAAGAAACAAACCACCTCCTCACCTGTGTTCAATATGCCAAGGTAGTCACTGAAAGGCACACTGCCCCAGAGGACAAAGGCCCTCTGGACCAGATGCACCCAACCAGATGATTCAGCAACAGGACTGAGAGTGCCTGGGGCAAGCGCCGGCTCATGCCATCACCCTCATAGTGTCCTGGGTAAGTCTGACCATTGAGGGCCAGGAAGTGGACTTCCTCCTGGACACTGGCATGGCATTCTCAGTTTTAATCTCCTACCCCACATGACGGTCCTGAAAGTCTGTTACTATCCTAGGAATCTTAGGACAGCCAGTAACCAGGTATTTCTCTCGCCTCCTCAGCTGCAATTAGGAGACTTTGCTCTTTTCACATGACTTTCTTGTTATGCCCGAAAGTCCCACACCCTTATTAAGGAAAGACATATTAGCCAAAGCTGGGGCTATTATCTACATAAACATGAGGAAAAATTACCGATTTGTTATCCCCCTACTTAAAGAAAGAATCATCTCTGAAGTCTAGGCCTGAGAAGGACAATTTGGAAGAGCAAAAAATGCCCATCCAGTTCAAATCAGGTTAAAAGACCCCACCACTTTTCCTTATCAAAGGCAATATCCCTAAAGGTCTAAAGTTCATAAAGGATTACAGGATGTTGTTAGAGCTAGAGCAAAAAACTCATCTCCCATGGCCCAATCTCTTGCCCATGGCCTTATTAAGAATTCAAAACTCCACTTACAGAATGAGGCTCACTCCATGTGAAATGCTGTGTGGACGTCCCCTTCTCACAAATGACCTCCTGCTCAATCAGGAAATGCCCAATTTAGTCAAAGACATAACATCTCTAGCAAAATATCAACAAAACCTTAATACTTTACCCAAAAAGTGTGATAAGGAAGAAGGAATAGAGTTGTTCAACCAGATCTAATATTAGTCAATTGGTCCCCTTTACCTCTCCATCTATGGATCCCTTATAGGAAGGGCCACACTCAGTACTCCTCTCTATGCCCACTGCAGTTAAAGTGGCAGGAGTGGAATCCTGGATTCACCACACCCGAGTTAAACCTTGGACACCTCCTGAAGAACTTACAGGATCATCAACTCAAGAGACACAAGGTCAGCCAGACCAGCCTCAATACACCTGTCAGCCACCAGAGGACCGGCATCTCCTATTTTGGAAGAAAACACCTCAGACTAAAAAGACTCCTTGCAGTTAATCCTGAAGAGAAATTTCTCCCTACCTAAAGGAGGATAAATAGAAAACCTGCATGATCTTTGACATCTCTCCTTGCTCTCTTTAATAGAATCCTTCTACTGTTTCGTTACATTATTAAGCAGTATACTAACTATATTATTTGCAGTAGGATTATATACTGTAGCTCCAGCTGGGACAAAGCACTCAATCACATCAACCTTTCTTCTACTGTCCTTCATTCTAATGACAATTTACTCCTTTTTCCTTCCTCTTTCCTACAACTGTTCCACCTACAACATGTCATGACTCCTCTGAGGTTTTGGCCACCCTCTTCCTACTTATGTCCCTTTCTCCAACTATAACACACATGCTGTGTCACTGTGCTTCCCCTGGAGGAGTCAACTGGCTTCTCTCAGAAACTCTAAGAGATTAGGTAGCCCCTTCCGAGCACCTGCATCTTTTGCCGCGTATACTTACATGAGAAAAAAACGTTATAAAACTGCTTCTCTCTGCTCTCACAATAGCCATACATATCACCAAGGAAAAATGATCCGTGCTGACCGCCCTGAGAAATCGGGGGCCAGTGCTTGTCAGACATATCATACCCATGTCGGTATGTCTGACAGAAGAGGCATCCAAGATGGTACTAAAGAATGGCATATCCAACACATGATTAAAAACTTAGTCCAGCTCTCCAGTACTCCCAGTCCATACAAGAAATTAGACCGTTTCAGGGTACAAGAAACCCTTAACTCTCATTCTTGTCTCTAGAGGCTGTTTAACACCACCCTTAGAGGAATAAAAGAGGCCTCTCCTAGGAACCCAACCAACTCTTAGATGTATCTCCGCTTGCATTTTCAACCATATGTCCCAGTCCCTGTCCCCAGACAGTAGAATTTATCCACCCCACTCCTAAACACCGCCAAATTAATCAGTCCCCCAATGTACCAGCCACACAGGCCTCAAATCTCACATGCATAAACTTCAGCATGACTCTCAATAAGAACACCTCCCGATGTCAGTCCTGGATATCAGTAACCGCAGGTTTCACCTGTCTAACTTCAGGCATCATTTTCATCTGTGATAACACAGTCTATCAATGCCTAAATGGCACTCCAAAAGAACTATCTTTCTCTCCTTTCTAGCACCTCCCATGTCCATATATAGTGAACAAGAGTTACAAAGTCTCCTTATACCCCAATCCCACCACACATGAGACTTTATTGTCCCTTTTATTGCAGGAGCCAGATTACTAGGTGGACTTAGGACTAGAATTGGAGGTATAACCTCCTCCACCCAGTTCTATTATAAATTATCACAAAAATTAAATGATGACATAGAATGAGTTGCCCACTCCCTAGGGACCCTACAAAGCCATCTTAATTCTCTAGCTGCACTAGTTCTCCAAAACTGAAGAGCCCTAAACATATTAACAGCTGAAAAAGGAGGAACCTACCTCTTAACATAAGAATGTTGCTATTTTGTTAACCAGTCAAGAATCATTACTGAAAATGTCAAAGAAATTAAAAAAAAAAAAAAACTGATAAAAAGTAGGAAAATGGAGCTTGAACACTCAGGACCCTGAAACAAGTTTAACCAATAGATACCTTAGCTCCTCCCCTTTCTGGGCCCTGTGACAGCCATCCTACTATTACTCACCTTTAATCCTTGCATTTTTAACCTCCTTGTCAAATTTGTTGCCTCCAGAATTGAGGCCATCAAGCTACAAATAGTCTTACAAATAGAACCTCAAATTAGCTCATCTCATGGCTTCTACTGAGGAACCCTAGATTGACCCACTGGTCCCTTGACTGGCCTAGAAAGTTTCCTCTGGAGGACACCACAACTGCAGAGCCCCTTCTTCACCCCTAACCAGCAGGAAGTAGCCAGAACAACTGCTGCCCAGTTCCCAACAGCATTTGGGGTGTCTTGTTTAGAGGGGGGACTGAGAGGAAGTGCCAGCTGGGCTTCCTGGGTCGAGTAGGGGCTTAGAAAGCTGTGAAACTCACTCATTTCCTGCATCAGGGCTTGCTTTGGTCCTGGATGAATAATATTGAAGGTATACGCTTAAAATACTCCTAGCACCAGGATTTGCGCATGTGTTTTCTTCCCCAAGAAAGCTATGAACAGCAAAAATTTTACTGGATGTTTCCCTGTACTCTTCTCTCCCTCACTCAATCAGGGGAACCTGCCCCCAGTATTTCAACGTAGGTTCCTTCTATTTTCCATAAGTGTCGGCCAGCTGAGAAATAAATAGAGTGCAAAGACAGGAATTTTACAGCTGGGCCGCCGGGGGTGACATCACATATCAGTAGGACCGTGATGCCCACCTGAGCCTCAAACCACCAAGTTTTTTATTAAGGGTTTCAAAATGGGAGGGGCTGTAAGAACAGGGAGCACATCACATGCTTCAAAGGGCAAAAAGCAGAACTACTGATAAGGGTGTATGTTCAGCAGTGCACATATTGTCATAATAAACACATTAAACAACAGAAAACGGTTCGAGAGTAGAGAACTGGTCTGACCACAAATTTACCGGGGTTGGGATTTTCCCCACCCTAGTAAGCCTGAGGGTACTGCGGGAGACCAGGGCATATCTCAGTCCTTATCTCAACCACATGAGACAGACGTTACCAGAGTGGCCGTTTATAGACCTCCCCCTAGGAATGCATTCCTTTCCCAGGGTATTAATATTAATATTCCTTGCTAGGAAACGAATTTAGTGATATCTTCCCTACTTGCACATCTGTTTCTAGGCTCTCTGCAAGAAGAAAAATATGGCTCTTTTTGCCCAACCCTGCAGGCCTTTTGGTTGTCTTCCCTTGTTCCCTAAAATCACTGTTATTCTGTTCTTTTTCAAGGTGCCCTGGTTTCATATTGTTCAAACACACATGTTTTACAATCAATTTGTATAGTTAACACAATTATCACAGTGGTCCTGAGGTGATGTACATTCTCAGCTTATGAAGATAACGGGATTAAGAGATTAAAGTAAGACAGGCATAAGAAATCATAGAAGTATTATTTGGGAACTGATAAATGTCCATATTAAAAAGAAATCTTCACAATTTATGTTTCTCTGCCACGGCTCCAGCCAGTCCCTCCATTCAGGGTCCCTGACTTCCCGCAACATCTCTCCCTCCCTCCCTTCCCCGTCCCCCGAAACTAAAGTTAAAAAGAATGTTAACTGTCCCTTTTCCCGTGACCAGCAGATGTTATCTATCCTCCCAATTCCAATTCCTTGTGAACATACTTTGTGAAGTCCTGTAAGATCCTGTCTCTTTTGCCATGCTGCTGCAAGGTCATGAAATAGATAAAACTTAATTTGCAAGTCCGGTTTTCCTCAAGATGTAAGACATGTCACAAATGGCTAATTGCTTTTGTTTCTCACTCTGGTAACATCTTCTCGCCACACTTATTTCCCGCCTTAAAGAGTTTAAAAGGCAATTACGTAATCTAACTCTGGCTACCCGTTTGGGACCCCTTCCACGCTATGGAAGCTTTGTACTTTCACTCTGCTCAATAAAGCCTACAGCTTTTTCTCTCTCTAGGTCTGTGTCTCTATCACTTGCTGTGGTCAGCCGCCACACAATTCTTTGGTGTGGCTAGGCAAGAACCTTAGACATTACAGTATGGATGGTAAGACTCCAGCAGAAAGACATTGGCAAGTGTTACAGGAAAAGAGGAAATTTTATCCGAAAGTGTTATGGAAATCCTCAAAAGAAGGACAGTGAAATGTCCAGTGGATTTACTGACAGGGGAAGAGGGTGTGCTTGTGTGTTTACAGGAGATGGACAAACTGCGTGGGTGCCCTCAAGATGCATGCGAACATGGAACAGGAACAGGAGATTGCAAGAACCCAGAGTGGCCAACCATGGGCACAGTCCCTCCGGTACGACCTATGAACCAGCTGAGACTGAGTGCAAAGACAGAGAGAAGGCTGACCAGAGTCATGACACGGTTCTAATGCTATGTTTTCTGTAAAATCGGATTAACTGCCATTTGGAGAATGAGAGCTGCCCAGCCAGGCCTTACATTCTTTCAATTAATACATAAACAAAAAGGGGGATATGCAGGGAGCAGAAGGCCCATGGGAAGTGACCAACTCAGTATTCTGCTGGAGGCTATATGAGCAAACAGCAAACTGTTTATCATGAATGCAGGCTGCGGGCAAACTCACACTCCCCTGACGCCAAAATGTTTGCTGAGGGCCATCACTCCCTGGTGCCAGGCTCCTTGAAGTTATCTACTGAGAAAATTAACGCCTATGGTTCAAAGGATGCAGTCTTGCAAGCCTGCTGTGAACCAAACGGCCGACTGACAATTATCTGACAATCACATCCATTTCTCGCTATCTCTTTTGTCTAATAAATAGGGAAGGCTGTGTAAAGCTCAGGGCCCTTGTCCAGTAGAGGCAAGGTGCCCCCTGACCCCTTCTTCCAAATATACTCTTTTGTCTCTTGTATTTTATTACCACTTTTGCCCCCTTTGTTCAGTCCAATAGGTCTGCGGCATAGTGGCACCCCCAAGAGCGACAGAATTGGGCAATTGACATGAATGGAACAGAGAAAAGTGTAGGACTTTGACATGGAATAAGATTCAAATCTCAACCCTGCTACTGACTACCTATGCAATCTTGTCTATGTTGTTTTACTTCTCAGAATTTCAGTTTCCTGAGGCTCCAAGGAAGATGATGGTAATATGTGCTTCTGAAACTGCCCCTATAAACTTTATAAATGTAGGCCAGGCACAGTGGCTCATTCCTATAATCCCAGCACTTTCGGAGGCTGAGGCTGATAGATCACGTAAGGTCAGGAGTTCACAACCAGCCGGACCAATTGGTGAAACTTTCTCTCTACTAAAAATACAAAAATTAGCCAGGCGTGGTGGCATGTGCCAGTAGTTCCAGCTACTCGGGAGGCTGAGACAGGAGAATTGCTTGAACCAGGAAGGTGGAGGTTGCAGTGAGCTGAGATCATGACACTGCATCCCAGCCTGGGAGACAGAGCGAGACTCCATCTCGAAAAATACATAAAATTAATCAGGGAAGGAGGGAAGGAGAAACAAAAAGAAACCAAGCTGGCAGCATGTCCAGCATTCATCATTAAGTCGGCACACTCTCCAATCTGCTTCCTCACAGTTTGGTGCCTATTTTCCTAGAATCACTAGACCCGGATACAAGATTATAGTTTCCCTTAACTGCTCTTTAAATAACAACTCGAACATTATGAAATGTTGTTTTCACTTTGAGATATTCCTTCAGGTCCTGCATACAGATGAAACCACTGATGCAGCTGACCTGAAGGACTCCCCGAGGGGCTACCTCACCAACGTATAGTTTCCAATTTATGATGATTTTATCCTCCTTGACCCAACCCACCAGCAACCCCGGTTTTCCAACCCCTCACTCTCCACAATCCTCTTAAAGCCCCAGGCCAGAACTTCTTGGGAGATGAATTTGAGGGTTTCCTTCCACTTCCTTGCTGGGTGCCCTGTGATCATTAAACTCTTTCTTTGCTGCATCCCGCCTGTCTTAGTGTAATTGGTCTATTACTATGCAGTGGGCATACGAACCTGTTGGTCCCATAACATAACCCTTCCTTGGGTGGTCATAAGGACTACAAATACGGGATACCAAGGGCTACTCTAGTGCAAGGTTGCATCTCCTCTGTGCTGTGCAGAGAGGATAATCAATCTCTCTCCAAATGCAGTGTCCCATCTGTATTCAGGAATTCCTACAATTATGAGAAAAATATTACTCTTTGTTGTTATCATTATTTCTCAAGCATTATCCCACCTGACCAATGAAATGGAAGTTGTAGAGAAGAAAGTGGGCGACAAGTCTGTCTGTTTTTGTTTGTTTGTTTGTTCCTTTTTGAGAGAGTGTTGCTCTGTCACCCAAGTTGGAGTGCAGTGACATGATCTTGCCTCACTGCAACCTCCACCTCCTGTGTTCAAGTGATTCTTCAGCCTCAGCCTCCTGAGGAGCTGGGATTACAGGTGCGTACCACCATGCCCAGCTAATTTTTGTATTTTTGTCAAGATGGGGTTTCATCATGTTGGCCAGGTTGGTCTCGAACTCCTGACATCAAGTGATCCGCCTGCCTCGGCCTCCCAAAGTGCTGGGGTTATAGGCGTGAGCAACCACCCCCAACTAAGTCTGTCTGTTTTTAAAGTACAAGAAAGATCCAGAAGAAATTTCCACCAAACGGATAACAATGACTTTTGTTTTTTATATTATACACATCTGTATTGTCTGAATTATTTGATAAAAAGCATTTTTAAATTACTTGTTTGTGATTACTTTATTGTTTTAAGTGAACTGTTCCCTCCACAGTTAGATCAGAACTCATTAAAACCTAAGATCAGAGAACTGAATTGAATAGAGTTTTGCCTCAGGGAAAAGTAAAGAAAAATCTTTTTCCTTGATCCTTTATTCCATATTCTGACTCTGTGTGTGATTATGTAACAGTCATGATTAACTTGATCACCATGACTTGACAAACTGCAGCCTTTAAGACTGACTGAGTCAACAATTGGGAAAGAGATTTTATTTGTTCTGGTGCTGCCAAGTATTATCGACATCTTCTATTTAATGACAAGTGAGTAAATATGTGAGCCACTCTGTGTTTCTGGCACTTTTTTTCTGTTATTCTTACTTTATAAAGACTTTTTATGCCTGCAATTTTATTAACACCTCTAATATCCAAAAGAAACAGAGTGATTCTATAACAAGATATTTTAAAAGAAAAAACAAAAAAAGACAAGCAGAATGAGATATGTAACTCAATACTGTTTCTATACATTAAAAGTATATGCCCACAGTGCACATTATGTAAGAACATGGGAAAAAAAAACACAAAACTCTATGCACATCAAACAAATCACAGTAGTTACCTACAGTAGGAGAAGAAAAGCAGGGAATAGAGTTATTTTTTTGTTGTTGTGGTTCTTTGTTTTTGGAGACTGGATCTCACTTAGACACCTAGGCTAGAGTGCAGTGCCACAATCGCAGCTCGCTGCAGCCTCCACCTCCCAGGTTCAAGCTATGCTGCCCAGGCAAGTCTTGAATGCTTGGCCTCAAGTGGTCCTTTTGTTTTGGATTCCCAAAGTGCTAGGATTACAGTCGGGAGCCAAAGAACCCAGCCTGGGAATGGAATTTTGTTTTGTTTTATTTTAAGTTACATAAATTAATAAGGGAGAGAGAGTGAGTGAGAAAGAAAGAATTTGGCAGCCCAGTGGGGATAAAGTGCAACAAACTCTGATGAGTATGAAGAATTCAACTCTCAGCATTTTGTTTTTAGGGTCCATCCAAGTCGCTTTATGTACATCGATCCCAGTGCTTCTGATGCTGCATATATCCCATGGTATGCATCCACCACACTTGGTCCACACACTGTTATGGGTTGGACTGTGTCTTCCCCAATTTCATGTGTTGAAGTCTCCAAGTACCAGTACTCACAATGTAACTGTATTTGGAGATAGGGCCTCTCAAGAGGTAATTACGGTTAAATGAGGCCATATTAGTGAGCTCTAATCCATTTGACAGTATTTGAAGACAAGGCCTTGGAAGACGTGATTAAGCTAAACTGAGGCTGACAAGTGGGGCTCTAATCCAATATGACAGGTACCCTCACAAGGAGAGACATTGAGCCCGGTGTGGTGGTGGGCCTGTAATCCCAGCTTCTAGGGAGGCTGAAGGAGGATCACTTGAGCCCAGGAGTTCAAGGCTGCAATGAGCTGTGATACCCACCACTGCACTCCAGCCTGGGTGACAGAGCCAGACCTCAAAATAATTAAAATTAAGTAAATAAATTAAAGACATTGAATCTTCATAATGACTGGGAGTTAGGCATTGTTCTTATCCCCATCTTGCTGATGGCTGAACTGAGTGAGGCAAAGAGAATGTAAGTAAGTCTTTGAAAGCTACACAACTAGTAAGTGGCAGGCGCAGGCTTCGAACCTGCAGCCCTCTAATACCAACCACCTAACTTCACGTTCAACCCCTGCCTGATACCGCCACTCCTTGCAGAGGCCGGGTCAAGGCCTGATGTTTGCTAGGATGTGATGTGTGGGGTGCCTCAGTGGCAAGAACGCTCACTCCTGCCTGGGGGCGTCTGGCAAGGGTTCCTAGAGGTGACCTTGAATTGGCTCCTGGAAGGCGAGTAGGTGTTCAGCCGGTGTACTGGGGACGGACAGGCAGAGTGTCTGCACCCCAGCCCTGGGCGAAAGCTTGCACTCCTTGCAGGAGCCCAGGAATCGGAACCAGCACCGGGGGCTGATTAGGGCTGCGGCCGCCCCAGGCCCTGCCTTTGGCCCCTTCTGGCCTGCCGGGCACCCTTCGGCTCGTTCCCCCACGATGCATATTTCCGCAGGGCTCCAAATTAGGACCCCAGGCGCAGGTCCAGTGTCACCTGGACAAAGCTCTGTTAGGGGTTTTACTATCAGAAGTCCCCAACGCCCCTACACACACAAACACATACACACATGCACACGCACGCGCGCATATGCACACACACACACACATATGCGCGCACACACACACGCACGACACACGCGCGCGCACATGCACATAGGCACACACAGATAAGCACACACACACACACAAACGCACTCAGATTCCCGGGACCCTGGTTTTCCTCCTGAGACCTTTTCGGGGCGGGGCTCTCACCCTCCAGAAGCAGCCCCGCCTTGGAGTGGCCCCACCCTCTCCTGGGACCTGTCATAAAGCGGTCCTCGGGCGCCCGGCCGCGCAGTCCCAGCCGCCTTCCCCAGGCAGTGGAACCCTCAGGCTCTTGTAAGTAGACCTCCTGTTTTCTTTCCTTCGCTTTTCTCCCTCCCTTAACCCCCTTGCTTTCTTCCTGCCAAGTTTCTAGACGCACCAGTGGAGGAGGTTTGGGCTTAGCCCTCCTCCCCTTACGCCGAAATGACCGCTGGGTCCTGCACTCCGAGGATCTTGGGAGCCGATGTCCGGACGCCTCCCGGCCCTGCAGTTCCTTGGAGAGTTTGGAGACGCGCGCAGGAGGGAAGCTTGGTTACAATCCCGGACACCCGGCAGCTGCCTGCACCCGGCAAGGGCCTGGCCAGGGAACTTGTGGGACCGCACAACTCGGGGAGGGTAGAAGAAGATCGGGGTGGGGATTTGGGAATGGGCACGCAGGCAGTGGGTGACGAGTGGCGGGCGGCGGGGGTGGGAGCAAAGGGCGAGCGGGCAAAGGCCGGTCGCCGCGCCAGGCCCCCCTCCTCGGGCGGACGAGACCTTCCCGGGACCTCGCCCCTCTGGGGCCAGACCCTTTCCAGAAGGGCTTCTGGACTTGTAGCGAGTTTGGAATGTCCAGCGGTTGCTTTCTAGGAAAAACGGACAAAGATGTGTGGACACTTAAAAAGTTCAACTCGTAGAAGTAACGACTAGAATGATGGTTGCCAGAGGCTGGGAGCGGGTTCGCGGGTGAATGGGAGCTTGTTGGTCAAAGGGTACAAAGTTCAGAGACGAGAGGAGTAGGTTCTGAGATCTGTTGCACTGCAGGGTGACTAGAGCCAATAATGTGTATTTCAAAATAACTAAGAGCAAACTTCAAATGTCTCATCATAAAAGTCATACTTAGGATCGGGCGCGGTGGCTCACGCCTGTAATCCCAGCACTTTAGGAGGTCGAGGCGGATCATTAGAGCTCAGGGGTTCTAGACCAGACTGGCCAACATGGGGAAACCCCGTCTCTACTAAAAATACAAAAATTAACCGGGCGTGGTGGCGGGCGCCTGTAATCCCAGCCACTCAGGAGGCTGAGGCAGGAGAATCCCTTGAACCCGGGAGGCGGAGGTTGCAATGAGCTGAGATGGCGCCATTGCACTCCAGCCTGGGCGACAGAGCGAGACTCCGTCACCAACAAAAAAAAAAAAAAAAGAAAAAAGAAAGAAAGAAAAAAAAAGTCTTTATTAAAAAAGAAAAAACAAGAAGGAACAACCCCGGGCTGCAGATCGGACGGCCACCCTGGCTCCCGGCCACCCGTGTCCCCTCCCCGCGGCACCGGTGGGGAGCTGGGGAGGTCAGCGCCAGCTCCAGAATGTTTTGATACTGGATTGTTTGTAGCGGATGCACACGCGGGAAGGCGCGGGTCCCAAGTGATTCGGCCGAGTTCAGTCCAAGCAGAACGTCCTGAACCCCCAGCTCGGGGCAGCTTTCATCATCTTCCCTTGCTTTGGTGTAGAGTTTAAGCTCAAAATCGGTTTGGTGTGGAGTTTAAACTGAAATCCCTCCTGGGCCCAAGAAAATTCTCATCCAGTGGCTGAGTTCAAGTGGCTCACGCCTGGAATCCCAGCACTTTGGGAGGTGGAGGCGGGCGGATCGCCTAGGCAACACAGTGTGGCTCCTCTCTACAAGAAAGAGAGAGAAAAGTATTAAAAATAATAATAATAAATGAAAACAAACAAACAAAAAAACCGCACCTGAAAATGGAGCGGAGCAGCGGCGCCCCCCGGTGGTTTTCGGGAGCTCTGAGACTGCTTTGAAATGCCTGGCTCTTTCTTTCTGAAAGAGGTGCATGGACTTCTTTCTATTGGGTTCTTTGTGTTTGATGCTTTTTCTTAGAATTTACTCCATGTGAAATGAGAAACGGAATGGAATATTCGCACTCCCCGTAACTGTTCAGTGCCATAAAGAAACTCCAGCCTAGCAGTGGCTGGGAAGAATTTCTTTGCGGATTTATATTTTTTCCTTGTCTTGAAGATTTCTTTAAACCTCAGTTTCCTCATCCGTACACTGGCAATGATACTAATGTCTTTCTTACAGTGAAGTTATAAGGATAAAATGAGGTAATCTGTATGAAGTGCTTAGCACAGCACCAGAAACATAGTAAATATTAAATGAATGTGGATGACGTTATCTGATAATGATGGGATTTGAGGATATTGTAGTTGTGCTATCTGGGCTCAGTTTGATGGCGAGGGAACTGTTAGAATGCATGGCAGTTGACTGCATATTTACTGTGTTCTAGGAGCTTCAGGATGGTTCGTACTAAGATATGGACCCTGAAGAAGCACTTTGTTGGCCATCCTACTAATAGTGACTTTGAGTTGAAGACAGCTGAGCTACCACCCTTAAAAAATGGAGGTAAGCCATACTAAAAATATTTCAGAGTTG
>NW_012101752.1:37595-39016 GCF_000951045.1 Mandrillus leucophaeus | reverse complement strand
ATCAGGCCTTGAGTTCTGTTTTTCGAGTTCTGTTTTTTTCCTTCAGCTTTTATTTTAGTGTGAGGGATACATATGCAGGCTTGTTATATGGGTAAATTACATGTGACTGAGTTTTGGTGTACGAATGATCCTGTTGCCCAGGTAGAGAGCATGCTACCTCATAGATAGTTTCTCAACCTTCGTCCCGGTCTCACCCTCCCCTGTCTAGTGGTGCTCAGTGTCTATTGTTCCTCTCAGGCCTTGAGTTTCTAATTGCCTATGGAATGCTTTATTTTGTAGAGGTCCTGCTTGAAGCTTTGTTCCTCACCGTGGATCCTTACATGAGGTATTATTTATTTCCCCCCTCAAAACGCTAATGCTGTGTTAAATGCTATTTGGAAGTAGTTCATCTTTTAAAATATCCAACTGACTTAAAGCATGTCACTTTCGCTCTGTTTCTCCCAGCCAGTATCAGTGATGGGATTCATGCACGTTCATCTTTTGCAGGCAAAGGTCTGAGTAGCTTAGTGAGGGATCACCTCGGTTCCTTTGTCCCAACCATCTCCTATCTGCTCTGCACAAGTTGCCTTTCACTGCTCAACAGAATTACTTCCAGAGAAAAAGAAAAAGAAAAAGAAAGAAAGAAAGAAAAACCTTAAAAGAAAAAAATAAAAAATAAAGCCTGGGCAACATGGCAAAACCCTGTCTCTACTAAAAATACAAAAAAAATTAGCTGGGCGTGGTGGCGCATGCCTATCGTCCCAGCTACTCAGGAGGATGAGGCAGAAAGATCACTTGAGCCTGGGAGACAGAGGTTGCAGCGAGCCGAGATCGTGCCACTGCACTCCAGCCTAGGTAACGGAGTAAGACCCCATCTCATAAAGAAAAAAGAAGCCAAACCCAAATTTGTCTCTTTCACTACTGGCAAATAATTTGGATAGAGGAAGATGCTAAGACTAAAATCAGCTCTTCTGGCCTTCCATTTACCTGCACTCTTTTAATGTAGGTAAATCTGCAGTTGACTCAAACTTATATACTCAGCAAACAACTCAGGGAGGGGAGGAAATCAAAAGGCTTTATTGACCACTAAGTCCTCAGTATTTTTTTGCCCAGGTAAATAACATAGCCATCATTCTTTTACATTTTTTTCATAGCTCATTGATAAAGATTCAAATCTGAAGTGGAAAATACAGTTTAAAAATGTCAATTGGCATCTTTTTGTGTAGCTAGTGTTTTGGGTAATAACCACCCAGTGGTGCCTGGGTTATATTTTTTAAGTCATTGGTAGAAATTCATCTTTACTTGAACATGGCGGTAAGACTTTTGTGTTCACTCATTAAAAAATCCAATCGGGGTGCTTATCTGAGGTCACAGAGCAGAACTTCCTCTAACAGCTTTCCTCCTGCATCTCACCTAGTTGTAGCCCTTCATCTGTCTGGGTT
>NW_012101752.1:33153-34460 GCF_000951045.1 Mandrillus leucophaeus | reverse complement strand
TTGTAGTTGTGCTATCTGGGCTCAGTTTGATGGCGAGGGAACTGTTAGAATGCATGGCAGTTGACTGCATATTTACTGTGTTCTAGGAGCTTCAGGATGGTTCGTACTAAGATATGGACCCTGAAGAAGCACTTTGTTGGCCATCCTACTAATAGTGACTTTGAGTTGAAGACAGCTGAGCTACCACCCTTAAAAAATGGAGGTAAGCCATACTAAAAATATTTCAGAGTTGGCAGGGACTGTATCAGTTAGCTTTTGCTGCATAGCAAACTACCCCAAAGTCTAGTGACTTTAAGCAACAAGGTGTATTAGTTCACAAATCTTTGGGTTGGCCATCTGGGCTGAGTTAAGCTGGGTAGTTCTTCTTAGGTCTCATCTGGGATAAATGGTGAATTCAGGATGGGCCTTGCTCACATGTCTGCTGGTTAGCAGGCTTTCTGTTGGGGTGCATGCCTTAGTTCTCATCTATGTGGCCTTTCTAGTAGGCTAGTTTGAGTTATTTTCTTATAGTGGTAAGAACATTGGCAAGCTCCAATGTGCAAGCACTTTTTTTTTCTTTTTTTGAGACAGAGTCTTGCTGTGTTGCCCAGGTCGGAGTACATTGGCATGATCTTGGCTCATTGCAACCTCTGCCTTCCAAGTCCAAGTGATTCTCCTGCCTCAGCCTCCTGAGTAGCTGGGATTACAGGCACCCATCAACACACCCAGCTAATTTTTTTTTTTTTTTTTTGTATTTTTAGTAGAGACAGAGTTTCACCATGTTGGCCAGGCTGGTGTCGAACTCCCGACTTCAGGTGATCCACCTGCCTCAGCCTCCCAAAGCGCTGGGATTACAGGCGTGAGCCACAGTGCCTGGCCTTAATGTTTGTATTTTTAGGAGAGATGATGTTTCCCCATCTTTGCCAGGCTGGTCTTGAACTCCTGCCCTCAGATGATCAGCCCGCCTCGACATCCCAAAGTGCTGGGATTAAAGGTGTGAACCACCACGCCCCACTGTGCAAGCACTTTTCAAGCCTCTACTTGTGCCACATTTGCTAATATCCCACGGTGAAAGCAAATCACAAAACCAGCTCAGATTTGAAAGGCAGAAAATAGATTTCTTGATGGGAGAAATGGCAAGGAGACCAGCACACAAGGGTGGGACTTATTTGTGGCCATTTTGCAAATGCCACATAGACCTTTCCAGGGTTTTCTGTGTGAAGCCTCGATGTCACGTGGCAGGATTCCCCTGCTTTCACTGATAATTGAAATTCATGCTTGAGTGCATTACTCTTCCTGGCTTTGACCAGACTATGGGGAGGATGTCC
>NW_012101752.1:25623-33103 GCF_000951045.1 Mandrillus leucophaeus | reverse complement strand
AAAAATGGAGGGCCACGGTGGCTCACGCCTGTAATCCCAGCACTTTGGGAGGCCAAGGCGGGCGGATCACACGGTCAGGAGACCAAGACCATCCTGGCTAACATGGTGAAACCCTATGTCTACTAAAAATACAAAATATTAACTGGGCGTGATGGCGGGCGCCTGTAGTCCCAGCTATTCGGGAGGATGAGGCAGGAGAATTGCTTGGACTCGGGAGTCAGAGGTTGCAGTACGCCGAGAAGGCACCATTGCATTCCAGCCAGACCACAGAGCAAGACTCTGTCTCAAACAATAAACATAAAAAATAAAAAAATACGTATAGTACACATTTTAAAATTCACCATTAAGACTGACATAAAATACACCCAAATGTTAGCAGTTGTCTTTGTGCTGTGAGATTAGAACTGATATTTTTATTTTATATGTTTAAAATTTTCTAGAATAAATATGTGTTATATAACTTTATGATCTGGGGACGAAAGATGGTAAAGAAGGATAAAGAGTTGGATGAAGAAAAGGGAATCAGTAAATGAGACAGAAAGGGTGCAGCTTAGAGGAGGAGGCAAAAAGCCAGCAGAGATCATCAGTATCCTGGGAACCAGTGAGGGGAGACTTTTGGGTGACCCTGTGTTAATAGAGTGGAAAAGGGTAGGCCGGGCACAGTGGCTCACACCTGTAATCCCAGCACTTTGGGAGGCCAAGGCAGGTGGATCACCTGAGGTCAGGATTTCGAGACTAGCCTGGCCAACATGGTGAAACCCCGTCCCTACTAAAACGGCAAAAATTAGCCTGGTGTGGTGGTAGGCGCCTGTAATCCCAGCTACTCAGGAGGCTGAAGCAGGAGAATTGCTTGAACCCAGGAGGCGAAGGTTGCAGTGAGCCGAGATCACACCATTGCACTTCAGCCTGGGCGACAAGAGCAAGACTCCATCTTAAAAAAAAAAAAGTGTGTGTGTATATATATATATATAGAGAGAGAGAGAGAGAGAGAGAGAGAGACAGAGACAGAGACAGAGACAGAGACAGAGAGAGACTGGTGGGGGAGAGAGTGGAAAAGTAAAACCAGACAATGATTAAGGAATATCCACTGGATTTTGTGCTCAGGAGGTTCTTGCGACCTTAATGGAGTAGTAGGGGTGGAAGACAGGTTGCAGTGGGTTAGCACATGAATGGAAAGTGAAGAAGTTGGGCTGAAAAAGGAAGATGAAGGAGCAAGGAGATAGGGGAGGGATGGGATTATAAGACGGCAGAGTTGAGCATACTTATATGTTGAGTGAAAGGGAGAGTAGAGAGGAAAATCTCAAAGATTCTGGAGAGTGGAGGCAAAGGGAAAGAGAGCGACACCTGAAGAAGAGAAGGCTAGTGTCCAGGTCACCTTGAGCCAGAGGACAGAGGCCTCTTGCTTAAAAGGAATAGAAGTGGGTGAGAACAGGCGCTCCTCACCCCATGAGCCACTCCTCAAGTGGCTGGGTAAGTTGAGAGTTCTCTGATGATCCCTATGCCGATGGCTAAGAATTAAGATGGAGAGGGGTGGTGGACTATCAGTTGTGGAATATCAACCTCAGTGCCCTTTTGTCAACACTAACTCCACAGCATCCTGACTCCTTTGAAAGGGAAGACATGTCCCATGCCTTAATGTCTTAATGTGCTTTATCTTTCAGAGTTGTGGAAAGTAAAAATGCAGACCTACCAAAAGGAACTATTGTACTGACTTCTCCAGGCTGGACAACACACTCCATTTCTGATGGGAAAGATCTGGAAAAGCTGCTGACAGAGTGGCCAGACACAATACCACTGTCTTTGGCTCTGGGGACAGTTGGTATGCCAGGGTGAGTTTCATGAATATATTTCATTTGTTTAAATGTCTGACACTCTGGTTTTCCAAAATGGTTTGTTCAGAACTTGGTCAACAGGAAGATATTTGATGCACGATAGGCTCAGGGGCTGATTAGAGAAGATGGCAGGACTAAGCAGGAAGATCAACCTAAGTGTCCATCAATGGGTGAATGGATAAAGAAAACATGGTCTATATACACAGTGGAATACTATTCAGCCTTAAAAAAAGAAGAAAATCTTGTCATTTGTGACACCATTGGAGGACTTTATGTTAAGGAAAATAAGCCAGGCACAGAAAGGCAAATACCACATTATTTCACTTAAATGTGGAATCTAAAAAAGTTGAACTCATAGAATTAGAGAGTAGAATGATGGTTACCAGGGGTCGGGAGGCTGAAGGGTTGGGGAGATGTTGGTCAAAGGATACAAAATTTCAGTTAGACCCACCATGCCTGGCATGAACAAATATTTTAGTAATTAATATTTGCTAAAATTAATACCTTCTTACATTCAATTAGTGGACACTAAACAATTGCAGCACTTTTTGTTTTTTCCTGCCTTCCCTGTACCCTCTACGGGTGAAAGCTCTTCCTCTTCCTTTGTTATCCCACCCATCCTTCCCTCTGTACTGTGAACGAGGTGTAGGGGAGGAGAGGTGAAGGCAGACACGAGGAAACTTTGGTTGTTGAGAAGGTAATTTGTAATATATTAGGAGATTCTGACTCCTGAAAGAGAAGGTGATTTATTCACTCGTGTATATTTCTCATTCATCTGATCCAAGCCACTAAGAAGTGCATGTTAATGTACGTTTACTCTAAACAATCAACAGTGGTTCTCAGTGACTGAGCTGGGGAGTCATACATGCCCGTTTCTAAGAATCCTCTGGCAACACATCACCCTTTCAATGAGAATTCCTGTCATTATGAGTCACTGACCAATGGGATGGGTCTTCTTTGCTAATGCCAGAGTTTTCTGGGCCAGTTCACCTAACCCCAAAAGAGAAGCAGAGGCTATACTTTCTGATTGAGTTATTCCACCTGTGACAACCAGCATCTCCCTCTCCCAATATACCTTCTAGATATTTCCAGAGTTGACTTTCAATTAGATATTCTGATTACAAAGCCTTTCCCAAACATTATCTCCTTTTAAAATAAAATGGAGGACGGGCACGGTGGCTCATGCCTGTAATCCCAGCACTTTCGGAAGCCGAGGCAGGCGGATCACGAGGTAGGAGTTCGAGACCAGCCTGACCAACATGCAGAGACCAACATATCTCTACTAAAAATACAAAAATTAGCCAGGCATGGTGGCATGTACCTGTAATCTCTGCTACTAAGGAGGCTGAGGCAGGAGAATCACTTGAACCCCGGAGGCAGAGATTGCAGTGGGCCAAGATTGCACCACTGCACTCCAGCCTGGGTGACAGAGCGAGATTCCATCTCAAAATATAATTTAAAAAAAATTATAAATAAAATAAAATAAAATAAAGTACAATGGAGATAAGATGAAGAAGCCAAAAGTAAAGAAATTCTTGAGGGAAAATGAATGTTGTACTTTGGACTAAGAAGGACTTAATAGAATCAGTGGTTTGGAGAGCAAACACATGAATACATGTGCTCTTCCAACTTAATTGAAGGAAAAGATGCAAAACTTTGGGGGAATGTTAAATCTGTGGAGTCTGGACAGCTAAAAGACACCCTAGATTTCAAAGTTCAACTTCTCTTATTGTCTATATTAGAAGTCCTAGCATTCTTGAAAGTTGACCCATCCCAGCCAGGTATGGTGGCTCATGCTGGTAATTCCAGCACTTTGGGAGGCTGAGGCAGGAGGATCGTCTTAGGTAAGGAGTTGGAAACCAGGCTGGGCAACATAGTGAGACCTTGTCTTCACAAAATTTCAGAAATTGGCTGGGTGTGGTGGTATGTGCCTGTAGTCCCAGCTACTTGGGAGGTTGAGGTGGGAGGATCCATTGAGCCCTAGAGGTTTAGGCTGCAGTGAGCTGTGATTTCACCACTGCACTCCAGCCTGGGCAACAGCGCAAGACCCTGTCTCAAAAAAAATTTTTTTGTAAAGGGAGTAGTTCTGAATTGCTAGCATTCATAAGAATCACCTAGAGTCTTATTAACATTTGGATTATTTCTGAATCAGTGGGTCTAGGGTGAGGCCTGAGAATCTAAATGTTAAACAAACATTTCAGCCGGGTACGGTGGCCTACACCAGTAATTCCAACACTTTGGGAGGCACAGGCGGGCAGATCACAAGGTCAGGACTTCGAGACTAGCCTGGCTAACATGGTGAAACCCTGTCTCTACTAAAGACACAAAAAATTAGGTGAGTGTGATGGTACATGCCTGCAATCCCAGCTATTGGGGAAGCTGAGGCAGAAGAATCGTTTGAACCCGGAAGTCAGAGGTTGCAGTGAGGCAAGATCACGCCATTGCACACCAGCCTGGGCAACAGGGCGAAACTCTGTCTAAAGAAAAAAAAAAACAAAAAACAATTCAGGTGAATCTGAGACACCTGGTGCTGCCCCGCCATTTTGGAAAACATTGTGTTAAGGGAGATATTTGGATTCTCAGAAAAAGTGCTGCCTGTGCCTGTGCCTGTCACTGCATTCTATTCAATGCCAACCTCCCATGGGCCTCAAATATAGTCAGAGGCTGTATAAGCTAACTAATGTCAACATGTACTTGTTTTTTTTTTTAATGCGGAAATAACTTTACATGAATGTGTCTGAAATTCTGCAAGTGCCTTAACAATCACTATAATGGGTCCGGATTTTATTGGCTCAGATCCAGGGCTGCAAAAATATAGCTTAAACTTGTCCACTACTGAACTTCATTTCTATCTCAACCCCTCCTTTTGGCTGCTGTAAAAAGAGAAAACCTCAGTTGAATTCAGTGATTTCTCACATCATTTCAAATATAAAACTCAGGATTTCTCTTTTCTTCTCCCTGGGGTTGTTGCAAAGCTCCAAGGATAATACAAGTTCAGTGTCAGTAGAAGAGGGACAACAACAACTTCTTGATCTCGATCTGTACTGGTCTTAAGCTGGTCTCCTGCTCAAAGTTACTTCCTTTCTCTAAGTTTTGAGATCTTTTCCCCCCTTCCTTCTTCCCACCCTTCCTTCCCCTTCCTTTTTTACACTTTGAAGGTTTTCTGAGGAATGAAATGGAAATACATATATACCATCAAATGATCAGACTCTAAACAAACACAACTCCTAGGTACCCCAAATTCATATTTCACTTTGAATTTGAACTCCTCAAAATTGCCACTGCCAAGGACATCATTGTGAAAGTAGAGGATGCTGAATACCGTCTTCCATGAAATTAGTGGGCACTAAACAATTCCAGCACTTCTGGGTGTTTCCTACCTGCCTTGCACCCTCTACGGATGAGAGCTCTTCCTCTCCGTTCTCCTCTGTTATCCATCATTCCCTCTGGACTGTGAGCCAGGTGTAGGGGAGAAGAGGTGAAGGGAGACACAAGGAAACTTTGGTGGTGAAGAAAGTCTTCAATCCTATCACCTTCCAAACTCACAATCCAAAGAGGTGTGGTGGTGTCTTCACCCAGTCCCCATCAGTACTGCCAGTGCTGCATCTTTGTATATCCAGTAGCTCTTTTCCTGCAAGCTAACTTTGACATCTCACTTAGGGTAATACGGGGAAATTCTGGAAGGTCTTCCATACCACTTTGGAGTCATGGAAAGCTCCAGATGCTCCCTGTGACCCTCTCATGCCTAATATCACACATCGTAGCTATCTGTGGCTATGTCACCATGATAACATAGGGGCTTCTCCCATGAAGCTCATCATCTCCATAGAACTTATATGGGAATGATGCATAGCTCTCTCTTCTTGAATCCCCAAAGTTTGAGAAAGATGATCTATCTTTTGCTCCTGAAATTTGGCCTGTGAATGGACAGGATACAGCCCCTTTCTAGCCAACTCTCCCTTCCCTCCCTAGTTCACATCATTTTTATTCCTATCTGAGAGTAGAGATGGAGGAAGTAAAGCAACAGTGACTGGCAATATTTATTTCCTGTATTTTTGTCTTTTACTCAGACCTATGGCACTCGTAAGAAGGCCTTCAAGATACATATAAATGAGTTATAGAGGAAAGAAACCACTCTATTCATATATCCTTAATTTTCTTCCTTTAGCCTGACTGCCTACTTTGGTCTACTTGAAATCTGTGGTGTGAAGGGTGGAGAAACAGTGATGGTTAGTGCAGCAGCTGGAGCTGTGGGCTCTGTTGTGGGGCAGATTGCAAAGCTCAAGGTAAGTGCCTTTCTCCAGTAACAAGCCTCTATTCTAAACCCACTGGGAATGCAACAGTGAACACAGCAGATCTTCCTTGGCCTCAGGGAATTTATAGTCCAGTGGTCTTCTTTAGAAGTTGGACACTGAGAAATTGGAAGAATGGGGAAAACTAGACCAAAGATAAGCTGAACATTGTTATTTGATAACATTGCAGACAATCAAGTCAGAAATGGCCTCTGTCTAGAGTAGTGAGTTTATCAGCATTAATCATTTTCATATTTTCTACTGAACATTCTATCGCTACAGCTTAATCTTCTTTCTTCATGATTGTCCTTAGCAATAGAAGAAGGGACTTGAGATCAGCCAACTAAGAGTCATCACCCACGTGGCCCCGCTGCAAAGGCTGTTGTACTAGAAAGAAATGGGCATTCAGCCCAGAGCAGTGGGGCCATGGCTTGGGAACTAACTCCTGGCAATACCTAGGACTAGGAAATATTGGCTCTAATTCAGGCAGATGTCTGCTCAAGGGATCCAATCTGATGGTGAGTGTATAGAGTAGGCGACAACTCAGACACAGTAGGGATTTATTACATAGTGGGAAGGCGATGCGGCTTGACTGATCCTTTGCCCAAAGCTGGGATGCAGGATTCAGGACCTAGGTCCTAGAGGACAAGTTAGATGGGGTACAGATGAGTACAGGGCTACAACCAACGGCCAAGGGTTGGGACTGGTCTCCAGTGCTAAAAGAGCTTGGAATACAAATATGAGGCTACCACAGAAGTTGTAGAATAATTTGTTTAAGTAAGTAAATAAATAGGAGTAGATATTAAATTTTATCAAATGCCATTGCAACATTTATCAGGTTCACGTTTCAGTGAATGAATTATATTAGTTTTCCAATGTCGAACCATTGTAACATTTCCAGAATAATCTTTACCTGTGTACGCTATAATATGGGCTTATACCTTTGTAATTGACTTAACAACATTTAAAATAGAATTTTTGCATCTATATTCACAAGTGAATTTGGTTTAAAGTTTACTTTTTGTTCTGGAATTTAGCTAAGCTTGGATTATGCTATATTACAAAATGAATCAGGATTATTTCTTTTTGTTTTTGTTTTTTTTTTTTGAGACGGAGTCTCGCTGTGTCGCCCAGGCTGGAGTGCAGTGGCCGGATCTCAGCTCACTGCAGGCTCCGCCTCCTGGGTTTACGCCATTCTCCTGCCTCAGCCTCCCGAGTAGCTGGGACTACAGGTGCCCGCCACCTCGCCCGGCTAGGTTTTTGTATTTTTTTTAGTGGAGACGGGGTTTCACCGTGTTAGCCAGGATGGTCTCGATCTCCTGACCTCGTGATCCGCCCGTCTCGGCCTCCCAAAGT
>NW_012101752.1:23825-25573 GCF_000951045.1 Mandrillus leucophaeus | reverse complement strand
GCCAGGATGGTCTCGATCTCCTGACCTCGTGATCCGCCCGTCTCGGCCTCCCAAAGTGCTGGGATTACAGGCTTGAGCCACCGCGCCCGGCCAGGATTATTTCTAAATATTCCAATTTCAAATATCCTATTAAAGCCATAAGGGGCTTTTATCCCGTAAGTTTGATAGAACCTGCGCTTAAACCTATTCTTTTATATTCAACCTTTCTGTCCATTTTATGTGTGTTTCTGTAAAACGCAGCTATTTGCATTTAATTCTTAACCCATCTGAAAGTCTCAGTGTTGTAATAGTTAAATTTAAGCCATTCATATTAATTATCATAACTGGAATGTTTGGTCATATTTATATTATCTTACTTTGCTTTTCATTTATTGGTTATTTCTTTCTGGGTTCAAGCGATTCTCCTGCCTCAGCCTCCCAAGTAGCTGGGATTACAGGCATGTGCCACCACACCTGGTTACTTTTGTATTTTTAGTAGAGACGGGGTTTCTCCATGTTGGTCAGGCTGGTCTCCAACCCCCGACCTCTGGTGATCCGCCCGCCTCAGCCTCCCAAAGTGCTAGGATTACAGGCATGAGCCACCGCGCCTGGCCCAGAGTCAGCTTTTAAGGGTGTTTGATTAAAAAAGAGGAAGAAAACCAGGTGACTGGATGTGGATCATAAGACAAAGGAAAGCTTCTCCTTTGAGTCATGCTTCAGGTTTGGATAACTGAGTTGTATCCTTCTGTGCAATAGTGGATAGAAAAGAAACAAGAAGCAAGGAAAAAAGTATATTCCCTTTTCAACACACTAATTATGAGGGACCTATAGGACATCCAATTGTGAGGACATCTAGAGGTTGTTGGAAATACTGATTTGGAACTCAGGGGAGAAAAATGGGTTAGAATTAATAGATAGAATTAATAGATTAATTAATAATCTCCATAAAGGAGGTCTTAAGAGTACAAGAGATCATGCTATGATAGTCCATAGTCTTAGAAGGAAAAAGGACCAAGGATGGCTCTCTTCCAATAGTTTCTATGAGCCAATATAATCTATAGTCTCATCCTGAAAGTGCTTTTCAGAATGCTTCCTAGCTGTTCTGGGATTAGGAAGCGTATAGTCTGGTGCTTTGGACTAAATCAAAGGGCCTGGTGCAGTGGCTCATGCCTGTAATCCCAGAACTTTAGGAGGCCAAGGCAGGAGGATCACTTGAACCCAGGAGTTCAAGATCAGCCTGGGCAACATAGTGAGACCCTGTCTCTATGAAAATTTAAAAAATATAAGCCAGACGTAGTGGCATGCACCTGTAGTCCCAGCTACTCAGGAGGCTGAGGTGGGAGGATCACTTGAGCTTAAGAGGTCAAGGTTGTAGTGAGCCATGTTTGTGTCACTGCACTGCAGCCCGGGCAACAGAGTGAGACCATGTCTCAAAAAAATATAAACATCTAAAAAATCAAGAAAGGATAAGGAGGCAGTTATCAGGAGGACCGTTTGTGATATGGGAGTCACAGAGCTGAGACAAAATAATAGTCTGAAGAAGGACCGTACCAAGAGATGGCATACACTGCATTGCAGGAAGAGAAGCCCAGAAACCAAGAACCAAGGAAGTCAAATGGATCGGTTGTTAAACCAGCTGGTGGAGCTATGAACCAAATAAATGCAGAAGAGACCTGCTGGGTGGTCAGAAGCAAGCTGAAGCTGAGTTGTAGGATGGTCCAGGGCCGAATTTCACCTATGGGATCTTTTGGCCCATTATGGTATTCCTT
>NW_012101752.1:18060-20915 GCF_000951045.1 Mandrillus leucophaeus | reverse complement strand
AGACCATCCTGGCTAATGCGGTGAAACGCCGTCTCTACAAAAAATACAAAAAACGAGCCGGGCGAGGTGGCGGGCCCCTGTAGTCCGGGCTACTCTGGAGGCTGAGGCAGGAGAATGGGGTAAACCCGGGAAGGGGAGCTTGCAGTGAGCTGAGATCTGGCCACTGCACTCCAGCCTGGGTGACAGAGTGAGACTCTGTCTCAAAAAAAAGAAAAAAGAAAAATGGGTTAGAATTAATAGATAGAATTAATAGAGGTCATAAGAGTACAAGAGATCATCCTATGATAGTCCATAGTCTTAGAAGGAAAAAGGACCAAGGATGGCTCTCTTCCAATAGTTTTTTCTGGAATCATGAAGGAATGGAAAAAGCATATGGCTGTCACTATTTGTACAGAGATTCATGTAAATCCAATTGGGGTTTTTCCTCGATTGAAATTGCACAGTGGCACATATTCTGGTCTTCATGATACATTCAGAGTATAAGGAACTTTCTGAAAAGGAAGTTTCTATGAGCCAATATAATCTATAGTCTCATCGTGAAAGTGCTTTTCAGAATGCTTCCTAGCTGCTCTGTGATTAGGAAGCATCTAGTCTGGTGCTTTGGACTAAATCGAAGGGCCTGGTGCAGTGGCTCATGCCTGTAATCCCAGAACTTTAGGAGGCCAAGACAGGAGGATCACTTGAGCCCAGGAGTTCAAGATCAGCCTGGGCAATATAGTGAGACCCTGTCTCTATGAAAATTTAAAAAATATAAGCCAGATGTAGTGACATGCACCTGTGGTCCCAGCTACTCAGGAGGCTGAGGTGGGAGGATCACTTGAGCTTAAGAGGTCAAGGTTGTAGTGAGCCATGTTTGTGTCGCTACACTCCAGCCCGGGCAACAGAGTGAGACCATGTCTCAAAAAAATATAAACATCTAAAAAATCAAGAAACGATAAGGGGGCAGTTATCAGGAGGACCGTTTGTGATGTGAGAGTCACAGAGCTGAGACAAAATAATAGTCTGAAGAAGGACCGTACCAAGAGATGGCATACACTGCATTGCAGGAAGAGAAGCCCAGAAACCAAGAACCAAGGAAGTCAAATGGATCGGTTGTTAAACCAGCTGGTGGAGCTATGAACCAAATAAATGCAGAAGAGACCTGCTGGGTGGTCAGAAGCAAGCTGAAGCTGAGTTGTAGGATGGTCCAGGGCCGAATTTCACCTATGGGATCTTTTGGCCCATTATGGTATTCCTTATATATGTGGCTCAGCACCTAACAGAGTGTTCTTAGGGAGCCTAGGCGTGCTGGACCAGGAAAGTAGTGTTGGTCCATGGTCCGTGCTTCTGACTTACTCATGGTTTCCTTTTTTGTTTTTCTTTTTTTTGTTTTTTTCTATTTAGGGCTGCAAAGTTGTTGCAGCAGCAGGGTCTGATAAAAAGGTTGCCTACCTTCAAAAGCTTGGATTTGATGTTGTCTTTAACTACAAGACAGTAGAGTCTTTGGAAGAAACCTTGAAGAAAGCCTCTCCTGATGGTTACGATTGTTATTTTGATAATGTAAGTACAAACTGGACTTAATATCTGATTTATTAATGAAGTACTATATAAGGCAGGAGTCTCCTACCCCTGGGCCATGGATGGTTAGTGGTCCATAGCCTATCAGGGACTGGGATGCACAGCAGGAGGTGAGGGGCAGGTGAGCAAGCAAAGCTTCATCTGTATTTACAGCCCCTCCCCCTCACTCCCATTACTGCCTGAGCTCCGCCTCCTGTCAGACCAGCGGCGGCATTAGATTCCCATAAGAGTGTAAACCCCATTGTGAACTACGCATGTGAGGGAACTAGGTTGTGCATTCCTTATGGGGATCGCACCACTTAGGTGCCTGATGATGCCTGATGCCTGATGATCTGTCACTGTCTCCCATCAACCCCAGATGGGACTGTGTAGTTGCAGGAAAACTCACCCACTGATTCTATGTTATGGTGACTTGTATAATTATTTCATTATATATTACATTGTAATAAGAAGAGAAATAAAGTGCACAATAAACACAATGTACTTGAATCATCCCCGAAATCGTCCGCCCAACAGTCGGTGGAAAAATTGTCTTCCAATGAAACTGGTTCCTGGTGCCAAAAAGGTTGAGGACTGCTGATACAAGGAAATATATTCCTAGAGTTTGCATTTGGGATGCATGAACAAAGTATATATGCCTTTTTTAAAAAACAGCTTTATTGAGATATCATTCATCTACCATGTAATTCACTCATTTAACGTGTAGAAGTCAATGATTTTTACTATATTGGCAAAATCGCGCAACCAGTTTAAGAATATTTTCATCACCCCCCAAAAAAAGGCTACTCATTAGCAGTCACTCTCCATTACCCACCCTCCTCCCCACTAAAAGTGATCTCTTACGACTGGCTGCTTTCACATAGCAAAATGTTTTCAAGTTTCATCCATATTGTAGAATTTATCAGTGCTTTATTCCCTTTTTTTGTTTTTTGAGACAGGGTCTCACTCTGTCACCCAGGCTGGAGTGCAGTGGTGTGATCATGGCTCACTACAGCCTCGACCTCCCTGGCTCAAGCAATCCTTCCACCTCAGCCTCCCAAGTAGCTGGGACTATAGGGCTGTGCCACCGCACCCAACTAATTTATATATTTTTAGTAGAGATGGGGTTTTGCCATGTTGCCCAGGCTGGTCTGGAACTCCTGGGCTCAAGGGATCCTCCCACCTCAGCCTCCGAAAGTGCTGGGATTACAGGCGTGAGCCACCACACCCAGCCTGATGGGTATCAGCTTATACTTTCTGGCTAGGATGTATAATGTTACTATGAAAATTCATGCAGAGGTTTTTGTGTGGATGTTTTC
>NW_012101752.1:16703-17761 GCF_000951045.1 Mandrillus leucophaeus | reverse complement strand
TGTTTACAGCCCCTCCC
This sequence comes from Mandrillus leucophaeus, assembly GCF_000951045.1. NCBI lineage: Eukaryota > Metazoa > Chordata > Mammalia > Primates > Cercopithecidae > Mandrillus > Mandrillus leucophaeus. The sequence goes on along the minus strand of NW_012101752.1, from coordinate 17,744 downwards.
CGCACTCCCATTACTGCCTGAGCTCCGCCTCCTGTCAGACCAGCGGCGGCATTAGATTCCCATAAGAGTGTAAACCCCGTTGTGAACTACGCATGGGAGGGAACTAGGTTGTGCGTTCCTTATGGGGATCGCACCACTTAGGTGCCTGATGACGCCTGATGCCTGATGATCTGTCACTGTCTCCCATCATCCCCAGATGGGACCGTCTAGTTGCAGGAAAACTCACCCACTGATTCTATGTTATGGTGACTTGTATAATTATTTCATTATATATTACATTGTAATAAGAATAGAAATAAAGTGCACAATAAACACAATGTACTTGAATCTTCCCCGAAATTATCCACCCAACAGTCGGTGGAAAAATTGTCTTCCAATGAAACTGGTTCCTGGTGCCAAAAAGGTTGAGGACCGCTGATACAAGGAAATATATTCCTAGAGTTTGCATTTGGGATACATGAAGAAAGTATATATGCCTTTTTTAAAAAACAGCTTTATTGAGATATCATTCATGCACTATGTAATTCACTCATTTAACGTGTAGAAGTCAATGATTTTTACTATATTGGCAAAATTGTACAACCAGTTTAAGAATATTTTCATCACCCCCCAAAAAAACGCTACTCATTAGCAGTCACTCTCCATTACCCACCCTCCTCCCCACTAAAAGTGATCTCTTATGACTGGCTTCTTTCACTTAGCAAAATGTTTTCAAGTTTCATCCGTATTGTAGAATTTATCAGTGCTTTATTCCTTTTTTTTTGGTTTTTTGAGACCGGGTCTCACTCTGTCACCCAGGCTGGAGTGCAGTGGTGTAATCATGGCTCACTACAGCCTCGACCTCCCTGGCTCAAGCAATCCTTCCACCTCAGCCTCCCAAGTAGCTAGGACTATAGGGCTGTGCCACCGCACCCAACTGATTTATATATTTTTAGTAGAGGTGGGTTTTTGCCATGTTGCCCAGGCTGGTCTGGAACTCCTGGGCTCAAGGGATCCTCCCACCTCAGCCTCCGAAAGTGCTGGGATTACAGGCGTGAGCCA
>NW_012101752.1:13768-16653 GCF_000951045.1 Mandrillus leucophaeus | reverse complement strand
GCCAGGCTGGTCTCGAACTCCTGACCTCGGGTGATCCACCTGCCTTGGCCTCCCAAAGCGCTGGGATTACAGGCATGAGCCACCACGTCTGGCCAAGAGTTCTGTACATCTTACAAGTCCCTTATTAGATTCAGTGGATTTTCATTATTCGCAATATTTATGTTCTATAAGGTCACCACCAAGGCTGAACCATTGCTTCTAGGGGAAATATGTACGTGTATGTACATATCTCACATAGACTATAATCTTAAATCCTTAAAACAACTCATCCCAGTAGCTTTTATTTTATGCAAGACAAAAGGAGGTTCAATTTTATTTTATGGTTTTATTTTATGAAAGACAAAAGGCCTGTGGCCGCCCCACTAGCTAATGCCCCCAGAGTTGGGATTCATACCCCATCCAACTCTTCCCAGAACCAGAGCCTCTTGAACTACACCGCAGTGGCCTCATTCTCTGGTCTTCTCTGTGTAACAGTTGAAACAAGAAGGCAGAACATGGCCTTATTCAGCCTCAGAGAATATCTGCATCTTTTTTACTGCTCCATGTATGCCTGCAAGTGACCAGGGAAAGCTTAGTGAGTACTGATTTGAGGTTACAAATACAATTTGAGCAAGTAGTTCACAATATGCAAATATGAAATCCACTAATAATGAGGACCAACTCTGTATGGCTTGCAAATATTTTCTCCTATTCAGTGAATTGCCTTTAACCTTCTTTCTGTTTTTGTTTTTGCCCTTTGTTTCTTTGTTTGTTTGTTTTGAGACTAGGTCTCACTCTGTCTCCCAAGCTGGAGTGCAGTGTGTGATCACAGTTCACTGCAGCCTTGACCTCCCAGGTTCAAGCGATCCTCCTGCCTCAGCCTCCCAAGTAGCTGGGACCACAGATATGTACCATCATACCCAGCTAATTTTTAATTTTTTTTTTTTTTTGTAGAGGTGGAGTCTCACTATGTTGCCCAGGCTGGCTTTCACTTTCTTGATGGTATTCTTTGAAGCATGAAAAGTTTTAAATTTTGATGAGGCCCAATTAATCTATTTTTCTTTTGTTCCTTGAGCTTTTGGCGTCATGCCTAAGAAGGCTTTTCCTTTCTCAGAGCCATGAAGATTTATTCCTGTGTTTTCTTCTAAGAGTTTTATAGTTTTAGCTCCTATATTCAGGTCTACCATGCATTTGAAGTTAATTTTTGTGTGTAGTATAAGGAAGAGGCCCAACTGCATTATTTTCCATGTGGAAATCCAGTTGTTGGGCACCGTTTGTTGAAAGGACTATTTTTCCTCTGTTGAACTGCTTTAGTACTTCTGTAAAAAAACCAATTGATCATAAATGTGAGGGTTCATTTTTGGACTCGTGATTCAGTTACATTGATCTATATTGCTATTCTCACCCTATCTTAATTAAATTAGCTTTGTATTAAGTTTTGAAATTGAAAAATGCCAGTTTTCCAGCTTTGTTCTTTATACACCTTTTGAGTATTTTTACATACCTTTAAATTATAAGACAATGACGTTATTGGACTGATCAGAGAACCTCAATATATAAGAAAGTAAAATGTATAAGTTATAAAAGGTATGGTCTTAGAGTCAAATGAAAATGCCTGTTTATTTATTTTTTGTTTTTTTCTTGAGATGGAGTCTTGCTCTGTTGCCCAGGCTGGAGTACAGTAGTGTGATCTCAGCTCACTGCAACCTCTGCCTCCCGGGTTCAAGCAATTCTCCTGCCTCAGCCTCCCAAGTAGCTGGGATTAAGGGCAGCCCGCAACCATGCCCTTCTAATTTTTTGTATCTTCAGTAGAGACCGGGTTTTACCATATTGGCCAGGCTGGTCTTGAACTCCTGACCTCAGGTGATCCACCCGCCTCAGCCTCCCAAAGTGTTGGGATTACAGGTGTGAGCCACCACGCCTGGCCGAAAATGCCTGTTTCTAATGTCTTTTTCTAATTGCAACCTTCTGCACAGTTGGGCTCATTCAATCAGTTTTGTTGCTGCTAAAACGAGTATTGTAAAATAATGATTGTGACTCAATGATTTTCCTGAATCTCTAATATTTAGACGATTTAACGTTTTGTCTTTGGTTTTGTATTTCCTGTCTGTTTAGGTAGGTGGAGAGTTTTCAAACACTGTTATCAGCCAGATGAAGAAATTTGGAAGGATTGCCATATGTGGAGCCATCTCTACATATAACAGAACCGGCCCACTTCCCCCAGGTAATGAGCACATGCACACGATCCCACATGTCACAAGGCTGGACAAGGAGAAAATTCACAGATATGCCATAGGCCAGTGACTCTGAAATTATTAGAAAGATTTTCATGTATTCTTTTTTCTTTTAAGATAGAGTCTCACTTTGAGAGAGCTCAGGAGTTTGAGAGCATCCTGGGCAACATGGCAAAATGCCATCTCTACAAAAAAATACAAAAATAAGCCGGGTGTGGTGGTGTGCACCTGTAGTCCCAGCTACTCAAGAGGCTGAAGTGGCAGGATCGCTTGAGCCTGGGAGGCTGGGGCTGCAGTGAGCTGTGTTCGTGTCACTGCACCCCAGCCTGGGTGACAAAGTGAGAGCCTGTCTCAAAATAATAATAATAACAACAACAATTTCATGTATTTTGTGCTAAATCAGCTTATATTTGATTTTTATATAGAGAAATAGCAGGATCCACAAATATAGAAGAAACAGTTGTTAAAAGTTTTAGTTTTTACCTATCATTTAATGCAAAGTTGTAAAAAGGCAGTGATGATTTGATTTAGAAACAGAACACCTTGGTCTGGCTGGTAAAATATTCAGGGTCCTCTGGATATGAGAGACATTGCTGGAGCTGCGAGAGGAATAAAGGGTGACTTGCTGTGGGTGAAGGGAAGGGCAGGCTGCCATGTCCTTCAGAAATCTTG
>NW_012101752.1:5815-10793 GCF_000951045.1 Mandrillus leucophaeus | reverse complement strand
TTTTGCCATGTTGCCCAGGCTGGTCTGGAACTCCTGGGCTCAAGGGATCCTCCCACCTCAGCCTCCGAAAGTGCTGGGATTACAGGCGTGAGCCACCACACCCAGCCTGATGGGTATCAGCTTATACTTTCTGGCTAGGATGTATAATGTTACTATGAAAATTCATGCAGAGGTTTTTGTGTGGATGTTTTCGTTTCTTTTAAGTATATACCTATGAGTAAAATTGCTGGGTCATATGATAACTTCATGTTTAACATTTTGAGGAGCTGTCAAACTGTTTTGCAAAGTGGCTACACTGCTTTACATTCCCACCAGCAGTGTATGAGGGTTCCAATTCCTCTGCATACTCACCAACACTTGCTATTGTCTGTCTTTTTTATTATAACCATCCTAGTGGGTTCAAAGTGATATTTCATTGTGATTTGATTTTGACTTGCGTTTACCTATGGCTAACAATATTAAGAATTTTTCAATGTATGTATTTGCCATTTGTATATCTTCTTTGGAGAAATGTCTGTTCAAAATCTTTGCCCATTTTTCAGTTAGGTTATTTGTAAGGTTGTAAGGGTTTTGTTTTTTTTTTGTTTTTTGACACAAAGATTTTTGCTCTGTCACCCAGGCTGGAGTGCAGTGGCGCAATATTGGCTCTCTGCAACCTCTGCCTCCTGGGTTCAAGTGATTCTCCTGCCTCAGCCTTCCGAGTAGCTGGGATTAGAGGCATGCACCACCACGCCTGGCTCATTTTTGTATTTTCAGTAGAGATGGAGTTTCGTCATGTTAGCCAGGCTGGTCTCGAACTCCTGACCTCAGGTGATCCACCTGCCTTGGCCTCCTAAAGTGCTGGGATTACAGGCATGAGCCACCGTGCCTGGCCAAGAGTTCTGTACATCTTACCAATACAAGTCCTTTATTAGATTCAGTGGATTTTCATTATTCGCAATATTTTTATTCTATAAGGTCACCACCAAGGCTGAACCATTGCTTCCAGGGGAAATATGTACATGTATGTAGATATCGCATGGTGACTATAATCTTAAAATCTTAAAACAACTCATCCTAGTAGCTTTTATTTTATGCAAGACAAAAGGAGGTTCAATTTTATTTTATGGTTTTATTTTATGAAAGACAAAAGGCCTGTGGCCACCCCACTAGCTAATACCCCCAGAGTTGAGATTCATACCCCATCCAACTCTTCCCAGAACCAGAGCCTCTTGAACTACCCTGCAGTGTAAGTTAATTTTTGTGTGTAGTATAAGGAAGAGGCCCAATTGCATTATTTTCCATGTGGAAATCCAGTTGTTCAGCACCGTTTGTTGAAAGGACTATTTTTCCTCTATTGAACTGCTTTAGCACTTCTCTAGAAAACCAATTGATCAAAATGTAAGGGTTCATTTTTGGACTCGTGATTCAGTTCCATTGATCTGTATTTCCATTCCCACCCTATCTTAATTAATTTAGCCTTGTATTAAGTTTTGAAACTGAAAAGTGCCAGTCTTCCAACTTTGTTCTTTATACACCTTTTGAGTATTTTTACATACCTTTAAATTATAAGACAATGAGGTTATTGGACTGATCAGAGAACTTCAATATATAATAAAGTAAAATATATAAGATATAAATGGTACGGCCTTAGAGTCAAATGAAAATGCTGGTTTATTTATTTTTTCTTTATTTCTTGAGATGGAGTCTTGCTCTGTTGCCCAGGCTGGAGTACAGTAGTGTGATCTCAGCTCACTGCAACCTCTGCCTCCCAAGTTCAAGCAATTCTCCTGCCTCAGCCTTCCAAGTAGCTGGGATTAAGGGCGGCCCGCAACCATGCCCTTCTAATTTTTTGTATCTTTAGTAGAGACAGGGTTTTACCATGTTGGCCAGGCTGGTCTTGAACTCCTGATCTCAGGCGATCCACCCGCCTCAGGCGATCCACCCGCCAAAGTGTTGGGATTACAGGTGTGAGCCACCACGCCTGGCCGAAAATGCCTGTTTCTAATGTCTTTTTCTCATTGCAATCTTCTGCACAGTTGGGCTCATTCAATCAGTTTTGTTGCTGCGAAAACAGGTATCATAAAATAATGATTGTGACTTAATGATTTTCCTGAATCTCTAGTATTTAGACGATTTAACGTTTTGCCTTTGGTTTTGTGTTTCCTGTCTGTTTAGGTAGGTGGAGAGTTTTCAAACACTGTTATCGACCAGATGAAGAAATTTGGAAGGATTGCCATATGTGGAGCCATCTCTACATATAACAGAACCGGCCCACTTCCCCCAGGTAATGAGCACATGCACACGATCCCACATGTCACAAGGCTGGACAAGGAGAAAATTCACAGATATGCCATAGGCCAGTGACTCTGAAATTATTAGAAAGATTTTCATAGTATTTTTTCTTTTAAGATAGAGTCTCACTTTGAGAGAGCTCAGGAGTTTGAGAGCATCCTGGGCAACATGGCAAAACGCCATCTCTACAAAAAAATACAAAAATAAGCCGGGTGTGGTGGTGTGCACCTGTAGTCCCAGCTACTCAAGAGGCTGAAGTGGCAGGATCGCTTGAGCCTGGGAGGCTGGGGCTGCAGTGAGCTGTGTTCGTGTCACTGCACCCCAGCCTGGGTGACAAAGTGAGAGCCTGTCTCAAAATAATAATAATAACAACAACAATTTCATGTATTTTGTGCTAAATCAGCTTATATTTGATTTTTATATAGAGAAATAGCAGGATCCACAAATATAGAAGAAACAGTTGTTAAAAGTTTTAGTTTTTACCTATCATTTAATGCAAAGTTGTAAAAAGACAGTGATGATTTGATTTAGAAACAGAACACCTTGGTCTGGCTGGTAAAATATTCAGGGTCCTCTGGATATGAGAGACATTGCTGGAGCTGCGAGAGGAATAAAGGGTGACTTGCTGTGGGTGAAGGGAAGGGCAGGCTGCCATGTCCTTCAGAAATCTTGGGCAGTGCTTCTTGGAGCAGTAGGGCACCTTGGCCTCAGCAGGCTGACAATTGCCACTAAACAGGAAGGCAGCAGCAGCTTCCCTCCATTCCTCGAGTGTCCTTGTTTTATTTCTCTGGTGCCCTGCCATGAACTCCATTCCCCACTCCCTAGTCTCTTATGCTGAAACCACGCCCCTCCCACTCCACACTCTGAGGTCCAAACACGGTATCAACCAGAGAACCATATTCGTTAAATCCCTGTCCTGTGAGATGCCTTGTACAGGCCTCTCGTTTTACAGGTGGGGAGATGAATGGCCGAGAGGACCAGAGACTCTTTAACTCCTATTGGCAACAGACTCAAAACAAAGACCAGTCTTCTAAGCGCCTCATTTAGAGTCTGTTTCTGCTACAGTGATCCTGTGCTATTAAGAGAGATCACATATTACCTGTGATCCCCCCAAAAAAGGGAGAAAGAAGGAAAAAAGGAATGTTCCAGACTCTAATCGGGATCCAGGTCACCGTAAATCAATTGGTTATTTATTCTATGATGAGCTTGACTAATGGGAATGAAACCTTACAGCCCCACTAGTTAACTGCCCCACAATCGTATGGAGATGGGGGCTACAAAGGAAGGGGCTGACAAAGGGCAACTTGTAGATTCCCTCTTAGGTTGTGAAAAATCAAAACCATTACCAGAAGGAAACTCCAGATTTACTTGGCAATCTTACTGTTAGGGACTTTTTTCCCCCTATAATTTTCTAACTGGTGCTAAGCTGGAATCATGGGAAACTGTCTGCCTGCCAACTGAGCAAAGCTGCAGGAGGCCTTTTCTTAACCACAGCCCAATTAGGAAGAGCCAGCTATTTTGGATACAGTAACTCGACCTCGTCTTTTTAGCAATTAGTCTTTGGAAGCTCAGCTGCTCAGACAGCACTTTGAGATGTCAGCTGGCCTTGTCCATTCCATTTTAATCAGATGGAATTCTGCCCTGCCACAGATTCCCAGAAATTCTAACATGTTCCAGTGTTAGGATAGCTGAGAGGCAAGCAATGATTTCCTCCATGTTTAATGCCACATTTGCTTTTTTGCTCTCAGTAAGAAAACAAAAACCCACATTCTCATCAACATGCACAAACCCAGAAACAGCATTTCACTTTCATTTTGCTTTTTCGTTTATTGGTTTGTTTGTTTGAGACAAGGTCTCACTCTGTTTCCCAGACTGGAGTTTTTGTTTGTTTTTTGAGACAGGGTCTCCCTTTGTTACCCAGCCTGCAGTGCAGTGGCACAAACATGACTCACAGCAGCCTCCACCTCCCAGGGTCAAGTGATCCTCTCATCTCAGCCTCCCAAGTAGCTGAGACTACAGACATGTGCCACCATACCTGGATAATTGTTTTTTGTTTTGTTTTGAAACAGAGTCTCACTCTGTCGCCCAGGCTGGAGTGCAATGGAGCGATCTCAGCTCACTGCAATCTCTGCCTCCCGCGTTCAAGCGATTCTCCTGCCTCAGCCTCCCGACTAGCTGGGATTACAGGCACACATCACCATGCCTGAATGATTTTTTGTATTTTTAGTAGAGACAGGGTTTCACCACGTTAGCCAGGATGGTCTTGATCTCCTGACCTCGTGATCCACTCCCTTAGGTCTCCCTAAGTGCTGGAATTACAGGCAGAGCCACCACTCCTGGCCAATTGTTATTTTTGTTAGAAGCGATGAGGTCTTTCTGTGTTGCCCAAGCTGGTCTTGAACACCCGAGCTCAAGTGATCCTCCCACCTTGCCTCCCAAAGTGCTGGTGTTAAAGGCATGAGCCACCATGCCCAGCCCACTTTCATTTAAGATGAGGAAGTGAGAGTTCCAATCGCTCACTCACAAAGAATAGTTGACGTGGGTCTTCTGAAGAAACACTCTTTCTGTCTCATTCTCTTGCATTAGTTTCTTTTGGTTCAGGACAAAGCTTCATATTTCCAACTGCTAATGTTACTTTCCTCAAAGTAGTGAGTGGGAACTTTAGGCTGAGTGGTGCCAGTGGTCAAAGATGCTGAAGCTAGAT
>NW_012101752.1:0-820 GCF_000951045.1 Mandrillus leucophaeus | reverse complement strand
TGATCCTGTGCTATTAAGAGAGATCACAAATTACCTGTGATCCCCCCAAAAAAGGAGAAAGAAGGAAGAAAGGAATGTTCCAGACTCTAATGAGGATCCAGGCAACCATAAATCAATTGGTTATTTATTCTATGATGAGCTTGACTAATGGGAATGAAACCTTATGGCCCCGCTAGTTAACCGCCCCACAACCGTATGGAGATGGGGGCTACAAAGGAAGGGGCTGACAAAGGGCAACTTGTGGACTCCCTCTTAGGTTGTGAAAAATCAAAACCATTACCAGAAGGTAACTCCAGATTTACTTGGCAATCTTACTGTTAGGGACTTTTTTCCCCCTATAATTTTCTAACTGGTGCTAAGCTGGAATCATGGGAAACTGTCTGCCTGGCAACTGAGCAAAGCTGCAGGAGGCCTTTTCTTAACCACAGTCCAATTAGGAAGAGCCAGCTATTTTGGATACAGTAACTCGACCTAGTCTTTTTAGCAATTAGTCTTTGGAAGCTCAGCTGCTCAGACAGCACTTTGAGATGTCAGCTGGCCTTGTCCATTCCATTTTAATCAGATGGAATTCTGCCCTGCCACAGATTCCCGGAAATTCTAACATATTGCAGTGTTAGGATAGCTGAGAGGCAAGCAATGATTTCCTCCATGTTTAATGCCACATTTGCTTTTTTGTTCTCAGTAAAAAAACAAAAACCAACATTCTCATCAACACGCACAAACCCAGAAACAGCATTTCACTTTCATTTTGCTTTTTTGTTTGTTGGTTTGTTTGTTTTGAGACAAGGTTTCGATCTGTTTCCCAGACTGGACCTTTTTT
>NW_012101751.1:40483-44122 GCF_000951045.1 Mandrillus leucophaeus | reverse complement strand
TTCCATTATAAGGCATGTTAATCACTATGGAAAACACTATAGCTACTTTGAGAACTTGTCTTTCGTACTTATATAGTTGATCCTTTAGGATTATTGTCTGATGGTAGATAACACCTAGCTACATATGCACATTTAAAATGGTTTTGTAATACAGCTATGCACTGCATAATGACATTTCAGTCAACAACGGACTGCATATATGATGGCGGCCCATAGGAACTGAAAAATTCCTACTGCCCAGTAGCATCTTGATTATCTTGACCCTGAGTAGGACTAGGCTAATGTGTAAGTTTATGTCTTTGTTTTCACAACAACAAAAAAAAAGTTTTAAGTGAAAAAAGAAAGAACTTTTAAAACGGAAAAAAGCTTATAAAGCTTTATTTTTGTACATCCGTTCAATGTGTTTGTGTTTTAGGCTAAGTGTTACTAAAAAAGAATCAAAAAGTTTCTTAAAATTTAAGTTATTATAAAAGGTACAGCAAAATACAACGGTTAAAGACAAATTTAAAAAATAAATTTAGTGTAGCCTAAGTGTACAGTGTTCATAAAGTCCACAGTAGTGTACAGTAATGTCCTAGGCCTTCACATTCACTCACCGCTCACTCACTGACTCATCCAGAGCAACTTCCAGTCCCGCAAGCTCCATTCACACCAAGTGCCCTATACGGATATACCATTTTGAATCTTTTACACTGTTTTTTATTGCACCTTTTCTGTGTTTAGATACACAAATTCTTAACATTATGTTACAACTGTCTATAACATTCAGTACAGTAACATGCTATATAGGTTTACAGCCTACAAGCAATAGCTAGACCACATAACCTAGGTGTGTAGAAGGCTCTACCATCTAGGTTTGTGTAGGTACACTCTATGATGTCTACAGAATGACAAAATAGCCCAAAGACACATTTCTCAGAATGTATCCCCATTGTTAAGTGACATATGATGTAATTATGATCTTCAATAATGACAACATTTTTAAAAGTAGGGCACAGACATGGTTATCAGCTTCTTCACATATTTCTTTTTGACCCCAACATGAAATCACCACAGCTTGAGATATAAGCTCAACAGGACAAAGCTACACACTTCGTAGTCACTTACACCACTCTAACAACCAAAAGAATAAACCGAAACTCCAGCTAATTTACTCCCTGGAATAGGAATAGAGAAAGTAACCAAGAATAAATTCATCTAAATATTCCTTTTGTTAAGGTCTGTCCTTTGTTTCCACATGATCTGTAAGTGAAAACTCTACCAAAATGGATCATTCAAAAAAGCTTCTACTATTAACAAAGCCTAACACAATATAAATTTATGCTGTTGTTCATAGAGAACATTATCCAAATTTTCTACTGAGTAGCCAGGAGAAATTTAATGAAAATGAAACAATATGATGATTGACTACAGAAATAATACCTTTTTTGGAGAAAAAAATATACACTTACTTAGTCAGCTGCCCTTTATTCTTGTTGTTATCAACACCATGATAAGCCACAGCTGCCAGTTTTCTGCTTCCGTAGTTCTCATAGTGGACATTATTAGTAACATCTTTCAAGTCCTACATGTGTTCCGTCATAAATAAACAGCAAGAGTTTGCTTCTATTAATAGCTAGGGGGAAAAAAGCTAAACAAGCTTTAATATAAATTCAAAATTTTACCAAAACAAAAATTTCAGATTTAAAATGAACAAAAGACTATTGTTAAGGAAGGTGGTGGCATTCATCTGTTTTCATTTACACTCAAAGTAGACCAATAAAAAAATAAGCTAATTTAGATTCCATAGAGATTTTCAGACCCATAAATCCCCCAAAGCAGTTACTGAACGATGACCTTTTATGAAAGAGTATTCATCTTTATATTATCTATTTATATACTAGACAAGAGACTGTAGATTAGCTACTACTGAAGCTCTTAAAATCTAAAAGAAACTGCCTTTTAGCAATATTACTAAGGTAATACATGAGTTTTTGTTAATACATAATAATACATTTCAGATCACATATCAAGCTGTTTTCAAACTAAGGAATTTTAGAGTAAATTTCTGTTTCTTCAAACTGTCTAGGTGAATGTGCTATTTTGGTTAAACAAATTTTTGCTTACAGCATTTCTATCATATATAAAATCAATACACATGAGATAAATCTATAATACTTCTGGGATGTTGTCATCATTATTTAATAATCCAAGACACTGATACTTTTAACATTTTAACATACAAAATTATCAGTAGCTTTGCATATGTGTTTCTTTTAATGAGTTAAAAAGTTCATCATTAATGACAATGGATGTGTCTATGGATGTCCTTAGCTGTTCTATGGATGTTCTTTACCAATGTAGTGTTCTTGGATATACATGGTGTGGCAATACTCTGTATTGTCAGTCCTCCCTCTTGTCATCATCTATTCTATCTCAAACTTCCTATATCTGCCATCACTAATCTTCACCACTTTACTAAGACTCCCTTCTGGGAGACAAACATAAGGGTGTATTGTTGACTGGGCGTGATGGCTCATGCCTGTAATCCAAGCAATTTGGGAGGCCAAGGCGGGCCAATTGCCTGAGCTCAGGAGTTCCATACCAGCCTGGCCAACATGGTGGAACCTCATCTCTACTAACGATACAAAAGTCACCTGCGTGTGGTGGTGGGTACCTGTAATCCCAGCTATTTGGGAAGCTGAGGCAGGAGAGTCGCTTGAACCCAGGAGGTGGAGGTTGCAATGAGCCAAGATTGCACATTGCACTCCATTCTGGGTACGAGTGAGACTTCATCTAAAAAAAAAAGTGTATTGTTGTACCGTTTTTATCATTCCTTACATACAGAAAAGCTTTACTGTTACTTCACAATCCAGTTTCTTGAATCTCCCCCTTTGTGAATAAAATGTGATATTCAATTACTCTGATTCATATCATACTGACATTTCCATGCAATTGTCTGATAGTTCACTCCCCTTAGTCCTAAGTCTGGGTTTTCCAAAAATCTCATAAAAAATCTCATATCCCAGACTCTGTCCCTCGATAAATTCATGTTCTCTTACAGCCATAACTGTTACTTCTAAAGCTCTACCACTCCACTTCAGGCAAGTCGGGCAGCTTCCTACTCCTGGTATATCTGGTGATTGACACTGAACAGTTCATGCTAATTTGTCAATCTCTCGTCCAAGAGTTCAACTGCTTTGGAAACCTTTTTCTGGGCCTTGACATGAAAAGCATTCTAACCATGACTATTTTCTCCTTGGTTGTCATTCATTTTTGGCACAAGTATATGTCACAGGTGACATTATACCTCTTCAACTATAAGCTCCCCTTTACAAGGAACATGCCATTACCTTTTGTGTCCCAATGCAGATAGCAGATAATAGGAATTTTAACAAAATTGGTAACTCAAGATTGAAGCTCAGATATGATAAACACTTTTTGGAATAAATTATTGTTACCAGCTTCTCTAAGTGGAAAGTAATTAAGAACAAACACTAATACCAATACAAAAAAAAGTTTATGTATTTTTTTTTTTTTTTTTGGATACAGGGTCTTGCTGTCACCCAGGCTGGATGGAGTGCAGTGGTATGATCTCAGCTCACTATAACCTCGGCCTCTCAGGCTCAAACCATCCTCCCACCTCAGCCTCCTGAGTAG
>NW_012101751.1:38296-40080 GCF_000951045.1 Mandrillus leucophaeus | reverse complement strand
GCTATTTCCATCATTGCTTGCATTTACCTTATCAACATATTTCTTAGAATTGTAAAACCACAATGTTCACCATTTTCAACTGTAAGAAAAAAACAGACCGCAAATATTGTATTTCCACTATGCCTAGTCTTTTCAAAAAATATTTCGCAGAAACTTGGGAGGTAAAAACAAGGAGGGGAAATGCAAAACAGCTTAGATGAATTTTTTCAAGATTTAACACTAACAGTACTCAATGTAAGGGCATGACAGAGAAGTGTACTGTATTATTGCCTTATTGTAGTTTAATCCTCAGAAAAAGATATGTAAACCTAACAAATGAGCTCTCTGGAAACAACTTTGAAATTTTGAAAAGGAAAATCATGTATTTTCTCATTATTGGTAAAAAATATATTTATTCTATAATACATTTTAAAAATTCAGTGGTGTAAGTGAAGGGGGAATCACTTTAGAAAAAATCTTAAGGTAACCAAAATGAAACACAGAGCCAAGAACTTTAAGGTTCTTTACTTTTATTTTTAAAGAATCTATCACAAATAGGAATATTACTTGGGAATAGAGGGGTAAACTACAAAAGAGAGATGCAAATCAATTTCTCCAGTGCCTATTTTTAAGGGGTATATAAGTTCTAAAGCCTCAGCTCAGCAACTGAAAGTTGCCTGGGCATGACAGAGAGAGCTGGGAACAAGGTACAGGGGTCATTGTTGGGAAAATTGCCAATAAGGACAGTAACTTGAAACAATACCCTAAAAATTAAAGAACTGTTCAAAATAAACCAGGGGTAGTGGTGTGTGCCTATAGTGACATGATATGGGAGGAGCATGACGTGAGAGGATCACTTTGAGCTCAGGAGTTTAAGGCCAGTTGGGCAACATAGCAAGACTTTGTCTCTTAGAAAAAAACAACAAAGCTCAAAAAGTAATAGCAACAAATATAAAACAATCATGTCTACATTTTGGTTTCAGCTTACTATAATACAGAAGATTAAATATCAGATTAAACCAATACAATAAACCTATTGCCAAGAGGAAGGACTTCTGAGGTTTGGTGTTATAACTAAGATTTTATTGGTATTTAAAACTCTTTACTTAACCCTTGATAATTTAAGAGAGCAGGTTAAAAAACAAAAAAACTCCTTACAAAACTAGTAAAGAGGATCTCTTACTAATGAAATTTTTTTACTCTAAATATGCGATGTCAAAAAGGGCAACTTTTGCACTGAGGAAAGGAGACTGTAAATGTTTTAACTTGGCTTATACATTTCTAAAATAATTCTTGAGGGTCCAAGACCCATCTGACATTCTGATAAAAGTGACTAGCCTTTTCTACAAAATGTCTGATTCCAGGAGGTTCACTAGATTCCCTGGGAGCAAACTTTACCTGGGGCCCCAGGTAAAGAACCCCTGAATTTTAGGTATGTTTTCAAATACGAAAACAGAAATAGACGTAATGATGAGGCAGGGATGCCAGCCAGGGTGGGGCAAGTTGAGTATCTCTTATTTGAAATGCTTGGGACAAGAAGTGTTTTGAATTTTTTTGGAATTCTGGAATATCTGTGTTATACTTACTGGTTGAGCATCCTTAATCCAAAAATCCAAAATTCAAAATGCTCCAGTGAGCGTTTCCTTTGAGTGGCACGTCAGTGCTCAAAACGTTTTAGATTTTGCAGCAATTCACATTTTGAATTTTCTCTTTAAGAATGTTCAACCTAGGCCGGGCGAAGTGGCTCACGCCTGTAATCCCAGCACTTTGGGAGGCTGAGGCAGGCAGATCACAAGGTCAGAGGG
>NW_012101751.1:35411-37218 GCF_000951045.1 Mandrillus leucophaeus | reverse complement strand
TTAAATTTTCTCTTTAAAGTTAAGAATATTCAAGCATATACTGGTCAAATTATTTCCAAAAATCACTACAGAAAGTTGTCCCATACTTAGGGGAAAAAAGGTAAAAAATATATTGGCATTTGGGGAAAAAAAGGGAGGCTAATGACTAGCCTGCCTACTTGATCATAAACCAACTTTAACAGTACCTAAAGCAGGGAATAGTATATTTGCTAAGCTCTAACTTTGGCTATTTTATACAACTGCAGAAATTCTTCACTGGTGAGGTACAAGCATTTCATTATTCTAAGGTATTTGCCTACATAAGGCCATTATTCAGTATACCATTTTTAGGGCCAAAGTACTTAGAAAACCATGATAAATTAAAATACAGAAAATTATGTTGATGTGAATTTTTGGTTGGTTTTTATTATTTTTAATTGAAACATAATTTTACATATTTGTGGGGTACAGTATGGTATTCTGATACCTGTATACAAATATGTAATGATCAAAATAGGGTAATTAGTACATTTATCAACTCACACTTACTTTTCTGTATTGGGAACATTCATAATCCTCTTTTCTAGCTATCTGAAAATAAGACTAAATTACTGCTAACTACAGACAACCTACAGTGCTACAGAACGGTAGAACTTATTCCTCCTATCTAGTTGTAATTTTGGTTGGCTTTTAAAAAGACAAAAGAAATACATTTTTGTCTGCCAGTTAAAACATAACAGAAAGAATTCTCTCCTTTCTCATCACTTGTTTTTTAAGAGGGAAAAAAATGACATAATATGAAAGCCAGTTAATTAAAAACAATTTGAAATAAGGATTGTGTTATTCACCTCAGTAGTTTATACAATTCCTTATTATATATACGAGCTAATCTTCAAAGTTAACTATAAAATTGGATTCAACATTAAATATCCCTAGGCATTTTGTAAGCCAACTATTTAAAACACTATTTTCATCTTTCCTGTGGACATTGCAGTATGTTTCTAAGGCCTCGGATTACTTTAGTGTATGTACAGGGATGAACCTACCTTTATCTTTTTAACAAGTTTATTTTCTTCTTCATCATCTGTTTCTGAAAATTCATATATTTTAATTTTATGTTCTTGGATTTCTTTCATTATCTAAAATTGAAGAAGTAGTCAGCAAAAGAGCACCGTAGATAATTAGTACATTCATCTTATGTTTATTACATGCTTCTTAGATTCTTATATGGCTCCTTGTTTCCAGATCCTTTACTGTTTTTTAATGATGCAAAGTTGTAATCCAAAATCAAAGTACTATCATTGGTTAGCTATCATCAAAAGAGTTCCAAAAAAGATGTAAAACTCCAGAAAGGGATTTCTCTGATTGATTTCCATAATTATGACTTTAGGTCGTTTCTTTACAGTGACTGAGATTCTTCCTTATATATAAATCCCCAAGTATCTTACTTAGTTGGATAAATAGCGCTAAACTCACCTAAAATTTTTAGTAGAATCTGGCAAAAGTAAAGTAAAACTAAGTACAGCACTGCTCCCTGCACATTCACCAGAAAAATCCTTGCATGTACATGTGCATACACACAAACTGAGGAGCAACAGGCATAAGATTAGGGAAGGACACAGGGAGAAAACACACCCTAGAAATCAAGAATTAATAAGGAGAATGCAGAAAACTAAAGAAGACAACTTATTAATAACATCAGGAATGACCTAGTTCAAATTAATTTATCCTGTCCAAAATTACTCCAAATTCTAAACAGAATATAGACATCCAAATAATTTTCAACTACCTATCCTTCTTTGAGGCCATAACCAACCAATGGCTAATA
>NW_012101751.1:33072-35361 GCF_000951045.1 Mandrillus leucophaeus | reverse complement strand
CATTATCTAAAATTGAAGAAGTAGTCAGCAAAAGAGCACCGTAGATAATTAGTACATTCATCTTATGTTTATTACATGCTTCTTAGATTCTTATATGGCTCCTTGTTTCCAGATCCTTTACTGTTTTTTAATGATGCAAAGTTGTAATCCAAAATCAAAGTACTATCATTGGTTAGCTATCATCAAAAGAGTTCCAAAAAAGATGTAAAACTCCAGAAAGGGATTTCTCTGATTGATTTCCACAATTAAGACTTTAGGTCATTTCTTTACAATGACTGAGATTCTTCCTTATATATAAATCCCCAAGTATCTTACTTAGTTGGATAAATAGCGCTAAACTCACCTAAAATTTTTAGTAGAATCTGGCAAAAGTAAAGTAAAACTAAGTACAGCACTGCTCCCTGCACATTCACCAGAAAAATCCTTGCATGTACATGTGCATACACACAAACTGAGGAGCAACAGGCATAAGATTAGGGAAGGACACAGGGAGAAAACACACCCTAGAAATCAAGAATTAATAAGGAGAATGCAGAAAACTAAAGAAGACAACTTATTAATAACATCAGGAATGACCTAGTTCAAATTAATTTATCCTGTCCAAAATTACTCCAAATTCTAAACAGAATATAGACATCCAAATAATTTTCAACTACCTATCCTTCTTTGAGGCCATAACCAACCAATGGCTAATATACCTAAAACTAGCTTCCCTGCCTATACTTATATTTTGGTGCCATTTTCATGGCAAAGCTTCCCAGCAGCTATAAAAGGACCCTGAACAAATTGTGTTACATGGTTACTATATGAGATAGAAGTAAACAGAAGTAAAATTCTCCCTGAAAAAAGATAGGACCACAAATCTTCTACAATTAGGGTATGTACCTACATATATATATATTTTTTAAAAAAAGAATAAACGAGGCAACAAATACATGATGAAGAGAAAAATGAATAATGGTAGCTAGCTCTAAAAGCAGTGGTTTTAGTCAGAGGTTGTATATTAAAATGACTTGAGTACAACCACCAGAATGTGACCAATTTAAAAGAAGAGGTCACTTCATATTCATCTTTTTTACCTTTAAGTTATCAGTAAAAATCCAAATCAAAATACATAATAAAAGAAGAGAAATGTATTATATGATAGTATTGGAAACTCAGAAATAGCACATTACAAAATAAAAATGGGAATGCGTCAATGTAAAACAGAAAAATACTAGATACAGTAAAAACAATGTACTAAAACATTCTGAAAATTTGTATGAATTTAGCATAACTTCAAAGCAAATTTTAACAGGCTTTTTATAACGGGTTTCATGAATGAATTCTAAAATTCATATTGAAAAAGTGAAAAACAAAATATTTTGTTACAACAGGACTACATGGATAATAGACATAATTACCATCTATTATTAAATATTATACAAAGTGCTGTGGTTTAAACAATATACTACTGGCCAAAAATAAAGACTACTGGAATAGAGAAAGGTTCCAGAATTGACCCTACATTTCATAAAATGTAATATATAATAAACCAAACACAATTAAATTAGAAATATGTGTGACTGTATAACTCAATATTATTCAGACAACTAGACATGAATCTAGAAAAACAGTTCAGTGGTCTTCTAGCTAGCTTAGACACACAGCATGAGACTCTTAATCTTAGGGTCATGGGTTTGAACAATAACTTAAATATCCCATAAAGTACACTGAAAACAAAATGAGCATATAAGCAGCAAAAGAGAAAATAGAAAAAATATTGTGAAAATGAGAGAGAACTAAATATCTAGAATAAAAAGAACCCATATCAATAAATACGGGCAATACCAAGTACTACTGGTCAAAAAGACACAGGATTTGAACAGGTGTTTACAAAAAGGGGGGACAAAAACTTTGTTTTTAAAATGTTCAGCCTTTCTGGAAAAGATAAAGAAATGATTAGGTACCACTTCATTCCAAAAAAGTTTTCAAAATAAAAATAACAAACAATGCTGGCAAAGCCACAGTGAAACAGATGTATGCTTTACAAAAAGAATTTGTTTTATTGGGAAAGCACCATGACAAAATGGGGAGTGGGGAAGATAAAGACCCATAAAAACAAGCATAGCCTTTGAAAGAATAACTCTCTTCCTGGGAATTCCTTCTAAGAAAATAATTCTAAAGAGTATGGAGAGAAATCGTCTATGTGAGGGTGTTAAGAACACTTAAGGCCGGGCGCAGTGGCTGATGCCTGTAATCCCAGCACTTCGTAATCCCAGCCAAGGCGGGTGGTTCACGAGGTCAGGC
>NW_012101751.1:28830-31447 GCF_000951045.1 Mandrillus leucophaeus | reverse complement strand
TGTGGTCACACACTTAATATGTTGTACAGTAACTGCCTGCCTGCATATAGATGGTTCCTCACTAACTATGGTTCCACTGAACAATTTTTCAAATTTTTCATAGTGTGCAAGCAATATGCATTGAATAGAAACAATACAACCATTCTGTGTTTTACTTTCAGTATAGTATTCAATAAATTACTTGCGATATTCAAAACATTATTACAAAATAGGCTTTATGTTAGATGATTTTGCCCAACTGTAGGCTAAGCTGTAATGTTTAGTAGGCAGGGTGTACCAAACATATCTTCAATTTACGATGGGTAAGCTGAGGAGAATCTCTATTTGTTTCTCCCATCTTCTCACTGAAATACCCTTTACAGTGAGGGCCTTATCTCATTCATCTGTATCCTCAGCACCTAGCATGGTACCTAACACTTAAGAAGGTGCCCAAATATCTGTTGACAAAAAAAGTAAGCTGCTGTGATTTTCCTCATGTCCTTTAGTAATTCTAAATGAGAACCAAAGTCCTCAAATCTAGAATATACTGTGGACTAAAATTTAATGTTCACAAGAATAAATGAAGATACTAGAAATATTTTGCAAAGGACTACCATTCCAAAGTGGTATTCCTTAACTTTTATAAAAACATGAGAAAAATGAAATAAAGGTCTCATTCTGTTATTGATTTTATTGGCTAATAATGAAAATTGAATTGACTGACATTTTAAAACGAAGAAAGAGAAACATGTATGTTAACACTGGAGGGATTAGAGCCCTAAGACTAAAAAGATAGTCCAGTCCTTTTTACTAACAAAGATTACTATATATACTTCACTATGGTGGTAAGGCTGACAGGCAGAAAGACAGCGACAGTGAGGGGGAGAAAGCAAACATGCAGAATGAAGTTAGTTGCCTCCTATTCTAATTCTCCTTATCTGAAATCCCTTGCAATTTGACACTGGCATTCAGAGCACAATGAAAAAGTGTGTGTGGACGGAATAACACTGTTTATATTATCTGTAAACTGTGTTCTTGCCTCACTAGTGTTAACTAAAAGAATCTATCCACTTCTATTTATTTATTTTTTTGACAGGGTCTTGCTCTGTCATCCAGGCTGGAGCGTAGTGGTTTAGTCATAGCTCACCATAGCCTCCAATTCTTCCACTTCGACTCCTGAATAGTTAGGACTAGAGGAGTGCACTCCTGTGCCCAACTAATTTTTTTTTTTTTTTTGAGTTTCCCTCTTATTGCCCAGTCTAGTACAGTGGTGCAATCTTGGCTCACTGCAACCTCCACCTCCTGAGTTCAAGCGATTCTCCTGCCTCAGCCTCCCAAGCAGCTGGGCTTACAGGCATCCACTACCACACCCGGCTAATTTTTGTATTTTTAGTAGAGACGAGGTTTCAGCATGTTGGCCAGGCTGGTCTTGAACTCCTGACCTCAGGTGATCCACCTGCCTCAGCCTACCAAACTGCTAGGATTACAGGCGTGAGCCACTGCACCCAGCCCCAACTAATTTTTTTATTTTTTGTAGAGACAGGATCTCACTATGTTGCCTAGTCTGTGGCCTCAAGCAATCCTCCTGCCTTGGTCCCCAAAGTGCTGGGATTAGAGGAGTAAGCTGCTGCATCTGGCCTGAACCTATCCATCTTTGAAAAAAAATTTAAGTTTTGCTTCTTTTCATTAAACATTATATAAAACACAAAATATAAATGCCATGAAATATTCAATCTCAGATTTCTAAATTGTTAAGATTTTTCAATTTATACTCGTAACAAATTTAAATTGTCACTTCTTTATGAAGCTATTATGTCAGATACAGGCCTGCTTATTAATCCAGAGACAAAAAAGCAGAGTTCAGTTAACCTAAAATTTTAAAAAATCTTAAAGGCATTTGTATTAAAATCAAATAACAAGATTTTATATTTAAACGCAAAACAATACTTGCTGAATATTTATTATAATATCCCAACTTTTAAAGAGAAAGATATTTAAAAATAAACATGACAAGGAAATTAGAGAAGTCAACTTCTTAAATATAACCAAAAGGTCAAAAAAATATTTAAGTCAGTCTAAAAATTAAACTTTAGGAAAAAAGGTAAACCTTGTAGACGTCTCATTAAATTTCAGAAGCCTACAAAACGTCAGCAACAGAAAATATTTAGTTCACATGTATATTGCATTCTGATTGAATTCTTTTCCTCTGTCCATTTAGATTTATATTGGCTGGTCTTTTCATCAACAAATTTAGTTTTTAAATCTTGTTTTTAAGCAACAGAAAATCCTTCATCATTTCTAGAAGATAAACCCACAGTAGAGAGAAAAGACTATTTAACCTCAAAGTCTACAGCATAATAAACAACTGCAGGGAAAAATGACAATTTTTTTTATGTATGTATGTATGTATGTATTTCTAAGGGAAAAAATCCTTCTGTATAAAACTCACTGGATGACACCAATTTTTCTAAAAGTGGGAATCAATACTAGAAGGATAAAACACCATTTTAAAATTGATGTTCCAAGTCAGTTTTTTACTTTAGTAACAGTTACAAAATAGTGAACAATGCATATGAAGTGATAATAGCTGAAATCATAAATTAGCCATGCTGCAGTTCATACTTGATAGAAGGAGGTA
>NW_012101751.1:26550-28475 GCF_000951045.1 Mandrillus leucophaeus | reverse complement strand
GCCAGGCCTCATATTGTTTCACTTAATCCACAATATCGTGTACCAATGGGCAAAACTTTACTCCATTTCTAAAGATAGTTAAACTGAGAAATTATTCAAAGGTACATTTTTATATATAAGATATAGCAATTTTAAACATCTTACCCCTTGTGACAAGAAATGGCACAGAGCCATTACATGTCATTTGAATATAAAAATTTTTTCTTTTGAAAAAGCTCTCATTTCCCATGCAATTTTAAGAAATAAAATTTTACCCAAGGGGATGGGAGGAATGTGATTTCATGAGAATTACTAAACTTGGAGAGAGTCCAGAAGATCTAAAAAAATAAAATCGGTTATAAGCTGACAAATTTTATTGACTTAACTGCAGGTTAAGATTTCACTCAGCTGGCTTTCAGGAAAAGGCCCTGACAAGTTAAACAAGAATGATTTAAAAATATAAATTCAAGAAGCTACACAAATACTCATAAAAGGTTATACAGTGTGTTGTATTTTTGAGATTACTTTTTTTGAGCCTTTTAAGTCAAAGAGTCAGTTTACTGATTTAAATCTGTAAACTGAGAACACTGTAAAATGATAGACTGGATTAAGAAAATGTGGCACATATACACCATGAAATACTACGCAGCCATAAAAAAGGATGAGCTCATGTCCTTTGTAGGGAAATGGATAAAGCTGGAAACCATCATTCCGAGCAAACTATCGCAAGGACAGAAAACCAGACACTGCATGTTCTCACTCATAGGTGGGAACTGAACAATGAGAACACTTGGACACAGGGCGGGGAACATCACACATTGGGGCCTGTTGTGGGGTGGGGGGATAGGGGAGGGATAGCATTAGGAGAAATACCTAATGTAAATGACCAGTTAATGGGTGCAGCAAACAAACATGGCACATGTATACATAAGTAATAAACTGCACATTGTGAACATGTACCCTAGAACTTAAAGTATAATAATAATAATAACTGAAATTACCTCAACAAAAGGCAATGCCAAGTAGTTACAAACATGTACTACCCAATCCTGCTTGAAGGTGGGAGTCTTCAGTTATGTAATGGCCTAGGGCACAGTGAAAAAAAAGAGTATTAGACTTAAAAGAAGAAACATTTTACCCCACTCCAATCTGACAGTGCAAAAATATAAGTATATAATTAAAGCTCCCTTCTCCATCTACAGTGATAATGGGCACTGACCCATCTATTTTAAAAAAAAAGAGAGAGTGAGAAGCCAAAAACAGAAGAGAAAGGTATACCTGAAGGAATTGGTTTACTCTACCGTAATGTGTTAGATAACTTAATGCTATTTATTTAGCCTGATGCTACTACAGTTCTTTTGGTGGAGAGATGGTGGAGTTACAATCATCAGGTAGCTGAATTGTATATGCTGTTACTTACCCAAAGGAAAATATTGAGGAAGAATAATTGGAAAAATCTGCAGTTGTCAATGACCCATATATATACTCAAAATGAAAGGGGAAGTACAAAGAACAAAAAAATGGGAGTACAGGCTAACTATAACAAACAGAACAATCAGATCAGATTAATGTCTAGATACTCACATCTTATGTTCTAACAAACAAAAGGTTAGTACTAACAATATGATACCTAAATGACATGTCTATGACAGCTATGATGAAACAGAAGTCAAACAGATTTCTTGTAGGAAGAAACGGCACAAGAAAACATTGGCACGCAAGTGCTTTTCATAACCATCTCTTATGAGACTTATAATAAATAGCATCTTTGGATTTATTTTGAATATATCTAACTGGTATGATTGCTTCTCTTTATTTGGTAGTTCAATTAGTAGCAGAGTGGTCAACATGAAGGCTAAATTTGCCACACTGAGACCTCAAACCATGGTGGCAGCACTGTTGACTTCCATGAAGCAGGGAAAATCCTTATGAATGAATAAATAAGG
>NW_012101751.1:22982-24825 GCF_000951045.1 Mandrillus leucophaeus | reverse complement strand
AAGAACATTTAATCTACTGTTTATAGTAAATGTCTTCCTGGACTATTCTCTATCAAGTTTGGCCCAAACCACTCACTCAAATGAACTTACTATCATTCCTAAATCTTTCTCAGCATGGATGTAATTACCCTTACATTTATGTTATGGCTAGAATCCAGTCCTCTTCTCAAATGTGATACTCCACATTCTGGACAATGTAATCAGCAAAAGTCCAGACAGTTAAAAAAAAAAAAAAAGTGTATTCTGGTAGGGTGAGATCTTACTGACTGATTATTGGACTTAAGTGGTAACAACAGTTCCTAGAACGATTTAAGATATTCTGTAACCTCAAGCTCTGTATCAGAAGACGTATTATCATTCATCCTGGGCATATGCTGCTGTTAAATGCAAAGTATCAGTTTTCAGGAGCCCAAGATAAAGCAAACACTGATTCAAATAAAAAGGGAATAATTCCCCCAGAAGATAGGCTTTCTCCTGATACACATTTATATCAAGTCCTTATTAAGGCTAGAGGCTCCAAGTATGCTGATAAGCTAATTTACAAGACAAAAAGTTTGGGACACTTTTAGAGACAGCCTATTTCATTTTGGCATGTTTTATAGATCTACCTGATGCATGATGTTTTACAGATGCTACCTGATAACATGCGGAGACTAAGATTGCTGAGCAAGAAAAGTCTGTAGCCACACTATCCAATAACACTTTCTGAGATGATGGAATTGTTGTGTATCCACACTGTCCGATATGGTAGCCACTTGCCCATGTGGCTACTTACTCCTTGAAATCTGACTAGTGCAAATAAGGAACTGATATTTAATTTTATTTAATTTGAATTAACTTAAATAGCCACATGTGGCTAGTGACCACTGAATACACAGCAGAGGTCTATAGCAAGCAAGAGCTTTCTGTTAAAAGAATTTTATTATCAAGAATAAAACTTATTAAAACTGAAATAAATTGCCTGAGATGTGGACATGCATGACTTATCTTTTAGAGAAATGAGATGCCAAAGTCTTATCTTTTAGATTAATATTCTTCGAACTGCTTTGATCCTGATACAAACTATCAGTGAAAATTTTGCAGATCCAAAAGATATTTACCCACCAAATATATACTATTGGCAATCTGAATATTAAGTATTAATATGTATTATCATTTATCTGTAGATTAAAAGTAAACATCAATAAATAAGAGTTGTAATATTTTCTGATCATCCTCAGTATCAGTGATGGATGTACATCATTTAGGAGATCCCTGTTACATACCACATAACTCAGATAACATGTCTATTATCAGGTTACCCTAATAACATGAGGAAGCCAAAATAACTCAGAGAAAACCATCAGATTCATCAGTGTGAAATCATAAGAACCAAAGGAAAATTTTTTTTTTTTTTTTTTTAGTCTCACTCTGTTGCCCAGGCTGGAGAGCATGGTAGATCATAGCTTACTGCAGCCTCGAACTCCTGGGTTCAAGCAATCTTTCCATTTCAGCCTCCCAAAGTGCGGGGCCAAAAAAACATTTTTAATGATATCATCTCATCCGGTTTAGGAAGTTTACATTTTCTTTATCTGGTCGTCTTCTAGTCAAAGGACAACCCAGTCAAATCTAACATCTCAATATCTTGAATTCACCTCCATCTCCTTTATAAAGACAGATCATTTATTCATGGTAACTGTGGCTGAAGCAGAAATATCCAAAGTAATTATACCACTCCTTTACCTACTTACTCTTTTAACTAACATAGTACTATATACTAGAAAGTAATACAACAATATAGTTAATCTACATGAATCATCTCCCAATTTTACTTCAAACTATTTCTGGTTCCTTTATTACCAAA
>NW_012101751.1:16635-18362 GCF_000951045.1 Mandrillus leucophaeus | reverse complement strand
AAAAAAATGAAAGAGGAAGTGACCAATAGCAGAACAGTTATGCCTAAAGAATACTTCCTTCTCATCAAGACCCAGAACTACGTTACTGAGAAGAAAGTGATCCCAAAACTCTTAATTTGGCCTTCTATTCTGAACATCTCCACCCCTCATATCCCTGTCTCCTTACACTTAACCTCAAATTCCTTGCCCCTCTCATTTTCCAATAGCAACCTCCTTCCCAAAACCTTTATAACTTTCCCTTTTCAACTCAAATCCCATTCTGGATTAACCCATCTTTCTATTCTTATACCATAAAATTCATGACCTTCAACCTCAACAAGAATTTCTCTAATATTCCTCTTATGTGCTCCCTAGTCTCATGCCTCTCCCATTTCCCAGTAGGCTCTTCCCAAGCCTGTGCCTGTCACAATGCTCAGTAAAGTACCTCACATCACCACTTAAAAATGAGACCATTCCCAGTCTGTCTGAATCAGCACTGTACCTTCCATAGTACAGTGTGTGTGAAATATATCTTTTTCCTAAAGCTAATTTCTCAATCTATTCTAGGGAACTGATTTATTTCCATTTTAGATTCATCT
Organism: Mandrillus leucophaeus; assembly: GCF_000951045.1. Classification (NCBI taxonomy): domain Eukaryota; kingdom Metazoa; phylum Chordata; class Mammalia; order Primates; family Cercopithecidae; genus Mandrillus; species Mandrillus leucophaeus. The sequence continues at coordinate 17,784 of NW_012101751.1, read as the reverse complement.
TGACAACCATTTACACTATTTCCCCTCTATCTTCAATCTCTCATTTCTTAGAGAATGACTCGCCATAGGATATAACCATTCTCAGATCTCTTTTCGAAATCATCAAACCACTCTCTGAGTCCTTTATACTCACTCCAAGGTATTCCTTCTCATCTCTTCCTTAATAGACATCACCCACCTTCACTGACTCACTTACCACTCACTTATCAACCCACTGCCATCTTGCTACCACTTCATTAAAATTTACCTTGCCAAGGTCACCTCTACAGCACCTTACAAAAGCATCTTTTTCACTAAATCATAACTGTTTGTCCATATTTTTCTCACAATTGTGGGATCTTTGAGAACTTTATGTCTATCATCATTGTAGCCCCAAAACTTAGTATAAGACAAGCATTCAAATATGTTACGTGAATGGCTCAAAAACTATCAAAATTGAACCAATTGTCAACAGGAGAGTTTCCTGATTGGGCTCCGTGAACATTTTTCAAGGAATCTATCAAGTATATTATCCTAAAGATGTATGTACTGTTTTCACCTCTTCTCACTTTCAAAACTTTTGCACCCACTTCATCTATAATAGTGATTTATAAAACTTCAGGGACCAGCTGGGCGCAGTGACTCACGCCTGTAATCCCAACACTTTGGGAGGCCAAGGTGGAAGGATCAGTTGAGGTCAGGAGTTCGAGACCAGCCTGGCCAATGTGGTGAAACTTCATCTCTACCAAATATACAAAAATTAGCCAGGTGTGGTAGCACACACCTGTAATCCCAGCTACTCGGGAGGCTAAGGTAGGAGAATTGCTTGAACCCAGGAGGTACAGGCTGCCATGAGCGGAGATCACACCACTGCACTCCAGCCTCGGCGACAGAGCAAGATGGAGTCTCATCTTGGAAAGAAGAAGAAGAAGAAGAAAAAAAACTTCACGGACCAAGAAAAAGTTTCAAAGGGGAACAGCGTAAAGTTTCCAACTAAGAACTTTAAAAAATCTAACAGCATCATTGTACAAAAGAATTATCTTAATAGAATACATTAAGAGAAAATTTAAATGGACTTTAATGTCAGAAAAAAGGATAGTTTCTTCCCAAAAAAGGACAGATGACACCCTTTCACTGACATAAAGTATGATACAAAAATTTTCAAATGCA
>NW_012101751.1:14012-15120 GCF_000951045.1 Mandrillus leucophaeus | reverse complement strand
GTTTAAGAAGCACCGGTATAAAGAATTCCAGGACTGGTGTCAGCTCACATCTGGAAATGCACAGATATAACTCAGGGTCCTGAGGTCCAAGATAAGAGGTTAAGAATTAATCTTAATGAGCTTCTATCAATACTGAAAACTTCGCTTGAATCAGAGCCACTATTTTACACACAGGAGACTAAAAATCAGCTCTCTGTTCAGTGTACATAGCTTCTCATTCCTTCCAAGACTGTAAATGTGAACAAGCATCTCCTTTAAGATTACAAGTCTCAGCCGGGCGCGGTGGCTCAAGCCTGTAATCCCAGCACTTTGGGAGGCCGAGACGGGTGGATCACGAGGTCAGGAGATCGAGACCATCCTGGCTGACACGGTGAAACCCCGTCTCTACTAAAAAAAAAAAAATACAAAAACTTAGCCGGGCGAGATGGCGGGCGCCTGTAGTCCCAGCTACTCGGGAGGCTGAGGCAGGAGAATGGCGTGAACCCGGGAGGCGGAGCTTGCAGTGAGCTGCGATCCGGCCACTGCACTCCAGCCTGGGCGACAGAGCGAGACTCCGTCTCAAAAAAAAAAAAAAAAAAAAAGATTACAAGTCTCTTATAAATAGGTAATGCCCAGGGATGAGAATACGAGATTGTGGTCTTTATTAAAATCTTGCTCCTTATTCAGTTACATAACAGGAGAGGATTTTATTCCCCATTTTTATAAACGTTTGTCTTTTGAAACTCAGGATTGTATGTTTGCCAGTGTGATATGTCTAGACTGAGATACAATACTGGTGACCACTCCCGTCTACTGTGAGAATTTATGAGCTTCTAAGGGCAGATCATCTGCTAGACTACCGGGCTTGGTAAGGAGCCAGCCAACTATTAAAAAGATTACATTCTCATTTTCTAACTATATTCAGGCTTCTTGAATGACTCTGACCCTGTCTGTAATATGGCATGTTCTTTCCTGAGCAACTAGGCAAAAGAGTTTAGATGGTCTTCAGCTAGTTTTCAGTATATAAAGGAATATACTACATGGTTCAGTCAGGAAAGAGGACTTCTACAGGATTCTAGTAAGGATCAATCTGGTTCTCAAATGTTACAAGTCTTCCTTTTGGTAAAGA
>NW_012101751.1:12787-13962 GCF_000951045.1 Mandrillus leucophaeus | reverse complement strand
CATGGTTCAGTCAGGAAAGAGGACTTCTACAGGATTCTAGTAAGGATCAATCTGGTTCTCAAATGTTACAAGTCTTCCTTTTGGTAAAGAAAAGATATTTTAACAGTGGTGCACAGGCCTCTGTCTTAAAAATCCTACTAGGGATATTCTCACCTCTATTACCCCTTTGTTTTCAAGATAAAGAGAGTTGCCAGGAAGATATTCACAACAGAAGAGGATATTTTTGAAGTGTTACTTTAAAGGAAGGTACAAAGGGTTTAGACAATTTATTGTGAAGCTAAGCCAATGTAAGAATTCTAATAAATTGAGGGCATGTCACATCTTTAACAGATGCTCACCTGGGGAGAAAATATCTGCAATATCTAAAATGTAGGGGATTATTAGATTTTTCAAACTTCTATAAATCAGCAAGAAAATGACAGAAAAATTAAGATTACCAAAACACTTAAATGAAATCTGAGCAGTTAATGAGTACAAAAGACATGTTCAACCTCACTAGAAATCAAATAAAATAAACTCAAATACTTTTATATCTTTATGCACACACAACAGCAATGAGTGCCTATGTCTATGAAGACATGCACAAGAATGTTCCTATTAGAAAAAACTGAAAACCCAAAGCCTTGTCTACAATAATTAATAAAGGATATACTGATACATTCACACAATGGAGTATTATATGACGATGAAAAAGAACGACTACACCCAACATGAATAAATACAGACATAATCTTCACTGAAAGAAAACAGATACGAAAAAGTATATGTATATAACATTCAAGAACAGGCAAATATTATGGAGAAAGCAGTCAGTAAGGTGTTTATCTTTGGGGGTTGTAATACTGAATGAGAGTGAGCACATGGAAGAAACTAGGGTTCTGGAAATGAACTGTATATTAATTTAGGTAGTGGTTAGTTTTATCTTGCATATCTAAATTCATAAATACTTAAGGTATTCATAACAGATATTCAAATTAAGAAAGTTCAAAGTTCATTTTCTTGCTTAGGTTTAAAATTTCCAATATTTATCACAAAATAAATAAGCATGAAGGATCAAGTTTTTAGAGCATAATTTTGCAGGTAATTTTAAATCTCAAGCCCTATGAAGGTTACCAAAATAAAAAAAAATCCTAAAATAGAGAGAAACATTAAAAAGGAGAAATAAGATATTCACT
>NW_012101751.1:12228-12737 GCF_000951045.1 Mandrillus leucophaeus | reverse complement strand
GTAATGCCCAGGGATGAGAATACGAGATTGTGGTCTTTATTAAAATCTTGCTCCTTATTCAGTTACATAACAGGAGAGGATTTTATTCCCCATTTCTATAAACGTTTGTCTTTTGAAACTCAGGATTGTATGTTTGCCAGTCTGATATGTCTAGACTGAGATACAATACTGGTGACCACTCCCATCTACTGTGAGAATTTATAAGCTTCTAAGGGCAGATCATCTGCTAGACTACTGGGCTTGGTAAGGAGCCAGCCAACTATTAAAAAGATTACATTCTCATTTTCTAACTATATTCAGGCTTCTTGAATGACTCTGACCCTGTCCGTAATATGGCATGTTCTTTCCTGAGCAACTAGGCAAAAGAGTTTAGATGGTCTTCAGCTAGTTTTCAGTATATAAAGGAATATACTTCATGGTTCAGTCAGGAAAGAGGACTTCTACAGGATTCTAGTAAGGATCAATCTGGTTCTCAAATGTTACAAGTCTTCCTTTTGGTAAAGAAAAGA
>NW_012101751.1:7179-8803 GCF_000951045.1 Mandrillus leucophaeus | reverse complement strand
ATTTCCATATAAAATTCTAAACCACAAAAAATACTTTCTAATTTAGCCACCCATCAGCCTAAATATAAGGGTGCTTCTCCACAAACCAGAATCCAAACAATCTTAGGTAATTACTTTTTCCAATGCTTCTACTCAAGGTAGGAGGTAGACAGGAAGGAAGCTAGGGCATGATTTCTACTCTGACCACATACTCCTCTTTTTTGACTCTCCATGACTAGTCCAGTATATATACTCCAGTGTATAGTAACTATTACAAGTATACCAAAATATAAATGGTTTCAAGGTATATATAACCTAAGGTTAAAACAAATTATAAATCATATTATGATAATTAACATGGCACAGAGTTAAAGTATTTATTGTTAATAATTCACTTAGCACAATAGGCATGTTTAGCCTAAGTAACTATATCACGATACTTTTATGCCTAGGAGGAATTCTTTTTATATTAGCTCTCAAAAGATCTCAAAACTGAGATCCTTTCCAGTGGTTTGGGCTTACCCTTTTGACTGAGAGCATGCCACTTTTTACTAGAGGTTGATGTATGACTTAACTCAGAGTTAAGGATGAAAAGTGGGGATAACAGCACCTGCCTGTACCCTGGTACATATTATATGATGTTGATTTATTTACTTGTGGAGTCAGGGTCTCACTGTGTTGCCCAGGCTGGAGTGCAGTGGCACGATCATGGCTCACTGCAGTCTTTAACTCCTGGGTGCAGTGGTGCGCACCTGTAGTCCCAGCTACTCTGGCAGGCTGAGGCAGAAGAATCGCTTGAACCCAAAAGGCGGAGGTGAGATCACGCCACTGCACTCCAGCCTGGCGACAAAGCAACACTCCATCTCAGGAAAAAAAAATCTTAAAGTTCTAGTATCTAAAATGAGCAAAATCGCCAGGTGCGGTGGGTCACACTTGTAATCCCAGCACTCTGGGATGCCGAGGTGGGTGGACCATCTGAAGTCAGAGGTTGAGACCAGCCTGCAGTGAGCCGAGATTGCACCACTGCACTCCAGCCTGGGAGACACAGTGAGACTCCATTTCAAAAACAGAACTAGCCAAGCGTGGTAGCATGCACCTGTAGTCCTAGCTACTGCGGAGGCTGACGGGGAAGGATTCCTTGAGTCCGGAGGTCAAGGCTGCAGTGAGCCATGACTGCACCACCTCACTCCTGTCTGGGCAAGAGCAAGACTCCGTCCCAAAAAGGAAACACACACACACACACACACACACACACACACACACACACACACACACACGAAAACAAAAAACAGAATAGCATCATTTCCTTCTGATTAGTTTGAAGGAAGTGAATTGCCTGTAAAAGTTTTCATTTTCAAAAAGAGCATTAAAATATAGTGTAAGGCCAGGCACGATGGTTCATTCCTGTAATCCCAGCACTTTGGGAGGCTGAAAGGATTGCCTGAACCCAGGAGGTTGAGGCCGCAGCTGAGCGATCCTCCCGCCTCAGCCCCGCAAGTAGCAGGGACTACAAGCGCGTGCCGCCATGCCCAGCTAATTTTTTGTATTTTTGTAGGGACAGAGTTTCACCATGTTGCCCAAGCTAGTCTGGAACTCCTGAGCTCAAGCGATCCACCTGCTTTGGCCTCCCAAAGTGCTGGGATCA
>NW_012101751.1:3909-5600 GCF_000951045.1 Mandrillus leucophaeus | reverse complement strand
GATCTCAGCTGCACTGTCCAGAGATGCAACACGGTCCAATCAAGTAACATTCTCTAAGCCCGTTTCTTTAGCGGTAAAATAAGAATAACATACCCATCTAAAAAGACAGCCTATTGTATTTGAGTGGTCTTTTATTTTCAACGAAACTGTGTTTAACACAGTAATTATTTTCATTCCCATACCACATTTGTGTTTTGTTTTCTGTTTTTGAAATGGAATCTGTTTTGTTTGTTTTTGTTTTTGAGATGGAGTCTTGCTGTTGTCGCCCAGGCTGGAGTGCAGTGGCATGATCTCCGCTCACTGCAACCTCCGCCTCCCAGGTTCAAGCGATTCTCCTGCCTCAGCCTACTGAGAAGCTGGGATTACAGGTGCCCACCACCACACCTGGCTAATTTTTTAAATATATTTTTAGTAGAGATGGGGTTACATCATGTTGCCCAGGCTGGTCTCAAACTACTGACGTCAAGTGATCCACCCGCCTTTGCTTCTCAAAGTGCTGGGATTATAGGCATGAGCCACTGTGCCTGGCCTGTTTTTAAATAAGGATTTCTTGGCTAGGCGCAGTGGCTCACGCCTGTAATCCCAGCACTTTGGGAGGCCAAGGTCGGTGGATCGCCTGAGGTTGGGAGTTCAAGACTAGCCTGTCCAACATGGAGAAACCCTGTCTCTACTGAAAATACAAAATTAGCTGGGCGTGGTAGTGCATGCCTGTAATCCCAGCTACTTGGGAGGCTGAGGCAGGAGAATTGCGTGAACCCAGGAGGCAGAGGTTGTGGTGAGCTGAGATCGTACTGTTGCACTCTAGTGTGGCCAACAAGAGCAAACCTCAGTCTCAAAATAAAAAAAAGATTTATTAAAATGATATTTTCAGTACTTTATAGATGATGTGTATGCAGCAATCTTAATAGGATGTTACCTGACACTTTTCAGGGCTAGAAAATGACAGTGGCAGCTGATTTGATCCAAATGTCTCTAATTTTTTTTTTCTTTTTTCTTTTTTTTTTCATTTTAAGACAGAGGCATGCTCTGTCACCCACACTGGAGTACAATGGCATGATCTCGGCTCACTGCAACCTCCACCTCCCAGGTTCAAGCAATTCTCCTGCCTCAGGCTCCCAAGTAGCTGAGATTACTGGCATGCACTACCATGCCTGGCTAATTTTTTGTATTTTTGGTAGACACGGCGTTTCACCATATTGGCCAGGCTGGTCTCGAACTCCTGACCTTAGGTGATCTGCCTGCCTCTGCTTCCCAAAGTGTTAGGATTACAGGCGTGAGCCACTGTGCCCAGCCCAGATGTCTCTAATTCTAACATGAGATGTACTGCAGGATCATAGCAGAATGAGTTGCTGATGTATCCGGAAGGAAATGAGCATGGAACTCTCACGACAGCTGTCTTGAGAAGTGTGTGTGTGCTGTGCTTGAATATCTCACTGCTCATTTATACACAGGCTTTCTGGTGACTGAGTTAATAGTATGTGTTTCATAAATAATGTAACCATCTTTCTTCCTTCTTTTCTTTTCATTTTTATTTTTTTACAGGGTCTTGCTCTGTTACCCAGGCTGGAGTGCAATGGTGTGATCTCGGCTCACCACAACTTCAGCCTCCTGGGTTCAAGCGATTCTCCTGCCTCAGCCTCCCAAGTAGCTGGGATTACAGGCATGCGCCACCACACCCGGCTAATATTTGT
>NW_012101751.1:1911-3459 GCF_000951045.1 Mandrillus leucophaeus | reverse complement strand
AGGAAGAAGGGTAGTGAGGGGCAGGGGTGCCAGGATTAGATTGGAATACCTGGGGGTTCTCTGAGGCTCCCCAAGTTTCCCTGGTCCTGGCCGGCTGTGCTGCTGGCCTGGGCATCTGATGAGCCTGCAAGGGTGACTCCCGAGAAGTGAGTGGTCCAGGGGCTAGGGCAGGGACTTTGGAGTCACGCTGTTGGCTTTGAATCCAGACTCCTACACTTGGTAGCTGTGAACTCTCCATGCCTCAGGGACCTGCAGAACTGAGCTCTGTCTGAGCCAGGTTCCATCCAGGCACTGCAGATCCATCCAGAGGGAAACCGCCCCAAGTTGCTCACTATTCAGTGCCTTCTCAAGCAGACCCTTGTCTCCTTCTAGGCCCTCACAATCCAGTGGAGGAGACAAAACTCATCTGCCTCTGTCCCTCTGGGCGCACCTCATGCCAGGTGCATCTGTGGACCTGGGCCATGCTCCTGGGCTTCCAAAGTTGGAGAAAGCTGTCAGGCTCAGGTGGGTACATCAAAGCAGCTGCTGCCCTCTGGACACAGTGACAAAAGACCTGGGCCTGGAGCCCTGGTCTGGGGCATTGGGCAAGGCTCTTGCACTTCTCTGAGCCATTTCCCTATCTGGAAAGTGTGCTGATTCTATCTCCCTGTGGGCACTGAGGGCTCAGTGTTAGTTTGAGAACCAGCATCTGGGGTTTGGGCTATAATTCCCCTTCAGCCCCATAGCTGGGGGGAACCAGGGACTTTGTCGGGATACCCCAAGCATCAGGCCAGCTTCCTGCCCCTGGCTTGGGCTCAGCATCTGAAGTAGTCTAGGTGGCAGATGGTCCTGGTGAGGATTGGGGCTTTTCCCCAGACTGAGGTCACACCCAGAGCCAGAAATCATGGTACCTGCTCTGGGCAAAGGTGCCAACCTGTATGACAAGAGCAAAACTCTGCTTCAAAAACAAAACAAAACAAAACAAAACAAAAACACCTTGCATCATTTCAGGGGGCTCACACCTCCCTAAGGGCCTGGTAATTGGCCTGCTCTGGCCTGCACCTGGCCCCCAGGGTACAGGGTAGAGGTAACACCCCACCTTACCTGGTTTCTTCCTGCCAGGGCCAATCTTAAGACCTCAAGACTTTACAGGCTATCCCACCTCCCCCTCTGGCCAGCCTTGAGCCCTTGTGGGTCCAGCACTTTTTCCAGGCTGTCTCCTGGTTGTCCTTCTGCCTCAAGGCCTGGCTCATGCTGCTCCCCCTCCCACTCACCAAGACCCACAAGGTCCACTCCACACCCAGCTCTGCCCCATCCCCTCGGATAGTCCTTTCTCTTTCCTCAGGTGACCAGGTGCATATCTTGGTGTGAGGACCTACACTGCACCTGGGAATGCCTACTGGTCACCTCGGTGACAGGGACCAAGGCATTTACTTGATATGAGTGCCCTGGTTCACTGTCTACATGGCCAGGGAGGGAGTCAATAATAGACTTTTGACTTGCTGCAAGGACCAGTTCTCCTGGCCCCATGGCTCTAGGGATGGAGGACGCTGCAGAAGACACACCCCT
>NW_012101751.1:0-1433 GCF_000951045.1 Mandrillus leucophaeus | reverse complement strand
TGCCCGACCCCCCAGCTCTGCAAATACCAAGCAGCGCAGCCTGCCTAGGGGATAGTGGGCTCAGGAGTACCCAGGTCGTCCCCAGAGTGCCCTTGCCAGGCCCCTCACCTAGCTGCTCTCACAGCTCTGTAGCAAGAGTTCTAACCTTTTTTGACTGGAGCCTGCTGAGAATAGGAGCTGTGCACTGTTTTCCCAGAAAGGCATGTACACGCTGTCCACACAAAACCTTGCATTGTGGTCGAGCGCAGTGACTCACGCCTATGGTCCCAGAACTTTGGGAGGCGAAGCCGGTTGGATCACCTGAGGTCAGGAGTTCGAGACCAGCCTGCCCAGTATGAAACCCTGTCTCTACTAAAACTACAAAAAATTAGCCAGGCATGGTGGCAGCCACCTGTAATCCCAGCTACTCTGGAGGCTGAGGCAGGAGCATCACTTGAACCCGGGAGGTGGAGGTTGCAGTGTGGTAAGATTGCACCACTGTACTCCAACCTGGGTGATAGAAGCGAAACTCCGTCTCAAAAAACAAAACAAAACAAAACCTTGCATCCTTTCAGGGGGCTCACACCTCCCTAAGGGCCCCGTAATTAAACCCCTTGGGCCTGAGGGTGAGAAACCTTATCTCATTTCTTCCCCGAGTGATCAACCCAGGGGTAAAGAAGGAGAAGCCCAAAAGCAGGACCCATGAGAAGGACCCCCTCCTGCAGTTTGAGTCCCACTCCCTCCTGCCCCTGCCTCTCCTCTGTCCAGGACTACTCCCTGCTCTGCCCCACTCTTGGGGCCATAACCATCGGGAGCTGTGTTTGGCTACAGGCCCCAGCGGCAACCCTGGGCACAAAGTGGGCAGGGTCACCTGGTGGGGATCAGAGTAACATGGCAGGAAGTGAGGGGGAAAGCCACCCTGGAACCATGCATCTCTGCCCCCTGACATCACTGGGTGCACTCCTCCCTCCACTCACTCAGGCAGTGGCATGAGTTCCATGGGAGTGATGTCCTGCTGCCTCTGCTGCCTCTTTTTCTTCTTGGGGCTACCGTAATACTTTCCCTTCCCCAGCCCTGCCAACCTGGTGGGACATTGGACTTCCCCCTCACGGGGTCCTGGGGACAGGCCCATCCTGTATCACACCCACAGAGAGACCCTTTTTTTCTTCAGGGCCTTGGGAACAGCCAGGTTCCATGAGTTAAATGCAGATCTGAACCATACCAAGCTAGGATTGGGGTATACACTGTCCTCTACTGAAAAGTAGCTAGGGATTCCAACTAGGTGAGAGGGAGAGTGGGGCAGAGCCAGACCAGACCAGGACTGATCCCCTGGAAAAAGCCTGCCATCAAAGGTATTAGTGAGTGCTGGGTGCGGTGGCTCACTACTGTAATCCCAGCAGTTTGGGAGGCTGAGACAGGTGGACTACTTGAGGCAAGGAGTTCGAGTCCAGCCT
>NW_012101750.1:105296-105657 GCF_000951045.1 Mandrillus leucophaeus | reverse complement strand
TGGACATGCCGAGGCTAAAAGCCAAAGCATTTATACCTAAGTGCTCTACTTTCCTTGGTAAAATTGTTTCCCATTGGGGTATAAGTTACCTGTTCTGAAACCACTGTGCATGTATGTATGTTCAGGCAGTATGATTAAGAGAACAGCATCAACTTCTTCACAGGGAGAGTAAGAGACTACACACATCATTCATGTGGTGCTGGATTAGATTATATGGTATTGGTAACATTAGCAGAAATTACACAATTATACAGTTAGCCTGGAGAACAATTAAATACAGAGTTAGCCTGGAGCACCTAGTAGTGGTTAAAGAAAAGAAAATGCTGAACAACAACAAAACCAACCAACCATACAATACTGT
>NW_012101750.1:96700-99346 GCF_000951045.1 Mandrillus leucophaeus | reverse complement strand
TGCTGGATTAGATTATATGGTATTGGTAACATTAGCAGAAATTACACAATTATACAGTTAGCCTGGAGCACAATTAAATACAGAGTTAGCCTGGAACACCTAGTAGTGGTTAAAGAAAAGAAAATGCTGAACAACAACAAAACCAACCAACCATACAACACTGAGCCTTAATTATGTAGGTATTTCAAAATTATACCACGGACAACTAAAAAAGCTTCCAATACCCAACCATGCAATAATTTGAACAATCAAATAAATTAGCATATGTAAAGTATAAAATTAATATCCGTGTTTAGATGATTATATAAATAATTTATGTATAAATGAATAAATATGTAATAGAATACACACGTTTATGGCTGAGGGTTCAAATAAATTTGTAGACATTCTGCCAATAAGAAGGTGGATCATCAATCCTCACTTTTTTTTTTTGAGATGGAGTCTGGAGTCTCGCTCTGTTGCCCAGGCTGGAGTGCAGTGGCGTGATCTCAGCTCACCTCAACCTCTGCCTTCCAGGTTCAAGTGATTCTCTTGCCTCAGCCTCCCAAGTAGCTGGGAGTACAGGCGCATGCACTGTGCCTAGCTAATTTTTGTATCTTTAGAGGTTTCGCCATGTTGGCCAGGCTGGTCTCGAACTCCTGACCTCAGGTGATCCACCTGCCTCAGCCTCCCACAGTGCTGGGATTACAGGCGTGAACCATCTTGCTTGGCCCATGACTCCCCACTGCTCAAATGCGTGTTGTGTTAGTGACTTTGTTCTGAAACATTCTATGGGGAAAAGGAAAAATAATAATAATTTCACACTGTGTGATAATTTGATAAAAATGACTTCATCTAGGTGATCAAATTAACATTAATAATGATAAAGCCTGTTGAGAGCCTGTGTCCTTGGTATGATGTGAGGAGAATGGCAGCTTTCCACTGTCATCTTCGTCTCCCAAACCCACAAATCTAGTCTTATCATGGAAAAAACCTCAGAGAAATCCCACATTAGGAATGTCAATGTAATCAAAAACTAGGAAAATCTAAGAAACTGTGACACTCAGAGAAGTCTAAGGAGACATGATATCTAACTGTGCTGAGGTATCCTGGGTGAGATCCTGGAATAGAAATTAGACATTAAGTGAAACATAAGAAAATCTGAATAAAGTATGAAGAGTAGTTCATTCTACTGTTTAAAATTAGTTAACTGTGACAAATGTCCTACATTTAGAAGTTAATAAAAAGAGCAACTGTAGTGGGATATATGGAAAATCTATGTACTACATTTAAAACAACTCTGTAAACCCCAAACGATTCTTAAATGTATCAGGCTTCTTTTTATTTAAAGTCACTGCTGACCTTATAAAATAGAACATGAGCAATGTGTTCATGGCCGTTAATGATACTCCTTGGCTTAATCATCTTCCTTAATCACTGAAGGTCGCTATGACTGTGAAATTATTTGTTATCCTCTAATTTGTGTTTGTTGTATTATCTCTGTTTATATTTCTAATATCCATAATGTTTAGTTCTTCTTGTCTTCAAACTTAGATGACAGGTGTTTAATGTATACATGTCCCTAGTTTAATCATGAGAAATCATGAGACAAATCCATATTGTGGGACATCTTACAAAATACAAAATATCTGACCTGTACATTTCAAAAGGGTCAAGGGCAAGAAAAATAAGTGGAGACTATGAAACTTGCAGATTGGAGAAGACCTAATGTGTCAGTTAGACCCTATAACGGTGCCCAGTGATCCTCACCTGCAAGAAATACCTTTGCTTTGTTGAGTTGCTTCCTCGTGTCTCATGTGACCAGCACATGTGAACTCAACTTTTTGCCAACTCAGAGCTCTCCTAGACAGTGGCTACCTTGGTGGGAATGGAGTGGACACAGGTCCGACAAGTGCCACAAGAGTGTCTGACAGTGTGAACAAATATCCTGTGAGAAGGATGCTGCGTCAAAGACTTATGCTTCAGGGTATCCAACAGGATAAATAAGTATCCCATTGAGAGGCACACTGTAAACATTCAGGATCCAGTTTCCTGGAGTCCTGTTGGGCAGGGTGATAACTTATAGTCACTGTCCCTAGAAAGACTTCAAGAGGTTATTAGACATAACAAAAACACATGATGTAGAGGTGATTTTATAAATCATGGCTCAAAGATCCCATGGAGAAAGAAGATAGAAATGGTAAAGTGTTACTTGAAAGTTTGCAGCAGAGTGCAGCTCTCTGAAGACAGAAAATTCTGTTATGTTGAGACTTTTTGCCTTAATCTTAGAAATATAAGCAGAGATTATTCTAAGTTGCTTTCCAAATCCGATTCTTCATCCATATCAACTACATATTTATCTCTTTTCCCTCCTCTTTTATCCTTCGTATCCCATGAATGAGGATCACGTGAATCTCACTGTAAGCAGGGACTGGAGATGCATGTGCATTGCAGTTTTCATGGAATGCTTTGCTCTGACCACTTGTTACTTGTCAGCTCCACTTGTTGATACTTAGAAAATGAAACAGGCTTTGGTGTTCCCCAAAGAGTGCACTGAATGAAGAAGAAACTCATATAGTGTATAATTTAGAATGTTGAGCATATTTGCACTGAGAGTTTCAGCTTCTACTAGGGCTCAATTCAGTGAACAGGAAGCCCTCATCTCAA
>NW_012101750.1:68213-92464 GCF_000951045.1 Mandrillus leucophaeus | reverse complement strand
GGGGCTTGGCAGAGAGAAAGGTGGAATCAGTGAAATACAGGAGGTTTCTTTGGGGCAGTGAAATTACTCTCTCTGATACTGTTTGGTGGATACATAATAATGTTTTCTGAATCCTGAAGAACTTTATAACACAAAGAGTGTACTAAATTATGCAAACATAAAACCTTATTTAGTAGGTAGAGGGTTTCCAAGGAGGAATGTCTCCAAAAATAATATAACTATTTAATAAATGTATGGAACAACCTCATTAAAGAAAGTGGAGGGAAGCAATGGACCTAAGTAACTTGGGTAATAAGTGGACATGCCGAGGCTAAAAGCCAAAGTATTTATACCTAAGTGCTGTACTTTCCTTGGTAAAATTGTTTCCCATTGGGGTATAAGTTACCTGTTCTGAAACCACTGTGCATGTATGTTCAGGCAGTATGATTAAGAGAACAGCATCAACTTCTTCACAGGGAGAGTAACAGACTACATACATCATTCATGTGGTGCTGGATTAGATTATATGGTATTGGAAACATTAGCAGAAATTACACAATTATACAGTTAGCCTGGAGTACAATTAAATACAGAGTTAGCCCGGAGTACCTAGTAGTGGTTAAAGAAAAGAAAATGCTGAACAACAACAAAACCAACCAACCATACAACACTGTACCTTAATTATGTGGGTATTTCAAAATTATACCAGGGACAACTAAAAAAGCTTCCAATAGCCAACCATGCAACAATTTGAGCAATCAAATAAATTAGCATATGTAAAGTATAAAATAAATATCCATGTTTAGATGATGATATAAATAATTTATGTATAAATGAATAAATATGTAATAGAATAGACACATGTTTATGGTTGAGGGTTCAAATAAATTTGTAGACATTCTGCCAATAAGAAGGTGGATCATGCATCCCTACATTTTTTTGTTGTTTGAGATAGAGTCTGGAGTCTTGCTCTGTTGCCCAGGCTGGAGTGCAGTGGCATGATCTCAGCTCACCTCAACCTCTGCCTTCCAGGTCCAAGTGATTCTCCTGCCTCAGCCTCCCGAGTAGCTGGGAGTACAGGTACGTGCACTATGCCTAGCTAATTTTTGTATTTTTAGAGGTTTCGCCATGTTAGCCAGGCTGGTCTCAAACTCCTGACATCAGGTGACCCACCTGCCTCAGCCTCCCACAGTGTTGGGATTACAGGCATGAGCCATCGTGTTTGGCCCATGAGTCCCCACTTCTTAAATGTATGTTGTGTTAGTGACTTTGTTCTGAAATATTCTATGGGGAAAAGGAAAAATAATAATAATTTCACACTGTGTGATAATTTGATAAAAATGACTTCATCTAGGTGATCAAATTAACATTAATAATGATAAAGCCTGTTGAGAGCCTGTGTCCTTGGTATGATGTGAGGAGAATGGCACCTTTCCTCTGTCATCTTCCTCTCCCAAACCCACAAATCTAGTCTTATCATGAAAAAAACCTCAGAGAAATCCCACATTAGGAATGTCAATGTAATCAAAAACTAGAAAATTCTAAGAAACTGTGACAGTCAGAGAAGTCTAAGGAGACACGATACCCAACCGTGCTGAAGTATCCTGGGTGAGATCCTGGAACAGAAATTCAAAATTAAGTGAAACATAAGAAAATCTGAATCAAGTATGAAAAGTAGTTAATGATACGGTTTAAAATTGGTTAATTGTGACAAATGTCCTACATTTAGAAGTTAATAAAAAGAGCAACTGTAGTGGGATATATGGAAAATCTATGTACTACATTTAAAACAATTCTGTAAACCCCAAACAATTCTTAAATGTATCAGGCTTCTTTTTATTTAAAGTCACTGCTGACCTTATAAAATAGAACATGAGCAATGTGTTCATGGCCGTTAATGGAACTCCTTGGCTTAATCATCTTCCTTAATCACTGAAGGTCACTATGACTGTGAAATTACTTGCTATCCTCTAATTTGTGTTTCTTATATTTATCTCTGTTTATATTTCTAATATCCATAATGTTTAGTTCTTCTTGTCTTCAAACTTAGATGACAGGTGTTTAATGTACACATGTCCCTAGTTTAATCATGAGAAATCATGAGACAAATCCATATTGTGGGACATCTTACAAAATACAAAATATCTGACCTGTACATTTCAAAAGGGTCAAGGGCAAGAAAAATAAGTGGAGACTATGAAACTTGCAGATTGGAGAAGACCTAATGTGTCAGTTAGACCCTATAACAGTGCCCAGTGATCCTCACCTGCAAGAAATACCTTTGCTTTGTTGAGTTGCTTCCTCGTGTCTCATGTGACCAGCACATGTGAACTCAACTTTTTGCCAACTCAGAGCTCTCCTAGACAGTAGCTACCTTGGTGGGAATGGAGTGGACACAGGTCCGACAAGTGCCACAAGAGTGTCTGACAGTGTAAACAAATATCCTGTGAGAAGGATGCTGCGTCAAAGACTTATGCTTCGGGGTATCCAACAGGATAAATAAGTATCCCATTGAGAGGCACACTGTAAACATTCAGGACCCAGTTTCCTGGAGTCCTGTTGGGCAGGGTGATAACTTATAGTCACTGTGCCTAGAAAGACTTCAAGAGGTTATTAGACATAACAAAAACACATGATGTAGAGGTGATTTTATAAATCATGGCTCAAAGATCCCATGGAGAAAGAAGATAGAAATGGTAAAGTGTTACTTGAAAGTTTGCAGCAGAGTGCAGCTCTCTGAAGACAGAAAATTCTGTTATGTTGAGACTTTTTGCCTTAATCTTAGAAATATAAGCAGAGATTATTCTAAGTTGCTTTCCAAATCCGATTCTTCATCCATATCAACTACATATTTATCTCTTTTCCCTCCTCTTTTATCCTTCGTATCCCATGAATGAGGATCACGTGAATCTCACTGTAAGCAGGGACTGGAGATGCATGTGCATTGCAGTTTTCATGGAATGCTTTGCTCTGACCACTTGTTACTTGTCAGCTCCACTTGTTGATACTTAGAAAATGAAACAGGCTTTGGTGTTCCCCAAAGAGTGCACTGAATGAAGAAGAAACTCATATAGTGTATAATTTAGAATGTTGAGCATATTTGCACTGAGAGTTTCAGCTTCTACTAGGGCTCAATTCAGTGAACAGGAAGCCCTCATCTCAAATATAGGAGTCATCCACCCTTTATTCAGACTAGAGGGCGGAGACAGCGTTGGGTTCTTGCCTAAGGACATGGTCAGATGATGGGGAGTTTTCAGTGGCATCTTTCTGAGAATTCTGGTGGCCAATCCAGACTCAGTACAAATCATATTTTCCAGGCTACCATAGTAATGTTTGCAAGCTTAGTGCTCAGCACTGTGTCCTCTGTGCCTGGGACATCATGGTAGCAGAGTTTCATGTCTATCACTTTTCCAGTCTTAACCCCGAGCACTCAGAGCTCATCGACCCTCTTGCCACCTAGAGATGAGTCGGTCCTTCTACAATCTACTTCTCTCTCCTTCCTGGCCTGCCACTTGGTGATTTTTTTTTTCCTCAAGAATTTAGTCATGGATGATCTTCACAGTACACATCATAATAGACCATATGTGTGCATTGAAATGAAGAGGAAAATGGGATTGTACAAGTCACTTACTTTATAGAAACTCCTGTTATAATGAAATAAAAAGAGCAAACCTCCATGACTTAAGATCGCCAATTTAAATGAAACTGTCCTTTCCTATGGGGTGAATTTTAAGTTTACAGGCGTAAGAAGGTTTACTGAATTATAAATGCCCCAAATAATAGCACCTGAATTCCTGCTACAAACTTCTCAGAACTGAGAAATATGGTCAAGGTCAGCTGTGTCTCTCACTCTAGGTCTCCAGGACCCAGGAGTTTGTTTTCTCACTGAAGCTACGAATATGCTATGGAGAATGTAGCCCATGATCACGGTCTGAAAACGCAAGAGTCTTGACTTTGCAGATGTCCTTGGGAGCGCAGTATGCAGTCCCATGGCTTAGTGTGCTTTGTGGGCATGGCTTCTGGAACATCCCTGGTGCTCCTCTATAAAGTGGTGTGGCCTGTGAACAGGGAGCTGTGTTGAGGAAGAGGGGACAGTCCCCCCTGCTGTGGGGATCTTTGTTTAGCCAGCACATTTGCAGTCAGCACTCAGCTTGTGTCCATCTCTTACATCACAGGAAGGTGGGCTGGGGTATGTTGTACTTGCTGTTTCTTCCTTTTTTCTATTAGGCTATTTCCACCTCTGCACGACACACTCTGTATCACTAACATGCCTCACCTTCATACATCTGATGTCTAAAGGTTCATTTCCACATCTTTTTGAGCAGGAATTAACCTACAGCTCCATGATTATAAACTTTTTTCATATCTAGTTAACTTTCTTCCATGATAATGTCTACTCTGTGGCTTTTGGGCTTGTCACTTGAAATGGTTTCATTGTGTCCCCACCCAGATCTCACCTGAAATTTTAGTAATCCCCATGTGTCAAGGGCAGGACCAGGTAAAGAAAATGGAATCGTGGGAACAGTTTTCCCCATACTATTCTCATGATAGTAAATAAGTCTCACAAGATTTGATGGTTTTATAAATGGGAGTTCCCCTGCACAAGTTCTCCTGTCTGCCACTATGTAGGATGTGACTTTGCTCCTCATTCGCCTTCTGCCATGATGGTGAGGCCTCCCCGACCATGTGAAACTGTGAGTCAATTAAACCTCTTTCCTTTATAAATTACCCAGACTTAGGTATATCTTTATTAGCATCGTGAGAACAGATTAATATACCAAAGGACAATATAGATCCATGACGTGAGTGTCAAGAGAATGTGTGGTCCCATAAATTCGTGATGGAGTCTGCATGATGAAGAAAACCGAATTATCACAGTGTTTTCTCAAAGGCTTAAGGCATCGTATTCTTGCAAAACTTGGGAAAAAAGGAATCTGTACTAAGAAAACAGGCTTAATGCAGAAATATATATGTTCCCCATCACTGGTGCTTCTCAATCTTCTCTTCTAATGTCTGGAAGTCATGTCTTCTAAAATGTCTTTATACTGAGATCCTACAAAGACACTGTCAGAAAGTGCCTGCAAACAGGGCCTTCTAACACATGTGAGAAAGGCATCTCTCCTTGGAAAAGTGGTTACGAACACAGGAACTGATAACTGGATAATGGTGTGATTGGAAGAAGAAAATGGATCAGTGTCCCTGGAGCCTGACGGTGTCCTTCTGAAGCAGGTGCCCTGTGTAGGAATGGGGTATAATAAGGCAAGCTACTTTGCCATAGTCTCCCCACATCTCCATTCATCCTCTGATCTGTGGCTTTATTGTGGTTTAAATCTGTCTCTGTTATTGTTGTTTTATTTTTTGGTACCTGAATATTACATTTTAAGAAATGTTTTTATCATAGTTTTAGTTTTACAGAAAGTAGTAAAGATAATAGAGTTTCACATATCCTACAGCTTCCTGAAATGTGAACACCTTATATCACCATAGCATATTTATGAAAACTCAGAAATTGACAGTGGTACAAAACTAGTAACTGAAATAGATTTTCTTCATATTTTACCAGGTTTTCCACTAATGTCATTTTTCTGGTCATGGATCTAATCGAAGATACCACATTACATTTACTGTCAGGCATATTACCGATTGATCGTTGTATAACATATTACTACACAGTTTAGACTTTCAAACCCAGCCCTACATAGTACTTACAGTTTCTCTGGGTCAGATACCTGGCAGAGAGTTCAAGGGAAGGCTCACCTGGCAAAGGATTCCCTTCCAAGCTCCTAGAATTCTTGTAAGGATTCAATTTCTGTCCAGGTCAAGATGACTTCACTGTGTGTTTTTCAAAGCCTTTCAGCATTAATAACAATCAATAAAATCAGACGAGTAGAGAACTTTTCCCAACGCACTGTATGAAGCCAGTGTTCCCTGACACCACAGCTAGACAAAGACATTTCCAGAAAGGAAAATTACAGACCAATATGAAATAGGTAAAAAGTATCAAGGAAGTACTATCAAAATTAACTAGTAACATATAAAAAGGATTATACACTAAAAGCAAAACTATTTATCCTGGCAATTTAAGTTTGGTTAAACATACAAAAACAACTGGTATAATAAACTACAGTAATAGAATTTTTTTTAAAAACACTCATGGTCACCTCTAAAGATGCAGAATAGGTATTTGACAAATTCCAAATCCATTCATGATAAAAGCTCTGGGACAGTTAGGCATAGAAGAAAACTTGCTAAACCTACAAAGAGCATCCACGGAAAACTCACATAACGTAAGGAATGGCATACAAGCCAATAGAATAGAGTTGAGCACACCAAAATCAATCTTTATATATAGGCCAAACTTATTTTCAAGGTTGAAAAATTGAGTGAAGGTTGAAAAATTGATTCAAGATGAAAAAATAGTTTCTCAACAAATGTTGCTGGGAGAAAGGGATATCCACATGGAAGTTTACTCTTTCCTGCACTATGTATGTATTTGACTCAAAATAGAATATGTGGCTAGCTGTAAGAGCTAAAACTAAAAATCCCACAGAAGCGAACACAGGAATAGGTTTTCATGGCCTTATGTGAAACAATGGATTCTAACATGTGACACAAAAGTGCAAGTGACAGAAAAAAAAAATAGATGCATTGAACTTCACGTGGATCAGTATCTTTTAAGATGCAAAGTGCACCATCAAGACAACTGAAATAATGGAAGAAGATAGTCCCAAGTCATATAACTGTTAGGAGACTATTACCCAGAATATAAGAAACGTTCAGGTGTGTACCAGCACACCCGGCTAATTTTTGTATTTTTAGTAGAGATGGCGTTTCATCATGTTACTTAGGCTGGGCTCAAACTCCTGGCCTCAAGTGATCCACTCACCTCAGCTTCCCAAATTGCTAGGATTACAGGCATGAGCCACCGTGCCCAGCCTCATTCTTCTTAATTATTTTCTAAATTTGTATTTCTAAATAATATATTGTTCAGGATTTTTGTCTTCAACACTAGATAAATATGTGTATAAATTAATGTTTAATCTTAGTCAAATTATGAAAAAATATAACAAATCCATATTGTGATACATCCTATGGAACACCTGACAAGTTCTTTTCACTAGGATCAAGGTCAAAAAAATAAGTGAAGACCCAGAAACTGATACAGATTAGACAGGACCTGATGTGGCAGGTAGGTTCTAAGATGCTTCCCAAGGATCCACACCTCTAGATATGCAAAACTCTATGCTAATACCCTCACTGTGAGGTTAAGACATGCCATACCACACGTATAAACAAACACAAAAGGGGCAAATCGCCTGGGAGACGGCATGGCTGCCATTGTCATCATTACTCACTGAAATACGGTTCACAGAACTACAGGAGCAATGCAGAAACAAAGGCAGAGACACAAAGAAAAGATACTTGAATGAAGATTTAATATTGCACAAAGACTTTACATGTTGTACAAAACCAAGGCTTAAAAAATAACCATTTGAGATAAAGCAAATGATGTGTCTAAGTCGAATGAACCAACCAAGTGGACACAAACCTACCTTTACTATACAATTTTCATACATGTGCCTGATAAACTCACTATATTATAAAATAATGGAAGTAGAGCTTTCTATTTATAAGAGCAGAACACAATTGTCAGAAAAAGAAGGATTAAAAATATTTTTACCTCTATTTGTTTCCCTATAAAACCTTAAGTTTCTTTTAAATTTGGAAAATAAGCTGTCACTTTCTTCACTACATAAATTCCACTGCCATTCTAGTTTGCATGGAGTACAGGGTTGCTATTTATATGCAGTGAAATTAATGTAAATTAAGTTGCTATTTATATGCAGTGAAATTAATTTAAATTAAGTTGCTATTTATATGCAGTGAAATTAAGTTAAGTTAAATTGCCAGGCTGCAATATAATAGATGAGCGGTTGTTATTGTTGTTGTTATATCTGTCACTGAAATTCTGTGTGTACAGTATTGAAGCCAAGAGACCCTGAAAGTCACCCTAACTGGAAAATCAAACGCCCATCTACTGATTTGGAGTACTTGTAAAACACCAGTGTTCATGCTCTCTTGGTTGCTCACATCTCATAAATCTTGGACAAATGTCCCCTATGTACCCAGAATAATTTTAGAGTACTATATTGATTATTCCCTTACTTGTACAGTAAACATATGTTATTGAGTTTCAGCAACTCATTCTGTGTGAATGTTTCACTTACAAGAGGATGTGTTGTCAACATAGTCATGTTGGCATTAAGGCACTCCTCACTGCAAGCTCTGAATAAATTCTGGTCTGTTTGTGGGAGTCCTATTAAATACTATCTGAAAATGGGGCTTTTTGAGACACGTGAGTCACAGGAATCTGTCTTTGAAAAAGTGGTTACTGATGCTAAAACTGGTGACTGAAAAATGCAGAATATGATGAAGAAGATGAAAGAGGACGAGTCTCTGGAACTTGGGGAGAATCTTCCTGAAGCAGGTGTACCTGTGTTCGAGTTGGTAAATCGATACGGAAAAATGCTTTGCTATTCTCTCTTTACACGCCCTTTCATCTCCTGAGCTGAAGGTATTCTGTTTGTGCTTTGGAATTCTTTTAATATCACATTTAATATGTTTTTCAAAAATACTTTTCTTTGAAATAATTTAAATACACAGAAATCTGCACAGAAAGCTTTATATATCCTTGAGTTACATGCAATGATGAGCCCTAAAAGATAGTTGGCACAAAACTGTTTATTGAAGTATAGGCTTTTTCCATATTTTACTGGGTTTTTAAGTAATGTCATTTTTTCTGCCCAGGATACCACATTGCATTTTCTGTCAGGTGTATTATTTATTGCTGCAAAATAAATTCTCACATACTAAGTGGCTCTTACTCACAGTTTCTCTGTATCATGAATCCAGATGCAGATGATGGCCAAGGATCAGGTCTCAAGTGAAGGTTCAGTTGGGGAAGGATCCCCTTCCAAATTCATGTGATTGTTGTTAGGAGTGAAGGCCCTGTGCTCGTTGAGATGACTTCACTGGTGAACTATTCCAAACCTGAAAATAATTAATAACAATCGATCACAAACTCTTCATAAAAATGTAAACAACAGTATAAGTAGAGAAGAGATCACTTCCTGATATATACTATTAGTTGGTTTATAGTGATATTACAACAAAAGCAAGACATTTCAAGGAAGAAAAATTAAGATCAATATGTTTTATAAATAAAGGACAATGGTCTTCAATAAGATGCTAGCAATACAAATCAGCAAATGAAAAAGAATTACACACCATCACCAAGGGTATTTGTCTCAGGAATGCAAATTTGGTTCAACTTACAAAATAATTAGTGTCATGCCCTATAAGAATAAAATAAAAAACGAAAGTTATATGATCATCTCAAAAGATGCAGAAAAGGCACCTGATAAATCCAAAATCCATTTTTGATAACAATATACAGCAATTTAAGCCTATAAGGAAACTTTCTTTATCTTAAAGGGCATCCATGAAAAACTCAGTATCATCATAATTTAATTTAAAGGCTCAATAATAGTATAAACATGGACATGCAGATCAAAGAAATATAGTAGAATTGAGCATCCAAAAATTAATCTTTACCTCTATAGTCAAATGATTTTATAAGGTTGCCAAGCCAATTCAATGTAGAAAAAATACATTTGAAACAAATGCTGCTAAGACAATTGAATATCCACAAGCAAGTTGAACTTCTCACTCACATCACATAGATAATTGGCTCAAAATAATCATATATCCAAATGTAAGATCTAAATAGACCAAACCCAGAGTGGATAATATAGAAATACGTAATTTGGGTCTTAGGTTAAATAATAACTCCTATAATTTCTAAGATATGATACTTAAAGCCCAACAAAAATAAACAAACAGTAATATATTTAACTTTATAAGAATTGAAATCTTCTGGGATTCAAAGTACATCATTAAAAGTAAAAAGATAATGCAAAGAATAGAAGAAAATCTTCACAATCACATAGAAGCACTAACTGATTTTCAACAAAGCAGACAAAAACATATACTGAGGAATGAACATCCTATTCAATAAAAGGTGCTAGGAAAATAAGACGGCCACATGCCAAAGAATGAAATTGGATCCTTATCTGTCACCATATAAAAAAGTTAACTCAAGATGGATTAAAGACCTAAATGTCAGACATGAAACCATAAAGATTCTAGAAGAAAAACTAGGAAAAAATCTTCTGGACACTGGCCTAGGCAAAGAATATTTGACTAAGACCCCGAAAGCAACTGTAACATAAACAAAAATAAATAAATGGGACTTAGCTAAACTGAAAAGCACAGCAAAAGAAATAATCGACAGAGTAAAGAAACAACCTACAGAATGGGAGAAAATATTTGGAAACTGTCCATCCAACAAAGGACTAACCCAGAATCTACAAGAAACACAAATCAGCAAGAAAAAAATAAATAATCCTATTAAAAACTGGGGGGATGACATGAACAGGCAAAAGATATACACATGGCCAGCAAACATATGAAAAAAAAAATGCTCAACATCACTAATCATCAGGGAATGCAAATTAAAACCATAATGCGATATCAACCTTAGCCTAGTCAGAAGGACCATTATGAAAAAGTCAATAAATGATTGATATTGGTGGGGATGAGGTGAAAAGGGAATGCTTATACACCCTTGGCAGGAATGTAAATTCGTACGACCTGTATGGTAAACAGCATGGAGATTTCTCAATGAGCTTTTAAAAGCAGAGCTACCATTCAATCTAGCAATCCCACCACTGGGTACGGGCCCAAATGAAAAGAAGTCATTCTATCAGGTGCCACCTCCAGTCTTCCTGGACCCAGCAATTCAGGG
This sequence comes from Mandrillus leucophaeus, assembly GCF_000951045.1. NCBI lineage: Eukaryota > Metazoa > Chordata > Mammalia > Primates > Cercopithecidae > Mandrillus > Mandrillus leucophaeus. Next base: position 81,618 of record NW_012101750.1, on the reverse strand, counting down.
GTTTCAGGTTCGGGACAAGTGCAGGGTTCTCCATAAAGGCAGCGTTGGTGGTGGACCCGACCCCTTGCAGCCCGACGCGGAGGGAGTGGAGGGGCGCTTTCTGCAGCCTGCTGCACAGGATAAAAGGTAGATTCCACCTGGTGAGTGGAAGGTGCATGTGGCAGCTCTGCTGGGGCTGCAGGAGTACAGGAGAGAGTGGCTGGCTGCCTGGTGCACAAGTGTCTGCGGAGCACAGGCTCAGAAGGCCGGGGCAGAGAGGCAAAGGTGCTGGTCGCAGAAACTTTGGTTCAGGGGCTCAACACGCCCGCCAGGGATGTGGCCCATCACCTGACCTTTAGAAGCACTTTGTGCTCCTCACTCGGCTTCCTGTTACAAATCGTGGCAACATATTTCAGAGGACTTGGGGGAAAATCGCCCTCTTGGCACCATCAGGTCCGTTCTCAGTGGCGTTCTGCCGGGGAGGGGAGGAAGTCCCCAAGGATGGTGTGAAGGAGGGGTGTCCTACCTTGGGCTTGGCAGATGAGTGAGCTCCACTTCCCGGTGCCAAAGCCCTTATTGCATCTGCTGCAGACTCCGTCAGCCTGGGCACGGTGATCCAAGAGTTAACCCACGTGAGACATTCTTTCGGTGCTGCTGCCCAGTGGAAGACCACAGCCTGCCTTCTTCCTGGGCCTGAGTGAAGTGACACGGCCACTGCCAGGGCGGGGGTCCAGGGAAGCCTGTCTCTGGTGTCACTGTGCTCTGTGCCAAGTAGGGAGAAATGTTTGTAAGGAGTTGACAACTCCCGAGAAAGCATTTCAGTGGTTACTGGAGGACCTGCACTCTGGAAATGCAGAGAACCCAGGACTGTTGCCAGGATTAACTGGGTGACTAACGAGAGGGCAGACAGAGCCTGGCTCATTTCGGTACTCTGCATGGGTTAGTTGCCACCATCAGCTGTGATGGGCACATGTGGTGACTGCCTCAGGAGATGGCAGTGGTCCTCAGGAGTCTGGAGACTGGGAGGTCCCAGATCAAGGCACCAGCAGGTTTAGCGTCTGGTGACAGCCCACTTCCTGGCTCATGGTCCGTGGGTTTCTCTTGTGCTGCCATCCCTCTCACTCCTAGGCTAGGTTCCTTCTGCAACCAATCATTAGCTGCAAACCCCTAAAGGCCAGATAATACATTTGCAAATTACAACCTGGCACATCCAGGGTAGCAGGAGGAGAAAGAGCAACTTTTTGTCTTGGCAGCCAAGTTTCACCGTTGGGTGGCACCAATGTGCATTTCAGGTTTTTATGGTTCCTTGTGTGAGGTTATTGTAGCTGACTCCCAGGATATCCTAATCTAAGAAGCAGTGAGTGAGCAGGGAGTTAGAAGCAGTGAGTATGAACTTTGCTAACTGGAAGGACTGGCTGTCCCCTCCCCTTACCTCCCAGTCTCTCTCCCTTGGATTGCCATGTACAAGATAGCCCCACCTAAAATAACTGAAGGCACTTCAGTTATGTGTTGCTTTTCCCTGCAAAACATGGGTAAGATCTTAAAAAGATCCTGGAAGCGTGTCTTTGTGGCATGGATCGAGGTACATATCCTTCCTTGAGGTGTGTTAGTTTCATCCTTCAGTACTCAGAGTTGTCTCCATAGTGCCAGGGAGGGAGGAGGTGCCAACCCCCTGTGCTCAGCCAGGATTGCCCTGGCCTGGCCACACCTTCTCACGCTTCTACAGACCTAAGAGGGACTAAGAGCTGGGATCAAAATGTTCCTGTCACAGACGCCCTGCTTCCTGAAAGAAGGAGATCCAGAGGAAAAAAGAAAAGGTGTTGGGAGCTTTTTTTTTTTCCCCCAGGCCACATCCTTTGGGGGTTGGGGTGGGGCAAAATAAACGTATGTTCAAGAAGATAGTCTATGCTGAAAATGATATATAGCGTAACCACCCAATGGGTTCACCTTGCCTGCTGCCTAGAAAGAGGTGATGTATCAAGACAGGAGAATTGCAATAGAGAAAGGGTAATTCACGGAGAGCCAGCTGTGCAGGAGACTGGAGGAGTTTTATTATTACTCAAATCAGTCTCCCAGGACATTCAGGGATCAGTGTTTCTAAGGATAATGTGGTGGGTGGGGGAAGGTCAGTGAGTTGGGAGCTCTGACTGCTCAGATCAGAGATGGAATCACAGGGAGTCCAAGCTGTCCTCTTATGCTGAGTCAGTTCCTGGGTGGGGGCCACAAGATCTGATCAGGCAGTTTATCCACCAGGGTGGTGCCAGCTGATCCATCCAGTGCAGGGTCTGCAAAATATCTCAAGCACTGATCCTTGGAGCAATTTAGGGACCGTCAGAATCTTGTAGCCTCCAGCTGCTGACTCCTAAACCATAATTTCTAATCATGTGGCTAATTTGTTAGTCCTACAAAGGCAGTCTAGTCCCCACGCAAAAAAGAGGTTTGAGAAAGGGCTGTTATTGTCTTTGTTTTAAACTATGAAGTAAGTTTCTCCCAAAGTTAGTTTAGCTTATGCCCAGGAAGGAACAAGGGCTGCTTAAAAGGTTAGAAGCAAGACAGAGTTGGTTAGGTTAGATCTCTTTCACGGTCTCAGCCATAATTTTGCAAAGGCAGTTTCAGCCAGGTGCAGAGGCTCACATCTGTTAATTCCAGTACTTTGGGAGGTAGAGGCAGTTGGCTCACTTGAGGCCAGGAGTTCCAGAGCAGCCTGGCCAACAAGGCAAAACCCCATCTCTACTAAAAATACAAAAATTAGCCAAGTGTGTCACACCTGCAGTCCCAGCTTCTCCAGCAACTGAGGCACAAGGATTCCTTGAAACCGGGAGGCAGAGGTTGCAGTGAGATGAGATTGGGCCACTGCACTTCAGCCTGTAGGACAAAGCGAGACTCTCTCTCTCTCTCTCTCTCTCTCTCACACACACACACAGACACACACACACAGACACAGTCATTCTATCAAAAAAACACTTGCACTTATAGGTTTATCACAGCACAATTCACAATTGCAAAAATATGAAATCAATCTAAGTGCTCATCAACCAATTAGTGGATGAAGAAAATGTGGTGTGTGTGTGTGTGTATGTATGTATGTATATTACAGAATACTACTCAACCATAGAAAAGAACAAAATAATATTTTTCAAAGCAATTTGGCCACTATCATAAGTGAAGTAACTCAGGAACAGAAAACCAAATGCCGCATGTTCTCACTTGTAAGTCTGGGGTAAGCAATGGATTTGCAGGAGCATGCAGAGGGGGATCACGGACATTAAAGATTCAGAAAGGGGGAGGGTTGGAGGCGAGTGAGGGATAAAAAATTACCTATGAGGTAAAATATACACTATTCGGGTGATAGGTACACTAAAAGCTCCAGACTTCACCACCATACAATTCATGCATGTAACCAAAAACTACATGTAATCCCAAAGCTATTGAAATTTTTAAAAAATTATTTCAAAAAGAAAAAGCAGTGGTGTATGATTCTCCCAGTATTGAGTGTATGTTGTATATAGTTACTTTTTTTATACACACAACATGAAAAGGGAGAAAAAGAATAATTTTACAGAAGAGATTTTTAGAACTAAAAGATTTTTATCCAGGTGATCAAATTAACATCAACAGTGATAAAGCCTATTGACAGCTTGTGCCCTGGATATTATGTGATAGGAATGGTACTTTTCATCTGTATTCTTCCTGCCTTAAACCCAGAAGTCCAGTCTCATCATGAGAGAAACATCAGAGAAATCCCAAATTAGAAATGTCAATGGCGTCAAAAACAAGGAAACTCTGAGAACCTATCACATTCAGTGAAGCCTATAAAGCTATAATATCTAAATGTGATGACATATCCTGGAAGAGATCCTAAAACATAAACTTAACATTGAGCAAAAAGTAAAAAATCAGAATAAAGTTTATATAGTACTCAATGATAATACATGATATTGGTTGGTTAATTTTGACAAATGTTCCACACTATGAGATTAATAATAAAGGACACTGTGCATGGAGTATATGGAAACTCTCTACTAGATCTGCAACTATTCTGTAAATCTAAAACCATAAAACCATTTTGTTTTGTTTTGTTTTGTTTGTGACAGAGTCTGCCTCTGTTGCCCAGGCTGGAGTGCAGTGGCGTGATCTTGGCTTACTGCAACCTTCACCTCCTGGAGTCAAGCACTTCTCCTGTCTCAGCCTCCCAAGTAGCTGGGATTACAATCGTCCACCACCATGCATGGCTAATTTTTTTGTATTTTTACTAGAGACAGGGTTTTGCCATATTTGTCAGGTTCATCTCGAACTCCTGACCTCAGGCAGATCTGCCCGCCTCAGTCTCCTAAAGTGCTGGGACTACAGGCGTTAACCACCATGCCCCGCCTTGTAAAACCATCCTTTAAAACTTTTTTTTTTTTGTAATGTCACTCCGAAGCTTAAAAAAATAAAATCATTAGCAATATTGTTGATACCTCCTTTGTGCATCTCCTTAATTTCTCAGTTTTCCTTAAGTACTGAACTTAACTATATTGTGAATTGTCATTCCATACTTTAAAAATAGTTTTTCCTCTTTGAGTATTTCTGAATACTATATTCTTTAGGTCTTTTTTGTCTTCAGATTTAAGTGAAGGTGTTTAATTCACTGATACTCCTAGTTTAATCATGAGAAAACTAACTAAAACCATAACGTGGGACATCCTATTAAATACCTGATGGGTCCTTTTCAAAAGGGTCAAGGTCATGAAAAAGAAGTGAAGGCCAGGAAACTGTTTCATATAGGAGAATACCTGAAGTGTCAAGTAGACTCTAAGTTGGTGCCCACTTATCCCCACCTTTTCATATACACAACCTTCTACTGTAATCCCATTCAAGTGAGTCTAAGCAGGAATTGTGAATTGCTTTGAAACAGCAGAATAGTGCAAAGGTATAGAAGTGTCACTTGGATTCTTATATATGATTATGATTTTGGTCTTGCTAGAAATGTCTCTCTCGACGGATTTTATGAAGCCATGTGAGAGAACCCTCCTTGGAAAGGCACTTTATTTAGCCAACGGCCAACAGCCAGGAAGGTAAGAGGCTTTCTGTACAATAGACTATTCTATAGCTGCAAATATTATATTTAAAAGTAACCATACTGCCCAAAGAAGTTTACAGATTAAATGCCATTCCTACCAAACTACTACTGACATTCTTCACAGAACTAGGAAAAAAACTGTGTTAAAATTCATATGGAAACAAAAAAGAGCCCCCAATAGCCAAGGCAATCCTAAACAAAAAGAACAAAGCTGGAGGCATCATGTTACCTGACTTCAAACTATACTACAGGGATAAAGTAACCAAACAGCATGGTAGTGGTACAACAGCAGGCACATAGACCATTTGAACAGAATAGAGAGCCTAGAAATAAGGCCACACACCTATGACCATCTGATCTTTGACAAAGTTGACAAAAACAAACAATGGGGAAAAGACTCTCTATTCAACAAATGGTGCTGGGAGAACTGGCTAGCCATATGCAGAAGATTGAAACTGGACCCCTTCCTTACACCATATACAAAAATTAACTCAAGATGGATTAAAGACAAATGTAAAACCCTAAATTATAAAAACCCTGGAAGACAACCTAGGCAATACCATCCTGGATATAGGAATGGGCAAAGATTTCATAACAAAAACTCTGAAAGCAATCACAACAAAAGCAAAAATTGGCAAATGGGATCTGATTAAACTTAAGAGCGCTGCACAGCAAAAGAAACTATCATTAGAGTGAACAAACTACAGAATGGGAGAAAATATTTGCAAACTATGCATCTGATGAAAGTATAATATCCAGCATCTATAAAAAACTTAAACAAATTTTATAAGAGAAAAACAAACAACCCCATTAAAAAGTAGGCAAAGGATAAGAAGAGACAATTTTCAAAACAGGACATACATGCGGCCAACAAGCATATGAATAAAAGCTCAGTATCACTAAGAAATGCAAATCAAAACCACAATGAGACACCATCGCACACCAGTCAGAATGGCTATTATTAAAAAGTCAAAATAACAGATGCTGGAGAGGTTGCAGATAAAAAGGATCACTTACACACCACTGGTAGGAGTGTAAGTTCATTCAACCATTGTGGAAAGCAATATGTCAATTCCTCAAAGAGCTAAAGTCAGAACCACCATTCAACTCAGCAATCCCATTACAGGGTATACACCCAGAGGAATATAAACCATTCTTCCAAAAAGACACATCCACATGAATGTTCACTGGAGCATTACTTACAAGAAAAAAGACATGGAATCAACTTTAATGCCCATCAATGACAGGCTGGATAAAGAAAATGTGGCACATATACATCATGGAATACTATGTAACCGAAAAAAAAAGAATGAGATCATGTCTTTTACAGGAACATGAATGGAGCTAGAAGTTATTACCTTAGCAAACTAACACAGGAGCAGAATACCAAATTATCACATATTCTCACTTTTGGGTGGGAGCTAAACGATGAGAACTCATGAACACAAAGAAAGGAACAAATGACACTGGGGCCTACTTGTAGGTGAAGGGTAGGAGGAGGGAGAGGAGCAGAAAAAATAAATATTGGATAGTAGGCTTAGTACCTGGGTGATAAAATGATCTATACAATAAACCTCCGTTACACAAGTTTACCTATATAACAAAACTATACATGTATCCACAAACCTAAATTTAAATATATAAAGTTAAAAAAATCAAAATTATATAAAAACTATGAAAAAATAAAATAATACTAAAAAATATAAAACAATACTAAACTAAGCTACTTTTCTAATAAAGTTATATTGCTTCACAGTTACTGTATCTTGTAATAACAAATAATCCTAATTACTTTCTCCTGTCCTTTGCATTACTGCTGATACTCACTTCATACATATGTGTATATATATACATACACATACAGACATGCACATGTGCATATATCTGTACACACATATACTTCTATATGAGATATATACATAAGCATATATTTAATAATTTTTTCCTATTATTTAAGAAATTTTCTTTTATAACAAACTAAGAATATAAAAATGTTAAACCAATAAAAATAAAAATTATATATAACTGATATTTTTAGAAATGCAAGAGAGAAAAATATAAAATGCTCAATGAGAACCACAAAAGGCAGAAAATGAATGGAAGATAAAAATAGGAAGAAGGAACAAGGGCAACAAATAGAAAACATTCACAAATATGATAAATATTAATCCGACTGTGTCAGTTACCACTTTGAATGTCAATGGTCTAACTGCACCAAGTAAAAACACAGATTGACAAAGTGAATCAAAAAACAAGACACAACTGTGTTATTTATAAGCCCAACCTAAATACAAAGACAAATAAAAGTCAATGAATGGAACAAAACGTACGATGCTAACTCTAATCAAGGTAAACAAGAGGAGCTATATGAATTACAGGTGGAGCAGACTTCAAAGCAAGAAAAGTTATCAGGAATAAAGAAGGGCATTACACAGAGATGAAGAGCCACTCTTCCAATAAGATGTCATAATTCTTAAAACCTATGAGCCTGACAACAGAGTGTAAACTATGAGGCAGAAATCAACAGAACCACAAGGAAAAAGATGAATTCAGTATTATAATTGGAAACATTAACACCCTATATCAGATACAGGCAGATCTAGCAGGCAGTAATTTAGGGGGGAAAAGCTGAACTCAATAGCACCAACAAGCAACTGGGCATTACTGACACCTATAGTCTCCTTCCCTCAACTACTGCAGATGACACATTCTTCTTAAGCTCACATGGAATATTCAGCAAAATGTGCCACATTCTGGGACACAAAATACCCTAACAATTTTTAAAAAGTAAATCATACAATGTCAGCTCTAAGACCACAGTGGAATTAAAATAGAAATCGAAGGATTAACTGGAATGATAACTGGAATATCCCAAAATGCACTGAAATTAAACAACACACTTCCATATAATATATGGAGCAAAGAAGATATCTCCAGAGAAATTTTTTTTTAATTAACTAAATGAAAAATAAAAACACAATTTATCAAAATTTGTAGAATGAAAGGAAACCAGAACATATAGGCAAATAAATACCATTGAACACATACATAGGAAACGATGAAAAGACCAGAAATCTGTCATCTGTGTTTCCACCTTTGGAACCTAGAAAAAGAAGACTATATTAAATCTAAAGTCAGTAAAAGAAAAGTTATAACGTTGTTAACAGAGTAAAACAAAGGAAAAGTTAAAGCAACTGAATTTTTCAAACACATATTCAAACCCATAGTTCTCAGAACACAGAAGCATCCAAAATTAACCGGGCACACAAAGCACCCCAAACACTCTTCCTTGCTTACCTGCAGGCAGCCACGACCCTCTCAGAAACGGGGGCCCCGCGCTTCAGAAATGCTCAGTCTCGGGCTACTGAGGCCGGGCAGTACCGTTTGCTCCGAAGTCATGCCGTACATTTTAGAAAAGCGAAATAACAGGTGTTTAGTGGTCTCGCCATGAAGTATCAGTTAGCTGGTGATTTGATGCACCTGTGAATTAGCTTGACCGAATCTTCCCCAATGAATACAAGAATCAAAATATCACCCTGTTATCCATAAATATACGCAATATGTCAACTAAAAACAAATGCTTCCGTAAATTCTTTATCTATGAATAGTTCACAAATAGGAAACGTAAAAGTAATAACTGTTACGTCCATAATATAAAAGGGCATATGTGACAAAATGAAAGCAGTTTAAATGTACCTTACGGTCTGGGAAACCGGAGAAATCCTGAGGTTTGAAGAAGGGACGACGACACAGGCAGGCAGCGCCGCAGGAACAAGCGCGCCTTCCGGGAGAAGCGACCCTGAAAGCTCAGCGCGGACCCCGCAGACAGCCCCTTAGTTCCCCTGTAGATCTCACCGCCCTCTCTCCCCCATCAGCCTCGCCCTCCGATCGCCGCCCTCCACCCTCCTCCCTCACGCCCGGTCAGCCTCGCCTCCCCCCGCGGCCCTCACGCCCCGTCAGCCTCGCCTCCCCCCGCGGCCCTCACGCCCCGTCAGCCTCGCCTCCCCCCGCGGCCCTCACGCCCCGTCAGCCTTCGCCTCCCCCCGCGGCCCTCACGCCCCGTCAGCCTCGCCTCCCCCCGCGGCCCTCACGCCCCCTGTGGGCCTGGCCCCCGCCCCAAGCCCAGCCTGCGCGGCAGCCTCGGGCGCCCTCACTGCGCAGCTGCGACCCCCGCGCCCGCACGTCGCTTCAGGCGGCTCCCGGCCTCACCTGCGTGGGCGCCAGGTGGCGAGGAACCGGTGGTCTGAGTTTTCTGGTCCATGGATTCCACCTACTCCTGCAAAAGGACTGAGGGGACAGAAACCTGCACTGGCGGGGCAGTGAGGGTCTGAACGACGGAGAAAAGGCAGCGAACAAGGACAGCTCCATAAGCCCTGCAGTCAGGCCTCCGAGGTCCTCTTTGCCTTTCTCCACCATCGTTTCTCCCAAACCCATGCCCCCTGGTCGAGCCCAGCAGCCTCCTCGGGGGACAGGGCCCGCTCACTCCTCAGCGTCCCCCGCACAGGCTGAGCTCATGGGCTGGGGTAACATCTCAGGGAACCAAACCCAGACATTCGAATCCCTCTCCGCAGAGTGCAGTCCTCGGGGAGCGGCCCTCCCTGCCTCCCCTGCCCAGTCCCTCCGTGGTCTGCCCTTCCTGCTCCTGCGTCCTCACCAGTTACTCATCCCAGCGGCCCTTCTAATCCACCCAGCGGCCCTTCTAATCCACCGCCCTCTTCTCATGGCCTGACCTGTGCCGGGCACACACGTTTTCCTCCTCCCTTTTCCCTCCCGTCTCCTGGACCCACTGCCCCTCACTCTCCAGCATCTCCTCCAATGTTCCTCTCCTGGAGGCTTCCCTTGTCCGTCCCATCCCAGGCCTGAAACCTATCCTCTCAGTTCCCAAGGGCAGCTCTTCCACCTTAAAGTTTAATTTTTGTCAAGTTTTCTGAAACCTTATTGGACGGAAGCATCACAGAACATGGCAACTTTATCTGTGGTGTCTCTGAGCCCCACACATGTACTGGACAAAAAGCAACTCTGAAAATTCTCCGGTAATCTATAAAAGTATAAATCATTTTTAAAAGATTATTATCTGATAAAAGAAAATAAATTTAAGTTCCCGTTTCTTTTCTACAGACTATAATCGGAAAACATTTGCTGTGTGGAGTTGTATGCACAAATTTTCGGAGTGGCTTTTTTCTTTTTGTAAACTGAAGAAGCAATTTTGGTATTTACTCATGAAAGAGTAAGAGAAGAATACACACCTATATTATGAGCCATCAGTGTAAGGAAATATCTTGCAGACGTTTACAAATACTATGTAGAAGGAATCAGAGATTCAAACCAGTATCTATAAATTTCAGGTAAAAGAAAAACAATATGCTGAAGTTTATTCGTGCATATTAACAAAATAACTGCTCTTTGTGTGCTGGGAGTCTTGGTGTTCTGTCTATTCAAATTAATGCTTTTGAACCTTGCAAATTACAACAAACTAAGCCAGATACAAAACCCTTTTTAAGTAGGAGTCTCTAGCAAATTTTGTCTTGTGGTTCCTAGCAAACTTTCTGCACCTCTTCATCTAGAAGTATTTCAGAGGAAATTTCTGGAAAACAATTATAGAGAATGGGTGATATTTCCATTAATTTAATAGTGATAAAATATAAAAATAATTGAAAGATTTTGAAAAATGATTATGAGTAATTAAAAGGCATTAATACACAATACAAAAATTTAAATTTGGTCATACATGATGTTTATGTGATGATAAAAAAGTACGTTTACACAGAAAGTGTCAAAGGCCTTTACATACCAAAACAAACACTGTTTCATTGGGTCAAAACACTGTGTCATTTGTTTTCAGGCAGTAAACAGAATGATTCTTTGACACACTCAGTCTTCCCAATAACCGAATTCCCCAACCAACACCAGAAGTAGAGCAAGAGTTGGTGTTTCACACGAAGACACCACAGAGGCAGGCTCAACTCCTGCCTCTACTTAGGCACTGTCTTGGATAGGCGTGGTCTGGAGGAGATAAACCTTGTCTAGGGAGTTGTATGCAGGAAGCACCCAGGGATGTTTGTTTTGTAAAAATAGAGAAGTATAAATTTGGTTGTAGATGATGGCTATGTGACCAAGAAAAGAGTGTTTTCTTTGTGTTTAACACACAAATGTTAAACACATTTGTAGACAAAACCAAAAACCAAGATATAAAATTACAGTGCCAGGACTGAAGGGGAAATGTGCCACTGGTCAGAAAAAAGAATGATTATTTAACAAATTCATGCTTATACAAAATAACTGAATTCCCCACCCGAGCCAACAGGGAGCTCCTCCGCTTGTGCATGCAGACCCCACAAGAGGTTCTGAGCTCAGAGGCTCCCTGCTGGTCCTGCCTTTCATGTGCATGGTCTGGAGGAGGAGACCCATGTCCACAGCATCATCTAGAGCAAGGCAGGAGGCACCTGGGGCTGCCTCTCCAGGTTTTCCCACCACTTGCTGTTGTTGAAGGTATGAAAGACATAAACTGAAGGGGGGTGTTGAGGGATCTTAGGAGATTAACAAAGACATTACAGACATAAGAGACAACAATGATATTCTAAAACTCTAAAGCCACTGATTCATTCTAAGTCCAGCTGAGAGTACTGGTGTTTAGGTGAAAGGTAGGAAGATTTTTAATCTTCTTTCACTTCATTATGGAAAAGCACAGTCATTGAGAATAGTCACAAAATTATTGTATTATATGAAGTCTGTTAGCAACTAAGAATGTGTTGCATTTGCAGAGACAGAGGAATAAGGCAATGAAAAAAGAAAACAGAAATACAGACATGTATATGTGAACAAATCATTTGTAAGTCAATAAATGGGGACAGATCAGTTTTTCTAAAACTATTCAAAAAACCTGAATATTCACAAGGGAATTAAAATCTGACCTTTAACTTCATTTTACATACAAAATCAGGTGGATCAGTGTGTTTAACTGAAACAGGTGCACCTGGGTTCAGAATGGTGGCTAAATAAGGAAAGCTGTGCTACTGTTCTTTCCCTACTTGCCCACCCCATCTCCTGAAACCAATATTAGTACAGTATGTAGAACATATAAGAAAATATCTTTGGGACTATGTGGTAGGGTAAGATACCTGAAACTAGACCTAGAAAGCACTTATCATATAAGAAAATATTCTACAGATTCTAGATAGTTGACATGAGCAACGACTTTGGAGACAGACTGAGTCAAACTCAAAGCTCTTTTAATTCTTTCATGTAGTGCTTGGTGTCAGATTCAGAACTGGCCCGTGGCAGTGGTAGCAGTGCTCATCTCTTGAGATGTCAGGTGGGTTTGTATAAAATAATATATAAAGCATGGAGTGTAATATCAGGTCTATACATATCATTAAGACTAATTTTTATAATAGTGAGATTTATCTTTTAGATTTATATATCAGAATGAAATAATAAAACTGTTAATAAATAATGGAGCAAATATTTCTAATGAGAGTTTTGTAATTATTTTAAAAACTTTTCTCGACTAATACATTTATATTTGTCTTATATCATTCCTATGATTACATGAGACAGAACAAATATGCAAAATACATTTACAAAGGTATTCCTAACACTTATTTCATTGAGAACAAACTCTCTGAATCCCTTTCAACTCATCTTGTCCATGATTTTCCCCACAATATCATCATCTGTGCTAATCACAAGCATCAATAGTGCTGCATTTCTCATGGGACTCCTGTGCTACTCTATGTAAGTTTATCTTTCCAGTCTCCTGACACCCCCTCTGTAAGTTTTGATGCTTGATGTAATTACCCAAAGATGTCTTTGGGGAGGTTTCGACCATGTGTGCCCGAGGGACAACCATATCATGACTGCTTTCTGGCAATAATGTTATAATTATAACCCTTTCAAATAGAAGATGTATCTCTCTTTAAAAGATGTTAAAATGTGTACCAAATAATTGTTTACACACGTTTTCTCTGTGACTGCTCACTTATCAGTGTTAAATCATGGTGGCTGAGGCAGGAGAATCACTTGAACCCTGGGGGTGGAGGTTGCAGTGAGCCGAGATTGCACCACTTCACTCTAGCCTGGGCAAAACAGCGAACTCCATCTCAAAAAAAAAAAAAAATCATGGTGGCTAATCTGCTATATTTTAGTCAGTTATTAAGTAAACATCCTTGTATATATTTTCACATTAATTTACCAACTCTATCTACATTCTACCTCATTATCAGAGATATTAGACTTAGTGAAGTGCTGTAATTGTTTTATAAACTATGGTTCAATAAATCTATTGATGAGGAAGACATAAATTGTAGAGAGACACCTGAAATTTCTCCCGAAGCGTCAGTTTTCTAAAGACTAAGGAAAATCTAT
>NW_012101750.1:56901-68163 GCF_000951045.1 Mandrillus leucophaeus | reverse complement strand
AACAAAGACATTACAGACATAAGAGACAACAATGATATTCTAAAACTCTAAAGCCACTGATTCATTCTAAGTCCAGCTGAGAGTACTGGTGTTTAGGTGAAAGGTAGGAAGATTTTTAATCTTCTTTCACTTCATTATGGAAAAGCACAGTCATTGAGAATAGTCACAAAATTATTGTATTATATGAAGTCTGTTAGCAACTAAGAATGTGTTGCATTTGCAGAGACAGAGGAATAAGGCAATGAAAAAAGAAAACAGAAATACAGACATGTATATGTGAACAAATCATTTGTAAGTCAATAAATGGGGACAGATCAGTTTTTCTAAAACTATTCAAAAAACCTGAATATTCACAAGGGAATTAAAATCTGACCTTTAACTTCATTTTACATACAAAATCAGGTGGATCAGTGTGTTTAACTGAAGCAGGTGCACCTGGGTTCAGAATGGTGGCTAAATAAGGAAAGCTGTGCTACTGTTCTTTCCCTACTTGCCCACCCCATCTCCTGAAACCAATATTAGTACAGTATGTAGAACATATAAGAAAATATCTTTGGGACTATGTGGTAGGGTAAGATACCTGAAACTAGACCTAGAAAGCACTTATCATATAAGAAAATATTCTACAGATTCTAGATAGTTGACATGAGCAACGACTTTGGAGACAGACTGAGTCAAACTCAAAGCTCTTTTAATTCTTTCATGTAGTGCTTGGTGTCAGATTCAGAACTGGCCCGTGGCAGTGGTAGCAGTGCTCATCTCTTGAGATGTCAGGTGGGTTTGTATAAAATAATATATAAAGCATGGAGTGTAATATCAGGTCTATACATATCATTAAGACTAATTTTTATAATAGTGAGATTTATCTTTTAGATTTATATATCAGAATGAAATAATAAAACTGTTAATAAATAATGGAGCAAATATTTCTAATGAGAGTTTTGTAATTATTTTAAAAACTTTTCTCGACTAATACATTTATATTTGTCTTATATCATTCCTATGATTACATGAGACAGAACAAATATGCAAAATACATTTACAAAGGTATTCCTAACACTTATTTCATTGAGAACAAACTCTCTGAATCCCTTTCAACTCATCTTGTCCATGATTTTCCCCACAATATCATCATCTGTGCTAATCACAAGCATCAATAGTGCTGCATTTCTCATGGGACTCCTGTGCTACTCTATGTAAGTTTATCTTTCCAGTCTCCTGACACCCCCTCTGTAAGTTTTGATGCTTGATGTAATTACCCAAAGATGTCTTTGGGGAGGTTTCGACCATGTGTGCCCGAGGGACAACCATATCATGACTGCTTTCTGGCAATAATGTTATAATTATAACCCTTTCAAATAGAAGATGTATCTCTCTTTAAAAGATGTTAAAATGTGTACCAAATAATTGTTTACACACGTTTTCTCTGTGACTGCTCACTTATCAGTGTTAAATCATGGTGGCTGAGGCAGGAGAATCACTTGAACCCTGGGGGTGGAGGTTGCAGTGAGCCGAGATTGCACCACTTCACTCTAGCCTGGGCAAAACAGCGAACTCCATCTCAAAAAAAAAAAAAAATCATGGTGGCTAATCTGCTATATTTTAGTCAGTTATTAAGTAAACATCCTTGTATATATTTTCACATTAATTTACCAACTCTATCTACATTCTACCTCATTATCAGAGATATTAGACTTAGTGAAGTGCTGTAATTGTTTTATAAACTATGGTTCAATAAATCTATTGATGAGGAAGACATAAATTGTAGAGAGACACCTGAAATTTCTCCCGAAGCGTCAGTTTTCTAAAGACTAAGGAAAATCTATGTTTAAAAAATTTGTCCTAAAATTAGAAATACAAGCAATGATCCCTGCAAGCTGTATTACAAATTCGATTCTTTAATCTATAACATTCTTGACCTCTGTTCTTTTTCATTCTCATTCACCCTTTTAATCACATAAATGGTGATAACACATAGTCACTGTAGAAGCAGATGCATTGTGATCCTCATAAAATGCTTCATTCTGCCCCCTTGCCACTCTGGCAAACTCTGCTTTTGGACACTTGGATAATGAAATTAGTTTTCCTATTTCCTTGGGAAAATACTAAGTGAAGAAGAAACTCATACAATTCATAATTTAGGACTTTGACTGAAATTTCACCTATAGTTTTAGACTCCTGCAAGGTTGAGTTGCATGAACATGAAGTAATGATGTTAAATATATGAGCCATTCATCCATTGAACTACAACTCCTAATCAGGCTAGAGTGTGGAGACAGTATGTTGGAGCATTTGTCTTATATTGCTATCTAACACTTGGGTTTCTTTGCAATGACATCTTTTTTTAGAATTGTGGTGGCCTTTGTGAATTTAGTGGCTTAGTGTATTGTGGGAAATCATGCCTTCCATGCTATTAAAGCACTTGTTTGGGCACTCAGTGCTCAGCACTCTGTCCTTTGTGTCCGTGACAATGTGGCAGTACAGTTTTGTGTATATTGCCTGTTTTCCTTTAAACTTGAGAACTCAGAGCTCAATTATTGTGACCACCATGCAGTAGTCCTCATAACTCCTGTCCAGGTCTAACTGTGGCTCATGTCTGTCACTCCGGCCATTTTTGGGTCCATTTGTTGGTGGGCAGAATATTCACAGTACGCATCATAATATATCAAAAAGTATGCATTAAAATAAAGATAAATAGGAGATCTGTCATTTAAGTATTGTACTACAATATCTTCAGTTAAAATTTAAAAAAATGGAATAAGCCTCCTTTAAGATGTCAAATTTAAAAGAGGAGTCGGGTCTTAAAGAGTAAACTACATGGAACTTGGAAGACTTGGAAGGTTTCTTAAAGTACAGATGCTCAAATAACAGCAGGTAAATCAGTGCTATGCTGATATCAGAAGTGAAAAATGTGGTCGAGGTCAGGCATATCTCTAACTCTAGGTCTCCAGGCTGCAAGATCTCATTTTCTCATATAAACTATCAACGTGCTATAGAGAATATACCGCATGTTTATGGGCCATCATAAAGGCTTTGTCTATGTCTGTGAGTGTAGCATGCAGACTCCCGGCTTGGCAGGCTTTGGAGGCATGGTTCTTTGGCACAACCCTGGTGTTAACACGGCAGAGTGCTGTAAAATATGAACAGGGACCTATGTGGGGGATAGCTGGACAGTTCTTCCTGCTGTGAGATTCTTTGTTTAGCTCTAACATGTGCAGAGTCACCATTTAGCCTGGGTCCACCTCTTAGATCACTGTATGGTAGGGGGAGATCTGTTACATACTGCTTTTTCTTTTATCTACTGAGCTTTCTCCAGCCACACACGGCATATACTGAATCACTCACATGACTTCACCTGCCAAAAATCAGTTGTCTACAGATTCATATCCAGGTCTTAGTTAGCAAGCATTGTCATAAACCACCATATTTAGAAGCATTCTTTGTGTGTCCTACTCACCTGCTGCCATGATGACATTTATTCTGTGGCCTT
Source organism: Mandrillus leucophaeus (assembly GCF_000951045.1). NCBI lineage: Eukaryota > Metazoa > Chordata > Mammalia > Primates > Cercopithecidae > Mandrillus > Mandrillus leucophaeus. Next base: position 64,673 of record NW_012101750.1, on the reverse strand, counting down.
TGACCTTGGAAATGGACAATATAATTCCAAGATGTGAATAGCAACAGAATATATGGTCCCAAATAATTCTTGACGAGAAAAATAGAAATTATCACAGTGATTCAATAGTCACTTGAAGAACAAATCCCTGTACCAAGGGAAATAAAACACTCTCCTGATTGTAAAAATACAATTTGTGTTCCCTGTCACTAACATTTTGCAATACCGGCTTCTAATGTGCAGCAGTCATTTTTTCCAGAAAGGCTTTGGTGGAATTAGGTGGATAAACTGCCAGACAATGTCTGAAAATGGGGCATCCTGGGATATATGAGGAACAGGCACCTCTCTCTGAAGAAGTGGTTACTGACACTTAAAATGTTGCTGGATAATGAGTAGCATGATTTCAAAGACAAAAATGGATGCGAGTCCCTGGAGCTAACTGTGTGTAACTGAAACAGGTGCACCTGGGTTTGCAATGGTGGCTAAATAAGGAAAGCTGTGCCGCTGTTCTTTCCCCACTTGCCCACCCCATCTCCTGAAACCGAGCTAATGTGCTTGCATCTTTTTGTTGTTTTCTGCTTTGCACTAAAATATTATTTTAAAATTATTTTGAAATCATATTTGACTTACAGAAGGATGTATATATAGTGCAGAGAGTTTCATATACCCTTCAGCTAAAAGGAATGTTTACACATTATATAACCATAGCCTATTCATGAAAACTGAGAAATTGACAGTGATATAAAATTATCAATGGAACTACAGACTTTCTTCATAGTTTTCTTCAGGTTTCCAATAATGTCACTTTTATGCTCCAGTATCTAATCTAGGATATCACATTACATTTAATGCCAGCTGTATTACTTAGTTATTGTTGTATAACAAATTCCCACATAGCTTAGTGGCTGAAAAGCACATACACATTACTCACAGTTTCTCTTGGTCAGGAATCTAGATGTAGAAGATGGCCAAGGCTGAAGTCTCCCCTGAAGGCTGAGCTGGGGAAGGATCATCCCCAGGCTCACATGATTGTTGTTAGGATTTAATTTCGGTTCCATGTTAAGATGATTTCACTAGGAAATTATTTCATACCTTTAAAGAATTAATACAAATGCATTATGAATTCTCTAAAAACATTGAACAGCAGCAATGACAGTGGTTAGATCACTTCCCAATGCACACTATGAGCTACTTTATCCTCGTACCACAATTAGACCAAAACATTTCAAGAAAGGAAAATTAAGACCAATATGCCTTATGAATATAGAGGCAAAAATCCTTAAGGAAATAATAGCAAAACAAATCAGCAACATGAAACAAGTATTATACACTATGGCTAAGGGTATTTCCTCAGGAATGCAAATTTTGTTCAACATACAGTTCATGCACTGTATTAATGGAATAAAGCACAGAACCTACACGATCATCTCAAAGACACAGAATAAGTACTTGAGAAATCAAAAACACATTCATGATAAAGATATGCAGCAAATTAGGACTATAAGGAAACTGTCTTCACTTTAAAGCATCCAAAAAAAAAAAAAAACCCTCACATGATATAAAAGTTTTCTGAAAGGTTCCATACTTTCTCCAAGATTAGAAATAAGACAAGGAATTTCATTCTGGCCACATTTTTCCCCCACATTATGCTAGAGGATGTAGCAAGGACAATTGGTCTAGAAAAATGAATGTAAGACATCTAGTATGAAAGAAAGTAAAACTCTGCTGGCAATTGGCATGATTTGTGTATTGAACATCAAAATGACTCTAATAAAATAGAATGCAAATTAAAATATAAGTTCAGTACAGTTCCAGTACACAAGGTCAATATATACAAATATGTACTTCTATATACTAGAAATTAACAAACTAAACAAAAAACTCAGAAACCCATGCTATTTAAAATAGCATCAAAAAGGAAAAATATGTAAGAATAAATTTAACAAAATGAGCATATGACATGTATATTGAAAACTGTAAAATACATTAAATGTAATTAATACAATTTTATAAAAATGGACAAATATTGAATGATCATTGATTAAAAGGCTTGATATTAAGTTGACAATACTTTTTATATGGCTCTATAGATTTAATGCAATTTTCATAAAAATCCCAGGTGTCCTTTTTTTCACTAACTTGTCAAACAGATTTTAAATTGTATATATAATGTAATAGAGAAGAGTTAAAATAATTTTGAAAAAAATAGAATTTGTATAATGGACTCACACTTACTGATTTTAAAATTAAAGACAAAGCCATACTAATTAGGATGTGTGGTGCTAATAGAAAAGTAGACATACAGATAAATAGTATAAAATTGAGTATCAAAAAGTTAACCTTTACATTTACGGTCAAATAATTTTACAACGGCTCCAAGTAAATTCAATAAGGAAAAGTATTTTTTTCATCAATGGATTCTGTGACAAGTCAACATCAACAGGCAAGTTAAACTCCTCCCTCACAGTATATGTATAAATAGTTCAAATTAGCCACTGATATTGTTTGGACTTGTGTCCCTGCCCAAATCTCATGCCACATTGTAATCCCCAATGTTAGAGGAGGGGCCTGGTGGAAGGTGATTGGATAATGAGGGAAGATTTCCCATTGCTGTTCTCATGACAGTAAGTGAATTTTCATGAGATATGGTTATTTTAAAGTGTGTAGGACCTCATTCTTCTTTCTCTTCTTCCTTCTCAGGCCAAAAAAGATGTGCCTGCTTTCCCTTCTCCTTCTGGCATGATTGTAAGTTTCCAGAAGCCTTCCCAGCCATGTTTCCTCTACAGCCTGCAAAACTATGAGTCAATTAAACCTCTTTGCTTTGTAAATTACCCAGTTTCAGGTAGTTCTTTACAGCAATGCAAGAACAGGCTAATACAGAAAATTGCTACTGGGAGTTGGGCACTGCTATAAAGACACTCGAAAAACATGGAAGTGACTTTGAAACCGGGTAATGAGCAGAGGTTGTAACAGTCTGGAGGGGTCAGAAAAAGACAGTAATATGAGGAGAAGCTTGGAACTTTCCAGAGACTGGTTAAATTGTTGTGACCACAATGCTGATACTGACATGGGCTATGAAGTCCAGGCTGAGGTGGTCTCAGATAGAGATGAGGAACTTATTGGGAACTAGAGTAAGGGTCACTCTTGTTATGTTAGCACAGAGACTGGTGGCATTGTGCCCCTGCTCTAGGGATCTGTGGAACTTTGAATTTGAGACTGACGATTTAGGGTATCTTGTGGAAGAAACGGCTCAGCAGCAAAGTGTTCAAGATGTGGCCTGGTTGCTTCTAACAGTGTATTGTCATAGTGGGAGCAAAGTGATGCTACAAAGCTAAAACTTGTATTTGAAAAACAGGCAGAGCATAAAAGTTTAGAAAATTTGAAGTCCAGCCATTTTGTAAAAAAGGAAAACCCAACCAGGTACTGTGGCTCACGCCTGTAATCCCAGCACTTTGGGAAGCTGAGGTGGGCGGATCACAAGGTCAGGAGTTCAAGACCAGCCTGGCCAATATGGTGAAATCCCATCTCTACTAAAAATACAAAAATTAGCCAGGCGTGGTGGCGCATGCCTTTAGTCCCAGCTACTCAGGAGGCTGAGGCAGAAGAATTACTTGAACCTGGAGGTGGAGGTTGCAGTGAGCCGAGATTGCACCACTGCACTCCAGCCTGGGTGACAGAGTGAGACTCTATCTCAAAAAAAAAAAAAAAAAAAAAAAAGAAAAGAAAAACAACAAAAAAAGAAGAATCAATTTTCTAGGGAGGAATTCAAGCCAGCAGCATAAATTTGCATAAAAGAAGCCAAATTTTAATACAGCACAATCAGGAAAATGCCTCAAAGTCATTTCAGAAACCTTCCCATCAGTCCCTCCCATCACAGGCACAAAAGCCTAGGAGAAAATAATGGTTTCAAGGACCAAGCCCAAGGCCCTGGTGCCCTGTACAATCTTGGGCCACTGCCTCCTGTGTCCCAGCTGCTCCAGCTCCAGCTATGACTAAAAGGTCCCTAGACACGTATCAGGCCACTGCTCCAGGAGGTGCAAGCCATAATCCTTGGCAGTTTCCACGTGGTGTTAAGCCTGAAGGTACACAAACGGCAAGAGTTGAGGCTTGGGAGCCTCTGCCTAGATTTCAGAGAATGTATGGAAATGCCTTGATGCCCAGGAAGAAGTCTGCTGCAGTGATGGAGCCCTTATGGAGAACCTTTGCTAGGACAGTGCAGAGAAGAAGTGTGGAGTTGGAGCCCCAACAAAGAGTCTCCACTGGGGGCCTAGGGGAACTGTGAGAAGAGAGCCACCATCCTCCAGACCCCAGAGTTGTGTATCGACCAACGGCTTGCACCATGTGCCTGGAAAAGTCATAGGCATTCAATGCCAGCCCTTGAGAGCAGCCATGGAAGCTGAGCCCTGCCAAGTCACAGGGCAGAGCTGCCCAAGACCTTGAAAACCCATCCCTTGCATCAGTGTGGCCTGGATGTGAGATACAGACTCAAAAAAGATCATTTTGGAGCTTTAAGATTTAATGACTGCCCTGATGGGTTTCAAACTTGCATGGGGCCTGTTGCCCCTCTGTTCTGTCTGATTTATAACTTTTTGAATGAGTGTATTTACCCAATGCTTGTACCCCCATTGTATATTGAAAGTAATGAATTTGCTTTTGATTTTTCAGGCTCATGGGTAGAAGGGACTTGCCTTGTCTCTGATGAGACTTTGGACTGTGGACTTTTGAGTTAATGCTGAAATGAGTTAAGAGTTAGATGACTATTGAGAAGGAGTGATTGTATTTTGCAAAATGAGAAAAACATGATGTTTAGGAGGGGCCAGGGGCAGGATGATATGGTTTAGATTTGTGTCCCCTCCCAATCTCATGGCAAATTGTAATCTCCAATGTTGGAAGAGGGGTCTGGTGGGAGGCAACTGAATCATGGGGGTGGATTCACCATTGCTATTCTTGTGATAGTGAGTTATCACAAAATGTGGTTGTTTAAAAGTGTGTGGCACTTCCCTCTTCCATCTATTCCTCCTTCTCCAGCCATGTAAGATGTGCTTGCTTCCCCTTTGCCTTCCACTATGATTGTAAGTCACCCAGTCATGCCTCCTGTACAGCCTGCAGAACTGTGGATATATTAAACCACTCTTCTTTATTAATTACCCAGTCTCAGGTAGTTCTTTATAGCAGTGCAGGAACAGACTAATCTAAATAGCCAAAACTAAAAGCAAAAACAAATTGTTTAACAAAGTTTAAACAATGGTTTCTAAGATATGACAACTAATGCACAAGACAAAGGAGAAAATATATTGAAACATCACTAATACATTATAATTTAAAGTACCTAATAAAAGAATAAAAACAGTTTTAAAATGGGAGAAAATCTTTGTATGTCAGTCAATAAGAATTTATAATCCAGAATATATTACATCTTACAACTCAAAAATCCAAAGGCAAATGCTCCAATCAAAAATAGAAAATTATTTGAACAGTCGTGTCTCCAAAGAAGCTATAGTAATGTTTAATAAGCATATGGAAAGATGCTCAATGCCTTTGTCATTAGGGAAATGCAAATCCAAACCATAAGATATCCTTTACTAATCCAAAAGGCATATGACTAAGTCCAAAATGCAATCTGGAAAAAGCAAAATACTGGTTTCGCTTTTTTTTTGTTTTTAAATATGACACTCTAGAAAAGGTATAAGTATAGTGACAATAAACAGTTTATTGGTTACAAGGGTCTCAGTCAAAAGGAAAGACAAATCTGTAAAGATATTTTTTTTTGTATATTATTATGTATGCCACTGTAATGTGGATAAAAGATACAGTTTTTCAATTCCCACAAAACTTTATAACACAAAGAGTGAACTTAAAAGTACGTAAATTAACAAAACACTTATTTAGTAGATAGGAACAGCCCAGGAGGAAAAGCAGAGAAAATACTTTAACTGTATACAAATCTATGAAATAATCCACTAAAGGAAGGGGAAAAAGAAGCTAACCTAAGCAACTGACATAATAAGTGCAGATTCTGTCTGAAGGCTAAAGGATTTATACATAGGCAGTTGGTATACATAAACAGGTGGTAAAGGTGTTTCCCATGGGGTTGTACATTTCTTTTTCTGAAACCACTGTGCATGCATTTTCAGGTGGTTAAATATTACAGTGGTAGGCTACATACAGATAAGTCAGATGGGTAGACAGATTCACTTGGTGTTGAATAAGATCGTGTGGGACTGAGGATGCTGTAGGAATTCATGTTTAACTTAATGTAGATACATATGGAGACTTGTAGAAATTTGTAAACATATGTGTATATTATGTTTACTCTTTGCTCTGTTAGCTAACAAGGCCTCCAATCAACACACTCCCCAGTAACAATATGTACAACCAGTGAGTGCCCAAATCTTCATTTTAAATTTCATTTTCCAACAAAAACGATAGGGATCTGTGAGAAAAAGGTGAGTAATAGACTTGAACAGGTACTAAACACAATTAGACTGGAGTATCTAGTGGTGATCAAACAAGAAAAAATGCTCAGCAACAATGTAATGAATGAATCAGCCACATAACAATGTCAAATCTTCAATATGGTTGTATTTCAAAATGACAGGAGACTCAACTGAAAGACTTTCTTAAGGCATTCAGCCTCATACTGAGGGTTTAACCAAGGTTTTCTCTGGTCTGAGCATTTTGGACTTGGACTATGGTACCCAACAAGCAACGCAGGATCTCCAGCTTTCGATGGCATGTGGTGGAAATGGTCAGCCTCCATAATCATGGGATTCAGTTCCCCTAAAAATCTCTATGTATCTATGTATCTATGTATCTATGTATCTATCTACCTATCTATCTATCTTCCTATCTATCTATCTGCCTATCTATCTATCTATCTTTCTATCTGCCTATCTATCCATCTGCCTGCCTATCTATCCATCTACCTGCCTCTATCTATCTATCTATCTATCTATCTATCTATCTATCTATCTATCTATCTATCTATCTATCTATCTGTCTGTCTGTCTATGTATCTATCTGTCTAATTGCCTATCTATCTATCTATCGATCTATCTATCTGCCTATCTGTCTATCTACCTACCTATGTGCCTAGCTATCTATCTGCCTATGTATCTATCTATCTATCTATCTATCGTCTATCTGCCTATCTATCTATCTGCCTGCCTATCTATCTATCTATCTATCTATCTATCTATCTATCTATCTATCTATCTCCCTATCTAAAGGTAAGTAATAGACATGAACAGGTACTACACACAATTAGACTGAAGTATCCAGTGGTGATCAAACAAGACAAATGCTCAGCAACAATGCAACGAATGAATCAGCCACATAACAACGTCAAATCTTCAATATGGTTGTATTTCAAAATGACAGGAGACTCAACTGAAAGACTTTCTTATAGCATTCAGCCTCATACTGAGGGTTTAACCAAGGTTTTCTCTGGTCTGAGCATTTTGGACATGGACTATGGTACCCCACAAGCAATGAAGGATGTCCAGCTTTCGATGGCATGTGGTGGAAATGGTCAGGCTCCATAATGATGTGATTCAGTTCCTGTGAAAATCTCTATCTCTCTATCTATCTATCTATCTATCTATCTATCTATCTATCTATCTATCTATCTATCTATCTATTTATCTATCTGACTATCTGTCTATGTATCTATGTATCTATCTACGTATCTATCTATGTATCTATCTATCTATCTGTCTATCATCTATCTGCCTATCTATCTGCCTATCTATCTATCTATCTGCCTATCTATCTATCTGCCTATCTATCTATCT
>NW_012101750.1:48266-55241 GCF_000951045.1 Mandrillus leucophaeus | reverse complement strand
AGCACTGTACTTCTAACAGTAGAAAGAGCAATGACAGTCAATGACATGAACTGTTTTCAGAGATACCCAAAATGTCTGCTTTTGATATTCTTAATTAAGCACCGATAAGAGGCAAGGTACTTGTTTACTCTGTATGTGATACCTCCAGACACTTGTGTGAAACCATGGAACATAATGATGATGGGTTTTGTCGCTTCCAATTTCACTGGGAAATTTGATGAAAGACAGTAACAAGGTTAGGGGTTCAATTTTACAGATCCAGCTCTACATGAACAGCATAAGTTTTTACCTGTGCACTGAGCCAGGACACTCTCTTGTAGCCACAGGGAAGAATTTGCTACAATTCCAACACAAGCCCTTATCATGCCACTGGCTGAATTACAAGAAACACTGAACTCCTCAGTCTGGCAGGGTGTCTACTGTTGAAGTGAAAGTCGAGAAAGAATAGCATCCTGTAACTTGGGATAAGGATGCATGGAAAGACTGATGTGGCTGGGGACATTGATCTCCTAAATTCTAATGAGTTTTTATTGCCAGCAGAAGTGGCCTCTTTACAGCCACCCCCTCAGCAATCCTTTCCACACAAAGTGATACAGGCCTTTCCACATGTGTCTGAGTAGATTACATCTACAATGCCTAAGGAAACAGTAATGGCTTCCCCTAAGGCAGCTGTCAAACAGTACACTGCTGATTATCTTCAAGACCCACCCTGACATCTGTGTTTCTTTTAGACTCACGGTGAGATTGAAGTTATAACGGGCCTCTAAAGCTGATGGATAGTATTTTCCATGAGGAGGTGTGATACATGTCAAAAAGCTACTTGAGTTTTCTAACTAATGCAAACAGAAATCTGAAGACCCTATGTGGAAATAAAGATTATGGGTGTGGATAGCTGGGTGTGGTGGCTTGTACCTGTAGTCCTGGCTACACGGGAGGCTGAGCTGGGATGAATGCTGGAACCCAGGTGTTTGAAGCTGCAGTGAGTGATGACTGTACCACTGCACTCCAGCCTGGCCGACAGAACAAGACCTCATCTGTAAGACACCTAAAAAAGAAAAAAAAAAGTGTAGATAACAGGAGAAGGAAAATAAACTTGAATCGGTCCAAATTTAATGGTACGGGGCCATTAAGCAGATATTCTGGTTTAATGTTGCAACTTGGGTATTTAAGGATGGTATTAGTAGTTTTATGACTGGTTGGCTGAAATATAGTTCAACAGAAGTATGACCATAAGGAGGCTGGTGATTCCCCCATCTTCCCTGTATTATGTTGGATGAAGGAATTCATAGGCCTAAGGATACAGGAATGCTAGAATGGATTTGCCATTTAAAAGCAACTTACAGCAGGGCATGGTGGCTCACGCCTGTAACCCCAGCACTTTGGGAAGCCGAGACAGGTCCATCACTTGAGATCAGGAGTTTAAGACCAGCCTTGCCAACATAGTGAAACCCCATCTCTACAAAAAAATACAAAAATTAGCCAGACATGGTGGCACACACCTGTTGCCCCAGCTACTCAGGAGGCTGAGGCAGGAGGATGGTTTGAATCCAGGAGGCAGAGGTTGCAGTGAGCTGAGATCATGCCACTGTACTCCAGCCTGGGTAGAAATAGTGAGACTCTGTCTCTAAATAAATAAATAAATGCAACTTACCCATATTGATAGACTCCAGGAAACATACTGTTTATCAGGACTTTGTTAGGTAGATTTGTAAGGGAGGCTGGGTACTACTGAGGAGCGCCCTGATCTCTCTTCTCTGTAGACCAGACCTGAATACAGAAACCACAGTACACCAATTGAAAATCAAAATGCAATGGGAATAACTGAGTTTCAGGGAATCTTGTTAGCAAGTAGCAACACTCAATTTTCAAAGGCAAGGTTGGCATAGTTATGTCAATGGACAGCACAGGCAAGATAACAATCAGGTTCATCTGATTCCTAGAGATTTATGTTGCTGGATAGTTTTATAATAGTGTTCCTGGAATTGAAGTACACAGGTAGCCTACTAAATGCTTACTTGAAGAAGCAGAAAATCTTTAGATAAAATAAACAAGATTCTGCCTCAAATCCCAAAAACCAGAGACTCATAGAACCTTACTCAACTCTCACAATTGATCCAGTTTACAATCTTGGAACCCCTTGAAAGGAGCAGCAGCCCAGTCCTCTTGTAGGACACAAGTACACTGCCAAAATGTTATAGTTTATATTTCTGCTATCCTTCCTAAAACAAACCTACAACCATTTACTACAGTAATGATAGCAGGAGGTAAACACATCCCTAGGCAGATATGGGCAGCTCCCCAATGAAACTCTACCTTCAAACCAAAGACTGTTTAAAGCCTGAAAGCCAAGCTCCAAGACTCAGATAAATCCACAGACCATACTGGGAAACTCCACTTGGCAGACTTTCCTGATTGGTCCCCAGCCTTCACCTACTTTACATATACCTACTCTTTCCTAATTTTTTTTTTTTTTTTTTTGCACCATTGTGCCCACCTTTGAGTGGTCCCTTGTTTTACTGTTTTATGCATACTCACAAACCAATCAATATGCACTCCCCCATTCTGAGCCCATAAAAGACCTACACTCAGCCACACTTCAGGACTACCTGTCTCTGGGTGGGGAGGACCACCTGCTTCAAGTACTCCTTCTGCTGAGAGCTGTTCCATCACTCAATAAAACTCCTCTCTGCCCTTCTCACACTTCGACTGCCAGTGTAACCTCATTCTCCTTGGACACGAGAACTCAGGAGCTGCCAAACAAATGCGAGTACAAAAAAAGGCTGTGGCCATCCACACTCTGCCGGCATCCAGCAGCCACTCCACATGACAGGAAGCAGAAGCAGGGCTGGGCCAGCTCTAGAGTCATGAGTTGGAGTGAGGCAGTGGGACTGAACGAGTTTTAGCATGCTGTAACACCCACTTTAGAGCTTTGCAGTTTACAGATGCCTCTGAGTTTTCAGGTGCCACTCATCCAGATGCCAGTGCTCAAGGTGAAGCAGATTGTGGCAGACACAGCCCAGCTGCAGGCTAAGCATGGATTCCATGGCCAGCATGGGATCCGGGGCAGAGTGTAAGCCAGGTGCTATCTGGAAGGGTGAGTGGGTGGGGTGCCTCCTGCGGTGAGCCTGAGGTGGAGGGAGGCCTAAGCAGGGGCATCGCCAGCCATGGAAGTCTCCAGCTGGTTAAGTGGCACTGAAAATCATCCTTCAGTAACTGTGCTTTAATAAAATAAATTTTGAGGATCACTGGACACGGACTCTGAACTTGACATTGATTCCAGGAGACCCACAGTGATCCTGTAGCCTACTAATTAGAGTACCTTCTTATAAAGGTCAGGTGATTCATGGAGTTTTAGCTCATGTCTGACTCACAGTGGGTCTGGTGGGCCCCTGAAGCCATTCTCTGATAATTTTCCAGCTCCTGATGCATAACTGGAATAGAAATACATAACAGCTGAAAGAATGCCCACATTGGTAGCCCAACCTGTGGAGTGAGAACCATTATGGTGGAAAAGCACAAATGAAATCCAATAGAGATGCTTTTGTCTAGGAAAATATTAAATCGAAAACATAACTGCATCTTTGGAGGAATTTAAGACATTAGTGCCACCATGAAGGACTTGGAAGATGTCAGAATCGTTTTCACCACATTCCCATGCAGCTCTCCTATTGGGCCTATACAGAAGATAGATGGATACTAGATAATGACAGTGTATTCCCATAAGCTCGATCAAGTATCAACTAAAATTGAAGTTGTTATCCAAATGTTTGTTTCATTGTTCCAGCAAACTAACACATCTCCTGGAACTGGTATGTAGCTACTGATCTAGTGAATGCTTTCTCTCTATCTCTGTCCATAAGTTTCAAAAGAAAAGTTTGTTTTCAGATGCCAAAGACAACACTAAACCTTAACTATCCTATCTGAGGAGTATATCAACCCTCTATCCCATGTCACAAGCAGAACACTTGATCAACTTTCCCTTCCACAGGTATCACACTGGTCCATTTCATGGATGGGATCATGGTGATTGTACCAAGTGAATGTCAAGTAGCATCCACAATTAGCATATTCATAAAATATTTTTGTCAGATGGCGGGCAAGATGTTTAACTGAAATTCAGAGGCCTTCTACATTAGTGAAATTTGTAGATATCCAGTGGTGTGGAACATTTTGAGGTATTCCTTCCAAAATGAAGGAAAATTGGTTGCATCTGGTCTCATCAACAACCAAGAAAAGGGCACAAGGCCTAGTGGGTCTATTTGGGTTGTGGAGGCAACACATTTGTCCTTTGGGTGTGTTACTGTGGCCCATCTACTAAACAACTCAAAAAGCTTCTAGGTTTGAGGGGGCCTAGAACACAAGACTTCAGCAGTCCAGGCTGCCATGCAAGCAGATTTTCCACTTAGGCCGTATAATCCAGCAGATCCAATGGTACTTGAGGTGTCAGTGGCATATAAATATGTTCTTTGGAGTCTGTCTTAGGTTCCCACAGGTAAATCACAGCAGAGGTCCTTCAAATTTTGGAGCAAGGCACTGCCCTTATCCACAGATAAATACCCTCTTTTTCAGGGTCAGTTTGTGGTCTACTACTGGTTTGTAATAAAATAAAATGCATGATTTTGAGCCACTAAGTTCCACGTATCCTGAGCTGCCCATCATGAATGAAGTGTTTCCTGACCCATGTAGCCATACAGGTTGGGTGTGCATGGTAGCACTCTTATCAAATGGAAATGATACATATGTGATTGGGCCAGAACAGGTCCTGAAAACACAAGTTATATGAAGAAATGATACAACTGCCCATGGTTTCCACTCCTGCCACATTGCCTTCTCTCTCCTAGTCTGCACTTATGGCCTCATGAAGAGTTCCCAATAATCAGTTGACAGTGTGAGAGAAGACTGTTCAGATGGTTCTTCAGGATATCCAGATATCACCTGAAAGAAGACAGCTGCAGCACTCTGGCCCATTCTGGGACATCCCTGAAGGATGGTGGGAAAATAAATCTTCTCTATCGACATAAATCAGTTGGTGGATCTAGCTGTCCACTTTGCTTGGAAGGAAAAATTATTGTGAGTGTGCTTATATATGTTTGGGTGAGGGAAAAGGGACAAGATGGAAGAAGGTGAACAAAATGGCGCAGTCCCTGTTGCTTCCGGGTTCTTCATCACCAACTTGCCCGTGCCCGGGAAAGTGCGGATCAACTGAGCATGCGCCACGTGACATCAATCTGAAGAAACCAAAAATGACCCGACCACGCCTATGGAGATGCCCCTATCCCGCCCACTGCCCTCCCCTTTCTGGTGCCAATGCACAAAAGTCCGCCGAGGACAGAAGCCGGCGCAACTTCCCTGGCCCCATACTTGTGGACCAAAGAACCTCGCCCGAGAGTGCGTGCATATTTGCAATTAAAAGCTGCCACTTTCTTACCTAATGTGGTCTCGTGTTAAGTTGTTCTGGTCCTTTAAATAAATAAAACAGTTGGTGCCAAAACCCGGGAGGAGATCCCTCCTCGGTATCCCCCAGGGGGATCCTAGGAACCTCCTCCCTCATGAACCTGCTACTCCAGCTCCAGAAGCCTTCCTGGGTACATCAAGCATTCCGGCTCCTTTTCGCCACCGCTCTGAAGTTGCCCTCTTCGGTGAGTGTTCCCCTTCCCCAGCTATTTGCCAAAAGTCCCCTTGGCCAGAAGTCGTGTGCCCACCCGAGGCCCCCATTAGGCCACCAGGTGGCTATCTAGAGAACTCCAACCCGGAGACGTCCGTCTTGGAGCTTTTCTTTTCTCCAGTGGCTCCAAGAGCCCCCAGTCTTTAACAGCGGCAAGGGACGCTTTGCTGCTGCACAAAGCCAGCTTCCATTTCCGTTGGCTAGGCAATGGGAACCTCACAATCAAAAATCCCTAAGAACACCCCCCTGAGTTGTCTCCTCCAAAATTTAGAAACCTTACAATTTGGCTCAGGATCTAAAATGAAAAAGACTAATCTTCCTCTCCACGGTGGCATGGCCACAATATAAATTGGACAACCAATCTCAATGGCCACCCGAAGGTACGCTTGACTATAATATTCTACTAGACCTCTCTAATTTCTGTCAAAGACTAGGAAAGTGGTCAGAAATCAATTATGTCCAAGGCTTTTGGGAATTGCGCTCTCGCCCAGACCTGTGCGCCCAATGTTCCATGGCCCAGGTATTGTTAGCTAAAACCCAGCCCTCGGCCCCCACCTCAACAACAGAGGAGGATCCTACCTCCATTTCAGATGGGGCCGAGGGTGGGGTACCTCCCTCCCAACCTTCCGACCCCCCTCCCTATCCTCCTTCCTCAGCCACTCCTCCCACCTCTCCCATTGCGGCCCATACCCGCTCAAAAACCACTATACCGAACCTTACTAATCAACCTTCCACTAATCAACCTGACCCTACCTCTCCTAGTGGTTTACTGGCCCCCCTCCGAGAGGTCGCCGGAGCCAAAGGGCTAGTTAGAATCCATGTCCCTTTTTCCCTGGCAGATCTTTCCAAAACTGAAAAACGGCTCGGCGACTTTTCAGCTAACCCCACCCTATATTCCAAGGAGTTTCGATACATATGTCAGGCATATGACCTTACCTGGCATGACCTACATGTCATTCTTACTTCCACTCTAAACTCAGAGGAAAGAGAGCGCACTCTTGCAGCCGCCAGACAGCATGCAGACCAGTTGCACTTAACTGACCCTGCCGTCCCGGTAGGTGAGCAAGCTGTCCCATCTGCAGACCCTGAGTGGGACTACCAACCTCAACAACCCGGGCGTCGCGGAAGAGACCTTATGATACAATGCCTCTTAGCTGGCATGCAGGCAGCCTCTAACAAAATAGTAAATTTTGATAAATTACAAGAGGTTATTCAACATTCAGATGAGAATCCTGCCTCCTTTTTAAATCGTCTTACAGAGGCACTTGTCCAATTCACCCAACTGGATCCCACCTCTCCGGCAGAAGCTA
>NW_012101750.1:42674-43019 GCF_000951045.1 Mandrillus leucophaeus | reverse complement strand
CAGGGGCATACAGATTAGTTCAGGACTTACGTATCATTAATGAGGCAGTAATCCCAACACACCCAGTAGTCCCAAACCCATATACCCTTTTATCCTGTATACCTTCCAAAACCTCTCACTTCACAGTCCTTGATTTAAAAGATGCATTCTTTTCCATTCCCTTACACCCCGACTGCTATTTTCTGTTTGCCTTTACTTGTGAAGACCCCGAAACTATACGTCTGCTCAGTTAACCTGGACAGTCCTCCCTCAGGGCTTCCGGGACAGCCCCCATTTTTTTGGACAGGCATTGGCCAAAGATCTGGCCCAGTGCCCAATCAGTTCTAGCACAATTATTCAGTATAT
>NW_012101750.1:30580-41454 GCF_000951045.1 Mandrillus leucophaeus | reverse complement strand
TTATGATACAATGCCTCTTAGCTGGCATGCAGGCAGCCTCTAACAAAATAGTAAATTTTGATAAATTACAAGAGGTTATTCAACATTCAGATGAGAATCCTGCCTCCTTTTTAAATCGTCTTACAGAGGCACTTGTCCAATTCACCCAACTGGATCCCACCTCTCCGGCAGAAGCTACTGTCCTTGCCACTTATTTTATCTCCCAGTCGGCCCCTGACATCCGAAAAAAATTTAAAAAGGTAGAGGATGGACCTCAAACCCCCATTCAGGACTTAGTCAAGTTGGCTTTCAAGGTTTTTAACTCTAGGGAAGAAACAGCGGAAGCTCTTCGACAAACCAGAGTAAAACAGAAGGCTGCCCTCCAAGCACAAGCTTTAGTGGCCGCCCTCCAACCCGTGTTACCCACTTTGCCGGCAGGGAAAGCCAAAGATAAGTCTCCTAAGGGCTCCTGCTATAAATGCGGAGACCCGGGACACTGGGCAAACAAGTGTCCCCATCCAACCCATGCTTGGCCACTCCGTCCAACCCATGCTTCAAGTGTGGTACGACTGGGCATTGGGCAAATAAGTGCCCAAATCCTCACCCGCCTACCACACCATGCCCAGCCTGCCAGCAGGAGGGACATTGGAAGTTTGATTGCCCCACCAGCAGGGCAGGCATTGCGCCTCAACATGGTGCCTCTCCTCAAGGGTCGGAAGGCTCCTTCCAGCTCCTACACCTGGACGACGACTGACGGTGCCCACACTCGGAGACCCCGGTCACCCTCGCCAAGCCTAGGGTAACTCTACAGGTAGCGGGTAAGCCAATTTCTTTTCTCATCGATACGGGGGCTACCTATTCTGTTTTGCCAACCTATGGAAGTCCTAGCCAGCCATCCACTATCTCAGTAGTTGGGGTAGACGGTAAACTGTCTAACCCTCGCCAGACCCCAATGTTAAATTGCTGCCTGGACTATGCATGCTTTGCTCACTCTTTCCTCATCATGCCCTCTTGTCCCACCCCCCTTTTGGGACGAAACATCTTAACCAAACTCAAGGCATCTATTTCCCTTCCCTTTCATCTTCACCCTGGCTCTAACATCACCCTCATAGCATCTTTGTGCCCTCATAACCAAGGTCCTAATCCTCCCCGCCGCCAACGCCCCAACGTTTCCAGTGTTGGTCAACCCACAGGTATGGGACACCTCTACTCCGGTAGTCGCCCAACACCATAAGCCAATCCTCATTCACTTAAAAGACCCTATCCACTTTCCGTCTCACCCCCAGTTCTCTCTCTCATTGCGCCACCGACAAGGAATTAAACCCATCATAGATCGCCTACTCCAACAACAAATTTTAATTCCTACCCGCTCTCCTTGTAACACCCCCATCCTCCCTGTCAAAAAACCCTCAGGGGCATACAGATTAGTTCAGGACTTACGTATCATTAATGAGGCAGTAATCCCAACACACCCAGTAGTCCCAAACCCATATACCCTTTTATCCTGTATACCTTCCAAAACCTCTCACTTCACAGTCCTTGATTTAAAAGATGCATTCTTTTCCATTCCCTTACACCCCGACTGCTATTTTCTGTTTGCCTTTACTTGTGAAGACCCCGAAACTATACGTCTGCTCAGTTAACCTGGACAGTCCTCCCTCAGGGCTTCCGGGACAGCCCCCATTTTTTTGGACAGGCATTGGCCAAAGATCTGGCCCAGTGCCCAATCAGTTCTAGCACAATTATTCAGTATATTGATGATTTACTTCTGTGTAGCCCTTCACATGATGCCTCCCTACAGGACACCGCCCTCCTCCTTAATTATTTAGGAGGGCTAGGTTACAGAGTCACCAAACAAAAGGCCCAACTTTGTTTCCCTGTGGTTATATACTTAGGTATAGAACTTACTCCTGTGTCCAAGTCCCTTACTATAGACAGATTAAGTCTTACTCACGACCTCACCCCCCAACCAACGGAGAATAAATCTTATCTTTTTTAGGACTGGTAGGATTCTTTTGACATTGGATCCCAAATTTTGGGGTCCTGGCCAAGCCCTTTTACCAGGCTGCAAAAGAGTCCCCAGCAGGACCCCTGTCCAATCCAAAACTAATCACTACTCATTTTATGTGCCTTAAGTTGTGTCTGCTGTCAGCCCCCACTCTCTCACTGCCTAACCCCCAATACCTGTTTTATCTCTTCACTGATGAACGCCAAAAGGTAGCCATGGGTCTCTTGGCTCAACCAATAGGAACAACCTTAAAGCCAGTTGCTTATCTCTCCAAGCAGCTGGACACCACAGTGCAAGGGTGGCAGCCCTGCCTATGAGCTCTAGCCGCGGCAGCAGAACCGACCAAAGAAGCCTTAAAACTTACCTTAGGAGGACCCCTCACAGTCCATTCCACACAGTGCCTCCAAGATCTAATTTCCCACAAGTGCATCAGTCATCTCACTCGTTCCCGCATACAATTATTCCATGTCCTATTTTTAGAAAACCCTGACATTAAAATAGCCACCTATTCCCCCCTTAACCCGGCCACTCTCCTGCCTACCCCAAATACCCCCCATGCCCCAGAGCATTCCTGTCCTGAGGTCATTCAGTCAGCCCTCCCAACTCATCTCCACTTACGGGACCAACCCCTCCCAAATCCACAACTAACATTCTTTGTAGATGGAAGCTCCTTTACTGATCCCCAAGGAAACAAACACGCAGGATATGCGGTGGTCACTAACACCCAAATAATAGAAGCCAAACCTCTACCATTAGGCACAACCTCACAAAAGGCAGAACTCACTGCCTTAACCAGGGCACTCCATCTCTCTGAGGGAAAAGCTGTTAATATATATACTGACTCTAAGTATGCATACATGATAGCGCATACACACTCTGCACTCTGGCAAGAACAGGGATTCTTAACCACCAAAGCAACTCCCATTACAAATGGCAGGCAAATCCAACTGTTACTACAAGCTCTAACCTCCCCTAAGGAGGTGGCTATCATTCATTGCAAAGGACATCAAAGGCCTACCAATCCAATTGCCAAAGGGAACCACTTTGACGATGCCACAGCAAAATCAATAGCACTCTCTACAAAAAATCCCCAATCTCTGTTTCTTAAACCCCCAATACTCCCCTTCCTATTCCTCAGAAGAGAAAAGTAGACTTTTACAAGACCCACAAGCAACCATAACGTCTGACCAATGGATCTTTATCCAAAACCGTGTCGTCCTCCTTAAAGCTCAAATGCAAAAAATCCTAAGGGACATCCACAACTCTCTACACATTGGGCACCAGGCCTCTATATAATTTTTTATCTCCCATCATTGAGTGTCCATCCCTTCTCTCTCATCTCAAAAAAAATCGGCCAACAGTGTCTGATCTGCCTAAAGGCAAACACTCAGGGGGCAATACGCAACATACACCCTAGTCATCAGCTTAGAAGGGCATCAACCTGGAGAAGACTGGCAAATTGACTTTACCCATATGCCAAGACACAAAAGACTCCGCTACCTACTCACCTTAGTAGATACCTTCTCAGGGTGGATAGAGGCCTTCCCCACTATGGGGAAAAGTGCATCCATTGTGGCTATCATAATTATAGAACAAATCATACCACGTTTTGGGGTCCCCCAATCAATCCAATCTGATAATGGGCCAGCCTTCATTTCCAGAGTAATCCAACTGGTGGCAGATTCACTCAACATTACCTGGAAGCTACATATTCCATACCATCCCCAGTCATCTGGAAAGGCTGAGCGGGCCAACGGACTCATCAAGCAACAATTAACCAAACTCTCCATAGAGACACGTCAATCGTGGGTAACCCTATTCCCCTTGCCCTTACCAGACTACGGGCGACAACTAGAAGCCCTACAGGCCTCAGCCCATTTGAACTAGTTTACGGGCGCCCTCTTGCATTACAAGAACTTCCTATTCTTCCCACACCGCTGGCACCCTACTTGCCCTACCTCTCTCTCTGAAGACAATTACTTAGAGAACACGCTGAAAGGTCACTTCCCCCACCCACACAAGGAAATCCAGACGCCCTCTTGGCCCTTTCTCCAGGTGACCAGGTTCTACTCAAGGATCTACATGCAAAGGGCCTTACTCCTCGGTAGAAAGGCCCATACACAGTAATTCTCACAACTTCTACTGTAGCCAAGCTTTTAGGTCATGGTTCCTGGGTCCATTTTACCCAGTTAAAGAGAGCCCACCCCCTCAGGTGGAGAGGCAGTCCACCCAACTGTCGCCCACCCGTCTAAAAATAGCCACAATAGAAACAAGTTAGATGTGCTACACCCTCCTCAAATTTCCCCGTTTCCTCACTATTCTTCATCTTAACTTAACTGACTTTTCCCTCAAAAACCCCACAGATACCCTCCTTCCCAACCCATCCCCCAACCAGTAGGTTTCCCGACTTTTTCCTCTCATAGACGACCTAGCTTGGCAAGGTGCCCTTTGTGATTTCAGCAATGTCGAACTTACTCTCTACACTTTTGTCACCACTATTATGGTTCACTCTAATCCCCCTAGTTACTCCTACTAATCCTAACTTTATATGGAGATTCTCTATAACTGAAATCTGGTCTACAGACAACCAGGTACACTCAGTCATGCAGGGCACTGCAGAATGTCCCCCCCTAGGGCTGTCAATCTGCCCTCTCCCTAAACTTTTCCCTAAGTTCCATCACTGGAGGCCTCCTGGCCATATGTGTCTTATATGACCAAACAGAATATAATTGTAAAAACTACTGGCAAGAAACCAACCTAGGGTGTCCATACAACTACTGTAAAATACATCATGTAATTTTAGATAACTCCAGATCCCAATGCCATCATTTTTTTACTGAAGATGGTACAACAGGAAAACATAGTCTTAATATTAACGATCCCTGGGACTCTCAGTGGGCCCAGGGAATAAAAGGTGGACTATATGCATCATCTTTTTCCTCATATCCCACCGCAACCATCCAGGTGAAGAGAGTATATGTTCAGCAAGTACAACTCCCTAAAGGTGTACAGGCCCTACAAAATTTAACCTCAGCCATAAAATCTCATGAACAAAAACTACAAAAGCAGTTAAGCACCCCTAACAATGAAGACCCATTCTCATGGTTAACACTCATTCGCCAAGGACTTAACTTGACACAGGCAGCCGGACTGAAAAACCTCTCCCGCTGCTTCCTCTGTGCTGCACTCGGAAAAGCTCCCTTAGTGGCAGTCCCTCTCCCAGCCGCTTTCAATCTCACCAACAACTCTACCAGCTTCTCTCAAGCGACATCCCTATCTCAAGTCCCATTATACCATGACCCACTAAGTTCAATCCTTCCTTTCTGCTACTCTACTCCCAACTCTTCATGGTGTAATCACACCCAAGCTCCCAACGGGACCCAGACGGCCCCCGTTGGCGGCTACTTCTGGTGTAAGCAAACTTTATCTAAAATTCTCAACCACACCTCCAACACCCAATCCCTTTGTGTTCCGGTGTCTTTAGTACCTAGTTTAAGCCTATATGGTGAAGGAGAATTGTCTGAGCTAGCTTCCCAGCTTACCACTTCTAATAATAAAATTCAAAAACGGGCCATTTTCCTTCCCTTAGTTATCAGGGTTTCCATAGCATCGTCCCTAGTAGCCTCAGGACTTGGAACAGGGGCCCGTGCCTACTCAATTCAATCCACACAGACCCTCCTCACTCAGGTCCAAGCAGCCATAGAGGCTTCAGCTGAAAGCCTAGTCTCTTTACAATGTCAGATCACCTCAGTAGCCCAGGTAGCAGCACAAAATAGACGGGCATTAGATCTTCTCACTGCTGAAAAAGGAGGAGCATGCCTCTTCC
The DNA here is from genome assembly GCF_000951045.1 of Mandrillus leucophaeus. Lineage (NCBI taxonomy): Eukaryota > Metazoa > Chordata > Mammalia > Primates > Cercopithecidae > Mandrillus > Mandrillus leucophaeus. Next base: position 35,641 of record NW_012101750.1, on the reverse strand, counting down.
TAGGAGAGGAGTGTTGCTACTACGTAAATGAATCAGGCCTGGTTGACACCAACGTCCAAACATTAAACAAAATCAAGAGCTTCAACAATTTAATGTCCCCTTAACCCCCGGACCACCGGTATGGCTGCTGCCTGTAGTACAGCAAATGCTTCCATTCCTAATTCCCATACTAATCCTCTGCCTTGCCTTATGTTTTGCTCCCATTCTTACAAAATTTCTCCGAGCCAGGGTCCAAGAAATCACCCGAGTCACCTTCAATCAAATGGTCCTACATCCCTACACCCAACTGCCAACTTCAGACCCTGACTACGCCCCTTAACAGCAGGAAGCAGCCAGACAGACAACGGTGCCCTAAATTCTTATAATCAATAAGAGGTTGGACTGTTTGGGTGAGGGAAAAGGGACAAGATGGAAGAAGGTGAACAAAATGGCGCAGTCCCTGTTGCTTCCGGGTTCTTCATCACCAACTTGCCTGTGCCTGGGAAAGTGCGGATCAACTGAGCATGCGCCATGTGACATCAATCTGAAGAAACCCTAACTTACCCGACCACGCCTATGGAGATGCCCCTATCCCACCCACTGCCCTCCGCTTTCCGGTGCCAATGCATAAAAGTCCGCCACTGGCAGGAGCCGGCGCGACTTCCCTGGCCCCATACTTGTGGACCAGAGAACCTCGCCCGAGAGTGAGTGCATATTTGCAATTAAAAGCTGCCACTTTCTTACCTAATTTGGTCTCGTGTTTAGTTGTTCTGGTCCTTTAAATAAATAAAACAATATACTGATTCATGGGTTGTGTACAATGATTTAGTAAGTCAAAAACTTGGAAATACATGATTAAAACACTGCTGACAAAGTAATTTGCAATAGAATCATGCGGATAATCCTCTGAATGGCAAAAGAAAATGTGAAGACCTTTGTGCTCCATATGGATTCCCACCAAAAGAGCAATATTGAGTCCCTGATAAGACACCATTCCCCAGGATAGTTGACCATTAACCTGACGGTAGATTAGTTATACTGACCTACTGTGATCATAGAAGGGGCTGGGGTTGTTTCTTACTGAACAGACCCTTATTCTGATTATGTATTTTCCTTTTCTGCATGTAGGCCTTTTGCCAAAACCCATCCATGGACTTAAAGCCTGCCTTACATACAATGAGAGCATTCCACACAGCATTCCTTCTCAACAAACAACTACACAATCATAAAATTGCAGCAATGAGCTTATGCTCATGAATTTCACCGGTCTTTCCATTACACCATAATCTTGAAGAAACTGGTTGGATAAAATGTGGAATACGCTTCTGGAAGTCACAGGTATGGTACCTGCCAGGTGACAATACTAAGCAGGTTTGAGTCAAGGTTCATCAGAATGTTGTATATGCGAAAAATCAGCATGCATTATATAGACAATTTTATCCCCAAACCATAATTTACAGGTTCAGAAATCAGAGGATTAAAAATGAGAGTTGCATCATTCACTATTATTCCTAATGTGACACTAGCAAAAATTTTACTTTCTCTTCCTGTGATTTTAAGCTATGCTGGTCTAGAGGTCTTAGTTAAAGACAGAGTTAATGGGTGCAGCTGCACGTTGTGCACATGTACCCTGGAACTTAAAGTATAATAACAAACAAACAAACAAAAAAGACAGAGAAATGCTGCTGCTAAAAGATATAGCAATGATTCAACTGAACTAAAAGTTAAGACCTGGTTGACACCAACGTCCAAACATTAAACAAAATCAAGAGCTTCAACAACACTCAGCCATATTAAGCTCTTTATATTTCTGAGCCAAAAGACTGAGAACAGAATTGCACTGTTGTCAGGAGTAATTGATTTAGACTACCAGTTAAAATGGGACTAACACTCCACAACATAGGTAGAAGAGTATTATGTGGGAAACAGAGAATCTTTTGACATTTACTGTGGTTGCAACATTTTCCCTTAACCAAACTCATTTTTTAAATTTAATCCCCAGTGTGGCAATATTGAGATTTGGGGCCCCATAGAAGTGACCATATCATAAGTGCTCTGCCCTAGTAAGTGGATCCACCTATTAAAGTATTAATGGATTAAAGGATTAATGGTTTATTATGTGAGGTTAACCTGGTGACTTTGTCAGAGGAAGAGAGATCTGCACTAGCATTCCAAGCCTCCAGCCAGCTGATACTGTGTGGCCTCAGGGCTCTTCCAAGAGTCTCCACCAACAACAGGCTCTCGCCAGATACTGCCCCGTAATCTTGGACCTGTCAGCCTCCATAACCATAAGAAATAATTTTAAAAAATAAATTACCCAATATTCTGTATTCTGCTTTATAAGCAAAGAACAAAGGTTACTACAGAAATCGGCAGTGAGAAGTGTGCTCTTGCTGATCATGAATACCTGAAAGTGTAAAACTCGCCTTGGAACGAGGTATTACTAGGGCAGAGGCTTGAAGAATTTGGTAAAAAAGGCTAAAAAAGCCTAGGTTCTGGTGAGGGCTCAGAAGACAAGAAAATAGGGAAAGTTTGGGAGTCCTTAGAGTCAGGTGAAGTTGTTGTGATCAGACTGTTTATAGAAATATGAAGATTTAAGGCCATTTTGACTGAGTTTCAGATGGAGCTGAGGAATTAGACATTGAAAATTAAAGATCATTCTTAAAATCAACGGGCAAGGAATGTGGCTGTTGCCATGCCCAAGGGCTTTGTGAGAGGCCTGTCTTCAGAGTGATGAACTAAGGAACCTGACAGAAGAAATTTCTAAGCTTCAAAGTGTTGAAGCTGTAGTGTGGTTACTCCTAACTGCTTAAGGTAAAACTGCTAGAGAAAAGAAAAACACAAAGAAAGAATCTGAAGCCTGGTCCAGTGAGAATGAAAAAGACTTTCCAGGAGAAAAATCCAAGGTTGTGGCAGAGCCACAGTGTTCCAGAGATTGGCATGATTAAAAGGGAACTAGGTGTCAATACCCAAGACGATGGAAGAAAAACCTCACAGGCATTTCAGTAATCTCCTAGGCTGTCCATCCCATCAGAGGCCCAGCACCCTAAGGGTACAGGATGGTTTCTGGGGACAGGTGGTGGCACTGCCATGTGCCACTTTGGGGTACTGCTCTCTGAATTGCACATGCTTTGGCTCCCAAGTGGGGCTTGTGCCCCAGCTCTGGAAGATACAAATTGTACTACCTGGAAATGTTTAAGAGGTGGTAATTCTGTAGGCTTACAGAAAGCAAGAGCTATGGAGGCTTGGTAGCCTCCACAAATTTAAAAAATCTTTTCAAAAGCCTGGGGTCCCAAGCAGAGCTTTCTCCCAGGGGTAGAGCCCGCAGAGAGAGCCTCCAGGAGAGCAATGTTAAGTGGGAATGGAGGTTGGAGCTGCTGTGAAGACTCTCCACAAGGGCAATGCCTGGAGAAGCTACAGAAGCAGGGTCAGCACAGAGTCCTCACTAGGGTAACGCCTAGTGCTGCTGTGGAGGGGATACCACCACCGGGACCCCATGAATGTAAAGTTGCTCACAGCATTCACCACCTGCTTCGGAAAGCTTTAGGCACCCGACTGCCACCATTACAAGCAGCCTTATGGCTCCCAGAATCGTCTCTGTTTTTCTCCTTTTCAAACAGAGATATTTCAGGAGATCTTTCTGAAAAATGCTAAAACAGAATGTATTACACCTGACATTTATTCAAAACGTGATACTGGAATTCCATTTGGGGCAGAGAATGTGTGAACAGATTACAATAATTGAAATGTTTATTTGAAAAACAATTATGGGCTAGGTGCAGTGGCTTATGTTGGTAATACCAGGACTCCAAGAGGTTGAGACAGAAAGATCGCTTGAGCTCAGGAGTTTGAGACCAGCCTAGGCAACATGGCAAAATTCTGTCTCTATGGAAAAAAAAAAAAAAGAAAAAAAAACAAACAAAAAACAAAACACACACACACACACACACACACACACACACACACACGCCAGTCATGGTACCATGCATCTGTAGTGCCAGCTACTCATGTGGCAGAGGCAAGAAGATTGCTTGAACCTGGGAGGTCAAGACTGTCGTCAGTTGTGATCATGCCACTGCATTCCAACGTGGGTGACAGAGTAAGACCAAAGAAAAGAGAAGAAAAGAAGAAGAAAGAAGGAGGAGGAGGAAGAGAAGTAGGAGAGGGAGGGAGGGACGGAAGGAAGGAAGGAAGGAAGGAAGGCAGGCAGGCAGGCAGGCAATTATGAATACATTTGAAACAAAAAAATGAATGTCTTATTGCACAACACAAAAATAAAATTTTCTTTGTATATGATGATTATGTGACCATGGAGGAAATTTAGCCTAAATGCGTTTGCAGACAAAGACAAAAAACAGGAAATAGTATTACATTGCAAGAATTGTCAGTGAATTGGAAAAGATAAATTTTTCTAAAAACTGTTCTAGAAAATTGAATATTCTTTAAGAGAAATTAAAACCTGAAATGTGACCTTTATACACAAAATCTATTCCAGGTGGATCATAGACCAAAATATACAAGTATTTAATCCAATATATAGAACACAATTTAGGAAAATATCTTCATGAGCATGGGGCAGGGTAAGATTCCTAAAACTAAACTTAGAAAGTTTACCACATAAGAGAAAACACATCGGAACAGAGTTCATGTGAACTAAGTCTCTGGAGACAGACTGCATCAAACTCAGATTCTCCTAATTCTTTCCTTCAGAGTTTTGGGATCACATTCAAAATTGGCCTATATAAATGGAAGTGGCACTTACTTCTTCAGTGTTGGCTGGATTGTATGAACTAACAGTATTTAAAGCATATAGTGCACACTAACCAGTATGAAAACTTTTTTTAGTAAATTGTGAGATGTATTACTGCATCAATTGTAACAATTATCACTTTTTTATGTATAAGAATGGAAGAATAAAACCACAAACAAATGATGAAACAAATACTTGTCACGTAACATTTTAGAAATTTTAGGGACCGGGCATGGTAACTCATGCCCGTAATCCCAGCACTTTGGGAGGCCGAGTGGGGGCATAACACGAGTCAGGAGATTGAGACCATCCTGGCCAACATGGTGAAACCC
>NW_012101750.1:7146-30025 GCF_000951045.1 Mandrillus leucophaeus | reverse complement strand
TTGATGATATTATCCAAAGATATGAAAGGAAGATTCTTAGACCAGTTTCATATATGTGTACATGAGGACAGTCACATTAAAACTGCCTTCTGGCCAACAGTGTTCTGACACTATCAAATTTAAAATGCTGCATCTGTCTGTGACATGTAAAAATGTGCACTCTCAGATGAATGGAATATAGCATTCTGTTACTGCCTATTTCTCATGGCTAAGTAAGGGTGGCACATCTGTGTATTCTGGCCTGCTATTGAGGAAACATGCATCAAAACATTTTCACAGAAATTGACCAACTCTATGTATAGTCTTCCCAGCTATTAAAGACATGAGAGCTTTTGCTGGAGTTTTGGAATTCCTATTTTCCAGGTGGAGAAGCTGTTTTATAAACTATGTTTCATGAAATCCATTGAGAAACAAAATAGAAAATTTAAACAGTTATCTGAAAATGCAAATTTGGTTCAATACACAAAAATCATTAGTGCCATGCAATATATTAAGAAAATGAACAAAAACAAATGATCACGATTTGTGGTACTAGTATAAAAATAGGTATATGTAGGAAACAAATGGCTAAAATAAAAATAATTTTAAAAAGGAATAAAGTAACAATAAAAAGAATAGGTACCTAGATCAATGGAATAAGGCTGAATGTCTAAAAATTATATCTTACCTTTATGATCTCATGATTTTATAACAGTGTCAGTTAATTCAATATGGAAACTTTTTTGATCAAGCATTGCTGGGTCAAGGGGATATCTATACATGAGTTGAGCTCTGATACACACATATGTATATAAATGACTCAAATTATGATTCACTTAAATATAAGAAATAAATAGGCTTAACCCACAGAAAGTCACATAGGAATACATACAGCTTCAGGTTAAACAATGGTTTGTATGACATGAATGTACAAGCACAAGAAACTGAAAAAAAAAGTAGATACATTAAAATTTCTCAGAATTAAACACTTTTGTGACTCAAAGTATACCGTTATGTAAAAAGACTCCCAAAATATTGAAGAAAATCATTGCAAGTCATATAGCTAGTAAGCTTCTCCTATCCAGAATATATAAAAGCATCTTACAACTCAAAAATCAAAAGGCGCATATCTGAATAAAAAAAGGTAAACTATCAGAATAGTTATGTCTCTAAGGAAGTGATAGTCATGTACAATAAGCACATCAAAAGATGCTCAATGCATTTTGTCATAAAAAAATGCAAATCGCACCTGTAATCCCAGCTACTCAGGAGGTTGAGGCAGGAGAATCACTTTAACCTGGGAGGTGGAGGTTGCAGTGAGCCAAGATTGCGCCATTGCACTCCAGCCTGGGAGACAGAGTGAGACTCCATCTCAAAACAAAAAGCATTTCAAAACAACCATGAGATATACTTCACAAACTCAGAAGGCGTATTGATACGTAATTTTTTAAAAGTCTTTTCAACTTATATTCATGTGGCTATTTATCTTGTGATAAATCTGACATGATATTCTGAAAAAGGCAAACATGTAGACACAGCAAAGTTTAGTGGTTATTATGGGATCAGGAGAGAGGAAATGCCAGTAAGTCTTAAGTACAGAGGATTTATTTTGGACAGTAAAATTATTCTGTATGATACTGTAAGTGCGGATACGTAACACTGATTTTCAAATCCTAGCTTACATTATTACTAAGCGTGAGTATAAAAGTATGCAAATTAAAAACCGTATTCAGTAGGTGGGGGATCCCAGGAGGAAATGCTGGCAAAAACTAAATACAACTGTATAAGAACTATAAGACATAACTTCATTGAATGGAGTGGGGAACGAGGGGCTGACTTATGACACAAGAAGTAAGTGGAGATGCTGAGTCTTAAAGTCAAAGGTTTTATCCATAAGCACTGCATTTTAATTGGCAAAATTCTTTCTCATGGGAATATTAATTACCAATTCTAAACTCACTATACATGTACATATATATGTGCATTCCTAATTCAAAAATCAAAGTTTTAACATTTAAAATGCCATCCAGCAGAATGCCTCCTCATCCATATGGGATGCACTTCCTGGTTCCTCAACTGTCTCTGATGTTTCTTCTCACCCATAAAAATAAAACATAACGTACAATAAGCTGTAAATCAAAACATAACATTATAGGAGGAGGCGAAAAACATGCCATCATTTGTTAAATGTGGTAAAGTTACAGTCATGCATTGCTTAATGAACAAGAGTTCTGCGAAATGGGTTAGGGGGCTTCATCATATGTGAACATCCTACAGTGTACACATAGAAACCTGCAGAGTATAGGCCTATCGCCCCTAAGCTACAAACCTGCATAACATACTATTATACTAAACACTGCGCAAAACTGTAACACAATGGTACCTGTATATCTAAACACACCTCAACATAGAAAAGATACAGTAAAAATGTGATACAAAAGATACAGAAGTGGTCACCTGTCTAGGGCACTTACCATGAATGGAGCTTGTAGGACTGGAAGTGTCACTGGGTGACTCAGTGAGGAAGTGGTGAGTGAATGTGAAGACTAGGATATTACTGTACATGAATGTAGACTTTATAAACATCGTATACTTAGACTACAATAAAATCATAAAATTGTTTCCTTATATTCAATTATAACAAGTATCTTAGTGTAGCTATTTAACTTTATAAACTTTTTTTTGATATTTTGACTGTTTCGTAATAACACTTTACAGTTGTAAAAATTTTTCTTTATATTCATATTTAATGAGTTTTTTCTACTTTAAGCTCTCTTAATTTTAAATTTTCAACATTTTGCTAAAACCTCAGGATAGCTTAGGCCTACATATGGTAAAGACCATCAATATCACTACCTTCTACCTGCATATCTCGTTTTACTGGAAGGTCTTCAGTGGAAAAAAACAGCCATGGAACTGTCCTCTTCTACAATACCTTCTTCTGGTCACCTCCTGAAGCACTTGTCTGAGCCTGTTTTACAGTTAACTTTTTTTAACAAGTAGAAGGAGTTCATTCTAAAATAACAATACAGTATTGTAAAAACATACACCAGTAACATAGTTTGTTACCATTATCAAGTATTATGAACTGTACATAATTGTATGTGCTATACTTTTACACAACTGGCAGCACAGAAGGTTATTTTTGTTATCAAAACACCAGGGATTCAATCTAGGTCCTTTTGCTCACCACACAGAAAGTTAATCACTGAGACAAATTTTGCCAGGGAAGAAGCCTTTATATTCAGATGAAATCAGCTAGAGAGATGGGAGATCAGCCTCAAATCCATCTCTTCCAACTGACTAAATTTGAGGGTTTATGTAGTTGGGAAGAAAGGTGGCCACCAGCAAGAAAACAGGCATTAGAAGGGGTAAGGAAGCCGTAAGGACAATGAAGAATCTAGCATCTCATTGTCTCGACTCAGTGAGCTGGTGAGTTTCAGTTCCTTGCCTGAGGGTCAGTTTCCTGAGGAAGGAGTTCAGATAAGACAGACAGAAGTTTCAAGTTTTAAGACCAGTGTGGGTCAGTATTTATGTTTACTCAAAAAAATTATATTTGTCCCATGGGACAGTTGGGCTGGTTTCATTTTCCCAACATTGCGATAAACAAACACATGAGTAGTGCTTTGTACATAGCTAGAAGACAGAAAATTTTCAGCTCCACTATATTCTCATGAGACCTCTACCATATCCGCAGCCCACCTTTCTTTGACTGAAATGTCATTATGGGGCATGTGACTGTATACTAGGGATGTTACTGTGTTGCTTAGTTACCCTGAACATGCAGCGATTTAACTGTATTAAATATCATTCTTTATAACGTTAAGCACTTATGTATAAATAAGTGTAAGAAAATAATTGCTTATCAGTAACATAAATTCAGAGTCAAGGACGATGATGATGGTAAACAACCAAAGATTGTCTTCACGGGAGGCCAAGATAGTGACACCTCTGCTTTCTGATGGCTCAGTATATGTAAGCTTTGTTTCACGCACAGTTATTGAAATACTGTGTATAATTACCCTCAGACTACGTGTATAAGTCATATTTAAAATACAAATGTCTATTCCATTCCCACTGCTTGATTTGACTAGACTTTTTAAAAGATACTTAAATATTAATGAAACAAAATATAAATGAATCCATGTATGGACTTGTATCCCATCCATACAATATTTCATCATGTACATACAAATATTCCAAAATTCCAAAAAGATAAAAAATCGGAAATATTTGTAGTTCCAAGCATTTTGAATAATTAATACTCAACCTGTATTTTCAAGTGGCATTGTTAGAGAAGGTAGTGAGCAGACACAAGCAGTGCAGAGAGAGTTCCCCCTCCACCAGGAATGCCAGGCAACCATCAGGTGATGGTCAGGCGATTGTTAAACTGTCTCTCTAAATAATAATTGGTTGCAGCTGGCACCGGGGGAGGCCGTCTCCCAACAGATAGAAAACACCTGAAGCTGGTGATTAGCCGCTTCCCCATAAGATCTCAGCATGTGGGAAAGTGGACTCAACCATGAGCATTCAGAGGCAAAATGGCAGAGTCTGGTGTATGATCTTCCTCTAGGAACCCTTGACTGGTAAGGGGAAAATGCCTCAAGTAAGCATGTGCGTATCTTTAGTCAACACTCTGCGTGCGCGGCCCCTCCCATGTGCTGGCAGGCCGCTGCATATGTGCACCGCCCACCCCATGGGAGGAATCAGAAGAGAAGAGATGCAACACCCTGGAAGCCTGTTAATGTATAAAACCTCAAGTAAAATGTCAAACCAGGCACTTGGATCTCTCAAGTCACCCCCTGGCCCTCTTCCAAGCGTACCTTACTTCGCTTCACTCCTACTCTAAAACTTTTTAATAACTCTCACTCCTGCTGTAAAACTTGCCTTGGTCTCTCACTCTGCTTTATGCCTCTAGGACAAATTATTTCCTCTGACGAGGCAGGAACCAAGTTGCTGCAGACCTGTACGAATGTGCCACTGCTAGCAGCATAATTAAATTAACAGAACCAACTAGCTCATTATTAGAGCAGTAGGCTATATACAGGTAAGTGGTAAAGAATAGATAGATTAATGTGGTACTAAATAAGATCCTGTGTAGCAGGAAACATGAGTAAAAATTCTTGTTTAATTTAATATGGATACATATGGACACATGATATATATTGTGTCAGTACACAAAGAATGCACAGATATATTTATTTGCACTTTCAGTTAACAAAGCATCGAATCAATAGATTTCAAAGTTACAATGTATCCACCCAGTGCCTGGATCTTCATTTTTTCTTTCTTTCTGAAACGGAGTCTGCCTCTGTTGCCTAGGCTGGAGTGCAGTGGCATGATCTCAGCTCGCTACAACTTCTGCCTCCCAGGTTCAAGCGATTCTCCTGCCTCAGCCTCCAGAGTAGCTGGGACTACAAGCATGTGCCACCACTCCCAGCTAATTTTTTAATTTTTAGTAGAGATAGGTTTTGCCATTCTGCTCAGGCTGGTCTCAAACTCCTGGCCTCAAGGGATCCACCTTCCTTGGCCTCCCAAAATGATGGAATTACAGGTGTGAGCCACCGTACCCAGTCCATTACTAATTCCATTTTCTAACTTTAAAAAAAAAAACTAGAACTTTGTGAACAAATGATTAATACAAGGCTTAAGTAGGGAATAAGCACAATTAGCCTGGTGTACCTAGTAGTCCCAAAATAATAGAAAATGCTAAAAAAACAACACAACCAATCAACCACACATAAAATTGCAAACATACAGGTATTGGAAATTAAGAGAGTATCCAACTGAAAAAATTTCCAGTGACTTTCGGCCTGATTTCACAGTTACACAAAGCCCTTCCATGGTTCTGAGGATTCCAGTCTTGCACTTAGGTGCAGTATCGGCATCCCTGCATTTCCAGCTTCTGGAGAGCCTTTTGCAAAAGATCTCAGGCTCCATACTTATGTGATCAAATACCATAAAGTAAATCTCTATGTATCTACCTACCTTCCTCTATATCTACCTACCTACCTACCTATTCTATCGCTTCTGTTTGGAGAACATTAACTAATACAGATATTGGTAGTAAAAATGGTTCTAGAGAAACAACATTTTTAAAATGACTATCTCTAATTGGTGTGAGGGTTTCTAGAATTGGCTCTCAATCTTATTACACCTAAAATTCTAACAATGCTACTTTTTTTTTTTTTTTTTTTTGAGACAGAGTCTTGCTCTGCCACCCAGGCTGGAGTGCAATGGCATGATCTTGGCTCACTGCAACCTCTGCCAACCTGGTTCAAGCAATTCTCCTGCCTTAGCCTCCCAAGTAGCTGGGATTACAGGAACCTGTCATCATGTCCAGCTACTTTTCGTATTTTTGTAGAGATGGGGTTTCATCATGTTGGCCAGGCTGGTCTTGAACTCCTGACCTCAGGTGATCCACCTGCCTCGGCCTCCCAAAGTGCTGGGATTATAGGCATGAGCCACCACGCCCGGCCACAATGCTACTTCTAATAGAAAAAGAACACTGATAGTCCATGGCATGAACTGTTCATAGAGACACGCAAAATATCCACATGGCACGAACAGTTCTTAGAGACATGCAAAATATGTGCATTTCTCACTCCTAATCAGTTTGTTTAGCTGACTGGCTGAAGGAAGGTAAGAAGCAAGGAATTTGCTGATTTTGAGCATTTGTGAAAAACCAAGGAAGATAATGGCATTGTGTGATTGCTTCTCATGTGCCTTGGCAAAGAGATAAAACGAAAGGAAGTGATCAGATATTCAAATTTCCAGAACCTGTTTTGCATAAATAGCCTAATAGCTTTAAATTGTGCTCTAAGTCAGAATCTTCCCTTCTGTAGTCAACAGGGCTGAAACTGCTAAAAGTCAAACAGAAGCTCGCATCATGAAAGTGGCAAAATTACAAGGAAAGTTGAACTCTCAGTCTGGCAGGGTGTCCAAAGTTATTCTGTTTGCCACCAGAAGTGAACTTTGTAACCCTACCCACAGTGGAAGTAGCTTTCCCAGTACAATGATGTAAGCCTTGTATTCCCTGTCTGAAGGGATTAAGTATTTATTTACCTGTGGAAATGATAACGGACTCACCTGAGGCAGGTGCCAAGCAAGACAATGGTGATTTTCATTAGGACTGACCACTGACAGCAGTGACTATTTCTATAATAGAACTATATCTAGGTACAAGTTTCAGTAGGACCTTAAAGATGAGGTACAAATTGTTACTTACGAGGATGTGTACTACATTAAAAAAAATTTTTTTTTAACTTGAATTAAATATATATATACATATATATTTCAACTGAAACCTTCAGAAAGTCTGTGGAAATGGAGCTGAAATGGCAGTAAGGGTGTGGGATAGTGAAAGGAAAATAGCATTGGATCAAGTTGAATTGATTAACATGGTCCATTAATGTTCCCATTTGGGGAGTCACAAAAGGTTCTAATAGTTTGTTTAGCTGATTGGTTGAAGTAAGGACAAAAAAATGGCCAACTGTGGGCAAGTTGTGCCATCTATCTTGGTTTACCACAGAGGAAGGTATGCAGAGGCGTAGGGACAGATTAATGTTAGAGTGAACTTGTCATTAAAACCCATTCATTCACATTGGAAGGGTCTAGAAGACCTATCATTTACCAACACTGTGAGAAACAGATTTGTGATGGGAGCCCCAGCATCCCTGAGGAGCTCTGTGGTTGCTCTTCTCTGTAGAACAGCTCTTACAGTGAGAACCCAAATCAGTCCGGTGAAAAGTTTAAATGCAATGAGAATAAGTGGATCCAGGGGTGGCAGGAACCAAGCAGTGGTCCTCAGCCATCAAGGGCAAGGGGGCATTGTTATGGTAATGGAGACAGCAAAGGCAAAGCAATAAGAAGAACCTTCTGACTCCTACAGATCTACGGACATAGCCAGTTAATTACAGTTTTCCTAGAAGTTAAATAGGTAGCAAGCTGACAAAAGTCTTATTTGCTCCTCTAAGCAAAACACATATTCGTGCCCATGCACACAACTCTAACTCAAATGATAGAAAAGAAAAAAAAGAAGTATAGACCCACAGTCAATTCCTAGACTTGAGCCAATTTTTAGTCTCAGAACCTTTCCTTGAAGGGGAGGCAGAGATCCTCCAATAAAGACAGAGGTACACTACCAAAACTGTACATTAATTTTCCTCCCATACTTTCCTAAAAAGACTTACCACTTTTTATTAAGGCAATTGCTTACTGACAAAATAATCACATCATTTAGCGACGCCTGGACACTGGCTGTGAGTGGACACTGATTCCAGGTGACCTGAAACATCAACGTAATCTCCAGATAGAATTGGGGCTAATGGAGGTCAGGTGGTCAATCATGTTTCAGCTCATGTCCTAGTCACAGTGTGTCCAGTTGGTCCCAAAACCCATCCTCTGTTAATTTCCCAGTTCCCCAATGCATAATTGGAATAGACATACTTAGCAGTGGGCATCTTTGCCACATTGGTTTCCAAAGTGAAGTTGTGAGAGATACGAAGGTGGAAAATGCCAAATTGTTACAGGTAGTTAGAAAGGCATGAGCAGGGCAGAAGAGGGCTCTCTCCCCCAACTCACCAGGAATGGCAGGCGATCATCAGGTAATCGCTCAGCAGTTATCACACTGCCTCTCTAAAAATGATCATTTGGCAGCCAGTGCCAGGGAGAGACAATCTCCTGATTGCCCAGGGCTGTCACACTGAAGTGTTCATTGAATGCAGGTACCAGGGAGAAGCAACTTTCCAAACGGATAAAAACACTTCCTAAACACACTGCCGCATGTTCACTTCCCAAGCATAAGGAGGGCACTGCCCAGGAGCGCAGCCCACGCTAATGGAAGAATCATGGGAAAGGGGAGCAAGATGCCAAACGTGGGCCAGCATATGAAGTCCTATTATCAAGGTAAGACACTGTACTTGTTCTTCAAGTTGCCCTCTTGGTCTCTTCCAAGTGTACTTTCCTTTCTTTCCCGCTCTAAAGTTTTTTAAAGTTTTCTAAAGACTAAACGTCCACTCCTGCTGTGAAACTTGCCTTAGTCTCTTCTTCTGCCTTATGCCTCTCAGTCGAGTTCTTTCTTCTTAGAAGGCAAGAATTGAGGTTGCTATAGACCCACATGGAATCACCACTGGTAACCTGGATATCTTCTACCCCTAACGTATTTGGTGTCGTGTGACTCAGATCTTTCCCTAGTGTTAAGAGAGCTCTGTGCCTCACCTTCTTCAGCTGGAGGCGTCTGACCCAGAGTGTGGTTTTTCTTCTTCCCTTTCTCTCTCTCTCCTGCTTACTAACCAACATGCAGAGCAATTCCTCTTGGCCATAATTTACCCTGCTTCCCCTGGCTGACTTCTCAGCTTACCCAGACTGGTGGCTTGTGGGGGTGTGAAGGACCTTAGGGTCCACACCCAGCAGATCTGAGGCACTAATGGCCATCTTAAACAGGAAGCTTATGAGATTGGTGAGGCTAAGGCCTAAAAATCATGCAATGTGTGGAGTTTCCTTTGCTTTTATTAAACTAAACTTGGTTCTATTCCAAAAACCGGCACGGCCCATTTTCTGGTTTTCTCTGTGTGTTCTGCAGTGGGCTAGTGCACACCCTGGACATTCTGCCTTAGGGGCAAGTCTGCCTCTGCTTTCACTTTGCACGCCACGTGACTTCTAACACACACTCCCTGTTATTCACACCCTGCAGCTGTCCGCATTGTATGGCAGCAAAGACACAGGCTTCCTGGTGGATATCCCCTGAGGTTTGTATTTGTTTTTATCAGCTTAGGTGACCTTCAGTCCTTCCTCTGCCTGCTGACATGGCCAGGACAGACTGTCATTAGAATTCTGCCTCTGCTGGCATCTTATAATTTAACATGTGCTTTTCATTCCTGTTATGCCACGGGACCAAGTTTCTGATGGCTTTTAAAAGCAGTTTGTCTGCCTGCATACAGCTTCACTCTGGCCCTTTAAGGATCCCCCCACTTGCTTTTTTGAGACAGCACTATTTTGGGAGGAGAAGAAATTCTCTCTTTGCTGCTGGTGAGTTCTTACCTGAGGCCCTAAGTCATCTGGAGCTTACTGCTTTGTGTCCGGAGTGTGAATGAACGTTGCTGTCTTGAATCCAAGGACTACTATTTACGTGAGCATATGAAGGCTTTCCAGACATAGGAGTCAGATGGTTCTTATTCCTCTCACTTCCTTCCACTTCCCTCCTGTAGCCTCCATTTCTCTAATTACTTTCATGCCCTTCTCAACATGCATCAAGACCTTTAAAGACATATTCTAAGGGAGCAGGGAGGAAAGTCAAGTCTCTGTGGCAGTTAGCTGAAAAACAGGCTTCTGAGAAAAGTTACTCATTTTATTACTAAAATACTCTTGAGTGAGAGTTGCTATAGGGTCATGGAGACAAGGTCAGCCCGAGGCCACAGATGCAAGAGACCCATAGGACAGAGATAAAGGTTGGTTGCAGGCCAACAGATTACCATTGGAACAGAGATGAAAGGCTCAGGGGACGGTACATGGTAAAGACCAGTTCATTTCGGAACCCCAAAGACGAACAGGGGCCCACTGTTCACTCCAGTATCTCCTCTGTTCTCAAGCAGGTAATTGTGATGAGATGGGACCATGGGTACACAGTAAGACTGGTTCATTCTGGAACCCAGGACCATGGGGGATACCAGGATAATAGAAAGAAAGGGACCTTCTTTTTCCTCTTTCTCTTCTGCTGTCTCTTCACAGGTGGGTAATCACATCTCTATACCACAGGACACACCTCTTGGATGCATCCCCCAAAACTGGAAATAGTTTAATTTCCCGAAACCTTAAACTGGCTTAAAAATGAACTAAGAGGAAATTATAAAAAGTCAGCATTGGAACCCAGTGACCCTGTGCAGGGGGTCCTCAGATTAGCCTCTTCAGTCTTTTATAACTAAGAGCAGAATAACGAGGACAGGGCTAAGGAAGACAAATGAAATGGCATCCCCTTCCTCCAAAAGAAAAGATTCACACCCCTTTATATTACTTAAGGGATCAATTACCATTCTCCCACCAGTCCTTAGTAATGTCAAATACCCAACACCTCTTTGGGGCAAAAGTATACTTTCTAAGATCTGTGCTCATTTAATATTTACCCAACCTCTGAACTCCTCTTTCTCTCTAATAGCCTATTTGTCTCCACCTAAATCATTAACCAAAACTATAACCTAGACAGTGCTACATCAGGGGTCTAGAATTAGCCCACATTTATTCAGATAAGCCCTAGCAAAAATATAACTGAGCAATCTCTTGAGGGGGGATAATTTCTACAGTATACAGATAGCTTCTTTATCTACTCCCCCTTCACAGGACGCACACAGCAATATGCAGTACAAATCTTAACTTTCTAATGGGAGGAGAATGACTTTTGTCTAATTCAAAGGTTATAAATGTAAAGAGGTAGTTTTGGTAAAGACAGTTATAAGGAGAAGGAATTTTATATAAGAAAGGATCTTGTATGGTTAATACTTAGTAATCCTGAAGTAAAATGACTGGTTGTTTAAATAGAGGGATATTTAGGACAAGTCAGAAAGTACAAACATGTTGTAGATGGTCTGTGTATTTCATGGAAGAATTTGTGAAAGAAAATTTATGAAAGAAGTGTACAATTTAAAGGTTATTAGGCCTCCTAAATGTTTCATAAAATGCCAGTATGACTCTCAACTGTACAACTTAACTTCTTTATGGCTTGTTAAGGCCTGAGGTCATGTGGAGTTAGCCATGACCCAGCTATGCTGGAAAGAGTCAGACCCATCTGCACTGTGTCTGGTTTCCCAGGCTCCACACCCGATATATAAGTAAAATTGCTTACTAACCAGGTTTTTCACCAAAAGTAAAAGTTACTAAGAGTTAACGAGGTATCATGCAATTGAGACTACTGAAGAAACAGTTTTACACACAACTGTGTAAGGAAAGTAGAATGTCCTTTTGGTAAAAATTATAAGAAGGCATGGGAATGTAGATTTCTTACCTAACTTTAGAGGGTTTAAGGATTGTTTTAAGCAAAATAGGAAAACTCTGAAGGTTTGAACAAGTTGTGGAAGGTTTGTGAACAATTAATTGTAAAATAGATTCTGTGTGTAAACATATTGGCAAAAGTTAAAGGGGTAATATTCAGTTTTTCCACAAATTGAACATTGGAACAAAAGCACAAGAGAGTTTTCTCGGAGCATCAACCTTCTCTTTGACAAAAACATTGTAAAGGGTTATAAAAGGTTTCTTACCTTATGGTCAAACTGATTAAAATTGAATACATTTGTCTACCAGGTTTTATTAATAATTGACTTTAACATTACTAATACACTAATGAAAAGGTGAGATTTGGTTTTCTCTTTGGAACTAGAATTTTTTAATATTAAAAGATAATGAAAGATTTTCATCTGCCTTTTGAATAAACTGTAGGAAAAAGAAGAGAAAGAAAAGAGACAAATTGGAAAGCTAAGTCTTCCCTCTTAAACAAGTAAAGGTTTTTGCCTTTTTAAATTTTTTGAGTTATTATTTTGTTTACATGAATGACATATGGTAAACTCACATTTATTTTGTAATATCAAGTGTTTCAAACTTTTGATATCTGACAAACCTCCAAAAATTAAATTGTCAGTTATCTTTTTCTGACCTAATTAATCTTTAACATACTATGTCTTCTAAATTCCAAAAATGACATTGGCTTATTTCGTATAAAAATCATACAGGAAGCATTGTCAAATAGGAAATGGTGTTTGGCTTTCCTTGGGCTATATTTGTATAAATATATTATTGGTATGTGTTCCAAAGTTACGGAATTCTGATACAACTTAGGGTACATTATTAATAATCAGAATTGTCATGTAAAATTGTTGTGTGCCACAGAGGTAACAAATTTCCTTATCAATTGTGCATTTAACTGTGGCTGCCCTAAAACTTTTTGTTATTCTCAGACAATTGTCTTGTTTTAATCCTCTTCAAATGTGGTTTATAATTGGCTACAGAACTTTGATAGGTGTTCTTAAGTGCAGGTTTCTGATAACGTTGGAGATTGTGACATTAGAATAAAGGAAAAAAAAACCCTTTTAGGACTCTCATGGAGAGCTGAACTCTTCATGAATATCAAGCAAAACAGGAGCCTAATTGCATGGACTGAACTAATAGAAGTCTGAAGTAATCTTCTTAAATTTTTGCTTAAAATGTTGCTAATCTTTTTTCTGTTTTTCAGAGCCAAGGAAACTTTTCTTTTGAGCGATTTAAGGCTTTCAACAATTTCAAGGAGTAAAGTATACGCCTGTGAACAATGTCTGGAGCATATTTGTTTATCTCTACCTTATTTCTCCAGAATTTGGAAACTATTTGTGAGTATTCTTAACCTATGGTAATACGATTATTGTCCTAAGTGCAATAAGAATATTTTCTTTTGCAACAGGACACAATTGGAGAAACTGGTTGTTTTACCAAGGCTTTGACTGTAATGGGCTGCTTTCCTTTAAGGAATCAAACTTGACTTATAGAGCCAATAAAAGCCCCTTGGGTAAACTGGCCTCATATTTTGTCTACACAGTCCCTGTACAGGGTTCCTGATCTGTGGTATGTAAATAATGTCATTTTCTGACAGGGCAAGGAGTCCAAAGTTATCTTGCGACCTCAAAAGGAGGGAAATTTACCCAACTCATAGGTATTCGAGGGTACAAACCCACAGCTGGGTCCAGCTTTGAAGAAGTCTTCTCTGAAGTTCCTTATGGAACAGAGTTCCATCAAAGCCAATTTTAAAAGCCTATGTAAAAATAATTATTCTTGCTGTGCTTTATGCAAATAATCAGTCAAAGTACTGTAAGACTGTAGTTTATTTTACAAACAAATCCATTCAATCATGATTTCTTTTTAATAAAAATGAGTATTGGAGAAAAATATGCTTTAAAAATTATGGTACACCTACTAATAGATTCTACTCTCACCAATTGTTTTTATGTATTTGTCTGCATTTTAGACTACCTCTGCTTATTCCCATGAACCAACCAATGATCTCTTGCTGCAGCTCAGAAGAAACAAAAGAGATGGGTAATGTGAAAATCTGGATCAATATTCTAGTTCCGGTCATATATAAGAATTGGCTGGCAGCCCCATGCACCCATATCTTAGCACAGGCATGATGACAGTCACCAGCTACCTGGGTGTGTAGGCAGCCTCAGTAATTTTTTTGGAGCTGTCCTAACTTCAATTCATTTTAGTCCATGTCTTCTAAATCTAATAACCTGATTTGTCTCCTCTGACTTTCAGGTCATCAAGCTCCATCCAGATGATCCTCAGTGAGGGATACTGTCCTCTGAATATTCAAGAGGCTCTCTTCTACAGGGGAACCCTAGACTATACATCAGTGGGACAGGAAGGAGGCAAAATCCTGTCCATCTCCTTTGGATCTGGCTAGACACTGCTTTCACCAACCCCTGGAGTCACCCTCCTGCTCTTCCAGCTAACAAGAGGCCAAGACCCACAGAACCACCATCATCCCAGTTACAGAAGACTGACGTTTGTTTATTTTTCCCCAAGGATTTGGGATCTTGGTCTCTTGAGTAGGGAAATGTTACAGAGAGTCAGACAGGCATCGGGGGCAGGAGAGGGCTCTCCCACCCCACCCACGAAGAGTGTCAGGCGATCATCAGGTTATGGCTTAGCACTTATCACACTGCTGTCTATCAGTGATAATTTGGAAGCCAGCACCAGGGAGAGACAATCTGCTGATGGTCCACAGCTATCACACTAAAATGTTAATTGAATGCAGGTGCTAGGGAGAGGCAACTTCCCAAACAGGTAAAAAATACTTCCTAAACACACTGAGCTGCATGCTCACTTCTGAAGCCTAAGGAGGACACTTCCCATGCAGGCAGCCTACCCTAATGTTAGAATCAAGGAACAGGGGAGCAAGACACCAGAGGTGGGCCAGCCTATAAAGTCCTGTGATCAGAGTAAAACACAACACTTGTCCTTCAAGTTGCCCACTTAGGTTGGGTCCCTTCCAAATGTCCTTTCCTTTCCTGCTCTAACTTTTTTAAAAAAATAAAACTTCTGCTCCTAATCTGAAACTTGCCTCAGTCCCTTTTTCTGCCTTATCCTCCACAGTTGAATTATTTCTTCTGAGAAGGCAAGAACTGAGGTTGCTGCAGACCTGTATGGATTCACTTCCAGCAACTCAGATACCTTTTTCCCCTAACAAAATGAAAACCAGTAGAGCTGCTTTACCTACCTTTAACTAGTGTCAGAGGCATTCAAACCAGAGCAACTCCGTTTTGAATAAGGGCTAGGAAAAATGAGGCTGGGACTTGCTGCACTGCATAAGCAAGAGGTTAGGCATTCCTAGCTCAAGATGTTTACAGTTAAGGGAACAGATTAATAATATTTAGTAAACAAACACAGGACATAACAGACCTAGGGATTTCCTGATGTCCTGATATCTTGTGAATTGAAAGTATTCCTAGTTTTTCAATAAATTTTGCTTTAAAGATAACAATATTGATTCTTGCAAGAGCTAGTGATTATGAAAATTAATCCTTTATCACAAGCTCCTGTAGTAGAGCACATCTCCCCATTTTAAAAAAATCTTATATATAAACAAACACCATACCTAGGGTGGGCACATTCCTCTTCTTACTTTTGGGAATCCCCTCATCTGTCTATGGAGTAGCTACTTTTTCCTCCTTTACTTTCTTACTAAACTTGCTTTGACTTTGCACTATGGATGTGGCCCAAATTCTTTCTCATGCATCTTTCTCATGCAAGATCCAAGAATACTCTCTTGGGGTTTGGATCATGACCTCTTTCAGTAACATCTTGATGGTAAACCATGTAGGGACTATACTGAAGAGACCCCTGCCCTAAAGGAAAATCATGTGCACACAGCACCAATTGGCTGACATTGGGTAAGTGGGGTGCATTTTACCTGGGTAGAGGATGGGATTGGCTTAGAGGCCCAATGTAGGAGGGTAGAGTCCCTACTATGATGGAGAAGATTAAAGGCCCTTCTTATAAAAGGCAAGGATGCTTGAGGGAACTTGGGTTAAAGGCCCAACATAGGAGGGTTAGTGTCCCCCCTAAGATTTGGGGGGGTTAAAGGGCCCACTCACTAAAGTCCCGCTGAGCTAAGAATGGGTTTGGTACTAAGGGATGTTAACTGCTAAGGGATGTTAACTGCTATTCTCTTTGTATTAATCTGCTTTGTCCTCTTTGCTGCATGAATCGATTTCTTGGTTTCTGTCTCTGTTTCACTGTCATTTTCAGAAAATTTCATTTAACCAGTCCTAGGGATTTTAACATTCTCTTCCCCTGTGTACTTCCCGATTTCCATCTGTTTACTTGTGCACACATGCTCTGTCACAAAGCTGTGAAACATTGAGACCAAAAAGCATTGCAGGATTTGGTTTTCTTTTATTAGCTTATTTTAAGACTAGCTGTTAAAGCTCCATCTCTAAACTTGTTGATTGAAATTTGGTATTTAACAGGTATGAGAGCAATAACATTAGATATATGTGGTTATGTTTTGCTGCAGCTCTGCCCATTAGGCCTAATTGAGAAGCAGTGAAATGGAAATCAGGGGACCTTTTTTCCGTGCTGTTCTGTTTCATTGGCACAGTAACAAAACTTCTTTCCTTTCTTGGATTCAGGGAAAATGGCTTTGCCTGTCCAATTCATGCTGCCCCTATTGCCCAGAATCTGCTCATTCTGGTCATCCCCATCTAAATCCTCTTCATTTCCTTTGCCTTATTTGACATTTCTTTTGTTGGATTCCATGTTGTGGTTATCTAAGACTCACAGTTCAGTTCATTTATATTGTTTGGCTAATATGAATAATTCAATTTTCAGCAGGGATCTCCCTCATTAGTGCAGTTGACCATAAAACCTCTCTTACCCTTCTTAATGAAACTCAGCCAGTGGTAATACAATCTTCATAGGTTTGGAAAGTATCTTTTAACATGGCCTGCCTCCTTTGTGGGAACGATGGCATCAATCCCAAAGGAGTCAACGCTAGGATGTACTCTTGAATGTTTGGACCAATTTAAACTAAATGGGCTTAATAAGAGGAAATTGGTATTTCTATGTAATATTTTTTGCACCAATATTATTTGTAAAAACCAGAAAAAATGGCCATCTGCTGGAACTACAATCTTTAATACTATACTTCAACTTGATTTGTTTTGTTAAGCGGGAGAAAAAGTGGGATGAGATACCATATGTTCAAGCACTTTTGCAGCTCAGTAAGGATAAAATCCTGCAACAGGTGTGTGCATGTTTGGTGAGAAGAAAAGATAAAGAACTAGACATATTAGATGATCCCTCAATATAAACCTCCCTCCCCCCATCACCTGCACAGTTCAGTGGTCATTTTTGGGTAGAGAACCTCCTTCTGTCAGCTCTTTCAGGTGCATTGCCCTTTTCTGCCTCTAGTTGACCTGGAAGACTTATTGAGACTCCTTTATCCCCTCCTCTTTACCCATCTAGTCCCACTGTTTACCCACCATCCCCTGAGGAAGCACTAGACCTGCAAGTACTACTAGTACTAAAGCCTCTTACCAACCTCCACAAAGAAATCTTTTTCCACTTAGAAAGGTGACAAATGGGGAAGAAGCCACTGTAAGAGTACACATCCCCTTCTCTATGTCTGATTTGGCTTTCTGGAAAGACAAGTTTAGTCATTTCTCTGGAGATCCAGAAAAATACAAAAATGAGTTTGAGAAATTTACACTGACCTATAGTTTAACATGGCAGAATTTGCATGTTTTGCTGTCTATCTGTTGTACAGTGAAAGACAATGCATTTTGGGGACAGCTAGTAACCATGTATATGAGGTATTGGCTCATAACCCTAAACATAATATATATCAAGAAGGGGTTGCAGCAGTTCCAGATTAAGATCCAGAATGGAACTATCAAAGGGGCAGTCAGAATCTGGAAAGGAGAGATCATATGGTCACTTGTTTGTTGGAAGGGATGAATAGGTATATGAAAAGGCCTATTAATTATGAAAAGGTTAAGGAAGTTTCTCAGGATAAAGATGAGAATGCAGCTTTGTTTCAAAGCATTTAGTTGAGGCAATTAGAAAATATACTAACATGAAGGATGTTGAACTTTATCAAAAGCCTTTTCTGCATTTGTTAAGATAATCATGTGGTTTTAATAAACTATTTGAGGTATTGAAGGAATATACCTCAAAATAATAAGAGACATATATGACAAACCTATAGCTAATATCATACTAAATAGGCAAAAGCTGGAAGCACTCCCTTTGAAAACCGGCACAAGACAATGATGCCCGCTCTCACCACTCCTATTCAACATAGTTCTGGCCAGAGAAATCATGCAAGAGAAAGAAACAAAGGGTATATACAAATAGGAAGAGAGGAAGTCAAATTATCTTTGTTTGAAGATGACATGATCCTGTATCTAGAAAACCCCATTGTCTCAGCCCATAAGCTTCTTAAGCTAATAAGCAACTTCAGCAAAGTCTCAGGATACAAAATCAATGTACAAACACTACTAGCATTCCTGTACACCAACAACAGGCAAGCCAAGAGCCAAACCATGAGAGAACTCTAATTCACAATTGCACACAAAGAATAAAATATCTAGGAATACAGCTAACAGGGGATGTGAAGGACCTCTTCACTTTAGGAAAACTACAAACCACTGCTCAAATAAATCAGAGAGGACACAAACAAGTGGAAAAACATTTCATGTTCATGGTTAGGAATAATCAGTATCATGAAAATGGTCATATTACCCAAAATAATTTACAGAGTCAATGCTGTTCCCATTAAACTAACATTTATATTCTTCACAGAATTAGAAAAAGCTATTTTAAACCCAAAAAAGAGCCTGAATAGTCAAGGCAATCCTAAGCAAAGAAATCAAAGCTGGAGGCATCCTGCTACCTGACTTCAAATGATACTACAAGGCTACAGTAAGCAAAACAGCATGATACTGGTACAAGAACAGACACATAGACAAACGGAACAAAACACAGAATTCAGAAATAAGACTGCACACCTATAACCCTCTGATCTTCAACAAACCGATCAAAACAAGTAATGGGAAAACAATTCCCCACCTAATAAATGGTGCTGGGAGAACCGGATAGCCATATGCAGAACATTGAAATTGGTCCCCTCCTTAAGCCATATACAAAAATTAACTCAAGATGGATTAAAGACTTACATGTAAAACCGAAAACTATAAACATCCTACAAGAAATCTAGACAATACAATTCAGTACATAGGCACAGGCAAAATTTCATGATGAAAATGCAAAAAGCAATTGCAACCAAAGCAAAAATTGTCAAATGAGATATAATTAAACTAAACAGCTTCTGCACATTAAAAGAAACTAACATTAAAGTAAATAGACAACCTACAGAATGGGAGAAAATTTTAGCAATGCATTCATCTAACAAAGGTCTAATATCCAGAGTCTATAAGGAACTTAAAACAAATTTGAAAAAGCAAAACAAACAAAACAAATGAATAACCCCATTAAAAAGTGGTCAAGTGACATGAATGATCACTTCTCAAAGTAAGACATACAGTCAGCCAAAAAGTGTGGAAAAAAATCTCAACCTCACTGATCGTTTGGAGAAATGCAAATCAAAACCACAATGAGATACCATCTCATGCCAGTCAGAATGGCAATTATTAAAAAGTCAAAAACACAACAGATGCTGGCAAGATTGTGGAGGAAAAGGAACTCTTTTACACCATTGGTAGGAGTACAAAAAAGGTAAACCATTGTGGAAGACACTGGTGATTCCTGAAAGGCCTAGTGTCAGAAATATCATTTGTTCCACCTATTACTGGGTGTATAACTCCCAAAATATAAATTGTTCTATTATAAAGACACACACACACCTATGTTCATTGCAGCACTATTCACAATAGCAAAGACATGGTATCAATCTAAATGCTCATAACTGGTAGACTGGATAAAGTGGTACATATACACCCTGGAAAACTATACAGCCATAAAAAGGAATGAGATGATATCCTTTTGCAGAAACACGGATGGAGTTGGAAGCCATTATCCTCAGCAAACTATCACAGGAAGAGAAAAGCAAACATCGGAGCTGAATGATGGGAGCACATGGGCACATAGGGGGAACAACACACACTGGGGCCTGTCAAGGGTGGGGTTGGGTAGGGAGAGCATCACCAGGAAGAATAGCTAATGGATACTTGCCCTTGAAATGGTAGGTAATAATAATAACTTCCTTTTGGATACAGGGGCTGCTACTCTGTTTTAATCCATTATAATGGGCATCCATCACCCCAAAACTGTATGGTCATGGGAACGTGTGGACAACTCATATGCCATTTTTCCTATCCTTTAAAGCTTCTCTTCAGAGATTCTGGTTTCTCACATGCCTTTCTTATCATGCCTGAATGCCCCATCCCCTTGTTGGGAAGGGATTTGTTGACACAGCTGCAAACAGCGGTATCTTTTGGAAATCACAAGGCAGAGGAGAGATTGCTCCTCCTTCCCTGTGGTAAGAGAGGAAAGTCAGTAGGAAACGTATCTAGCTTACATATTAAAGTAACCTCACAAGTAAATCATATAGTATGGGACACTGAGTTTCCAGGCAAAGTGTTAAACGTTCCTCTGGTTTGCATCCAATTTAAGCTTGGTAACCCACACCCCTGGAAGAGACACTACTGCTTAAAACCAAAGGTGCAATTGTGGATCCAGCCATTAATAGCTAAGTTTTTGCATTTTGGATTGCTAAGGCCCTGTGAGTCTCCTTGTAATACACCAGTCTTGCCTGTTACAAAACCAAATGGAGACTACAGATTTGTTGAAGATCTTCAAGCTGTCAATGAGGCTGTTATTCCCATGTATCCTACAGTAACTCATCTCTACATGCTGTTAGTCCAGGTCCCTGGTGATGCCAATTAGTTTAGCTCTTAGATCTTAAAGACGCTTTTTTTCCCCAATCTACTACATCCTGATTTGCAATTTATCTTTGTATTCGAATGGACTGACCCTGCTAGTCATTTTATTTCTCAATTAACTTGGATATTTCTTCCCTAGAGGTTTAGGGAGAGCACTCATCTATTTGGAAATGCATCAGCTAGAGAATTAAGGATGTTACAATTGAATAAAGTAATATTATCCAATATATGGATGACTTCTTTGTCGCTAGCCCAACCAAAAGAGATTCAAATGAAAATACCATTAGGTTTCTAAATTTTCTGTGAAGTAATGGGTATAGGGTCTCAACACATAAGGCCCAGATTTCAACTCAAAAGATTAAATACTTAGGATATGTCCTAACCCTTGGTACCCATGCAATAGCCCCAGAATGAAGGGAAGCCATCTTGGGAAAACTAAATGGAGCTGTGGCAGGGAGGATTGCACTTGTGGTTGGAGCTGTGGAAACAACTGGGTGGAGGGCATTAAAAAGGCACAGTTCTGACCTGGCACGGTGGCTCATGCCTGTAATCCCAGCACTTTGGGAGGCTGAGGCAGGCAGATCATGAGGTCAGGAGATCGAGACCATCCTGGTTAGCACAATGAAACCCTGTCTCTACTAAAAAATACAAAAAATTAGCCAGGCGTGATGGCGGGCGCCTGTAGTCCCAGCTTTACTCGGGAGGCTGAGGTGGGAGAATGGCGTGAATCCTGGAGGCAGAGCTTGCAGTGAGTCGAGACCGTGCCATTGCACTTCAGCATTGGTGACACAGTGAGACTCCATCAAAAAAAAAAAAAAAAGGCACAGTTCTTTATCCTGAGTTTGGCTCTCTGGCTGAGTTTGGCTCTATGGCTTATGAAGAAACTTCTTCTCTTATCCTTCTGCACAGCTAGCAGTCAGCATCATTTCTTGTGGTCTGAATTCATAAACGCTTGGACATATGGCATTAATTTCCACTTTCCAGACCTCTGACAAAATGGCCCTAACTGGATTAAAGTCGAGTATGGGTTACTTACATTCAGAGACCAAAATTCATAACCTAGTAGGTACAGAGTCCAAACGGCATTGCAACCTTTCTCTTTGTCATGGACACATTAGTGATAGGTTCTACACTTAGCTAGGATATACCACAGGGGCCTTCCAAAGGAAATAAAGACCTTGTTTCCCCTCCTGGCTTGGTTCTTATATCCATACTGCTCACCCCTGTTGAAACAGTGATGACAACTTTTATTTGTTGTGTCTCTTCCATTCTGCACTGCTCATATCCTTCAACCAGAACTCCAGGGTTGGAAAGACTTTTCTAGTTCTTCACATATACAGTGCAAGTAGTGCCACTCATGGATATAATAGGCATATGTGTGCAAATCTGACCATACAGCTGGAACAGCCAACTAGATCAGAGAATAAACTCCTTGGCCAGGCTGATGATTAGCAGTAGCTAGCACAGTACTCCGCCACTGTCCCCTCAACCAGAATATCAACTTCATCCCAAGTCCACGTTCTGCTGTACTTAGTACTCTAGTAGAGGGTAACCAAATGGTAACCAAATGGTAACCAAATGAGATGGTGAATTTGGCAGACAAAAAGGGTAAGAGATTGGAGTCAGGACTGCCTAAATACATATCACATATACTGTTAAGCTTTTTTTCTCAAGAACATTAAGCACCATAAGCACGGTGGAAAGCCCTTTAGATAACCTACGGAAGGGTTCACATGCTTCCTTTCCACGTAAAAACTGGCACAGTTGTGAGAAGTACTCCAGGGTCCTAGAATGACCAAGCCAGGGCAATGGAGACTGTTTCCCTCCAGGGCTGGATCCTGGATGGAGTGGGGCTTACGTAAGGAGACCACCTTGCAGACAAAGAGGGAGGAGGGGAGCGAGGCAGAGATAAAGGCCTGAATGTAGATATTACACACTCATACAGTTGCAGGTTCAGATTGCATACTCCCAGACAGATC
>NW_012101750.1:6724-7096 GCF_000951045.1 Mandrillus leucophaeus | reverse complement strand
CAGAAGAGACAAAGAAGGCCATTACATAACTGTAAAGGGATCAATTCAACAAGAAGAGCTAACTATTCTAAATATATATGCACCCAATACAGGAGCACCCAGATTCATAAAGCAAGTCCTGAGACTTACAAAGAGACTTAGACTCCCATACAATAATAATGGGAGACTTTAACATCCCACTGTCAACATCAGATCCACGAGACAGAAAGTTAACAAGGATATCCACGAATTGAACTCAGTTCTGCACCAAGCAAACCTAATCGACATCTACAGAATTCTCCACCCCAAGTCAACAGAATACATATTCTTCTCAGCACCAAATCACACTTATTCCAAAATTGACCACACTGTTGGAAGTAAAGCACTCCTCAG
>NW_012101750.1:0-3473 GCF_000951045.1 Mandrillus leucophaeus | reverse complement strand
TCTACACTTAGCTAGGATATACCACAGGGGCCTTCCAAAGGAAATAAAGACCTTGTTTCCCCTCCTGGCTTGGTTCTTATATCCATACTGCTCACCCCTGTTGAAACAGTGATGACAACTTTTATTTGTTGTCTCTCTTCCATTCTGCACTGCTCATATCCTTCAACCAGAACTCCAGGGTCGGAAAGACTTTTCTAGTTCTTCACATATACAGTGCAAGTAGTGCCACTCATGGACATAATAGGCATATGTGTGCAAATCTGACCATACAGCTGGAACAGCCAACTAGATCAGAGAATAAACTCCTTGGCCAGGCTGATGATTAGCAGTAGCTAGCACAGTACTCCGCCACTGTCCCCTCAACCAGAATATCAACTTCATCCCAAGTCCACGTTCTGCTGTACTTAGTACTCTAGTAGAGGGTAACCAAATGGTAACCAAATGGTAACCAAATGAGATGGTGAATTTGGCAGACAAAAAGGGTAAGAGATTGGAGTCAGGACTGCCTAAATACATATCACATATACTGTTAAGCTTTTTTTCTCAAGAACATTAAGCACCATAAGCACGGTGGAAAGTCCTTTAGATAACCTACGGAAGGGTTCATATGCTTCCTTTCCACGTAAAAACTGGCACACTTGTGAGAAGTACTCCAGGGTCCTAGAATAACCAAGCCAGGGTAATGGAGACTGTTTCCCTCCAGGGCTGGATCCTGGATGGAGTGGGGCTTACGTAAGGAGACCACCTTGCAGACGAAAGAGGGAGGAGGGGAGCGAGGCAGAGATAAAGGCCTGAATGTAGATATTACACACTCATACAGTTGCAGGTTCAGATTGCATACTCCCAGACAGATCTCCACCAAAGGGCCAGATAAAAGTCCTGAAACCTCATTTCAATCTCAGATGCTCCCCACCAAGCAGCTGTGCCCAAATGAAGCAAAGCTCAGGTCTTGACATAGATACAGATGACATACAAGCCCAGATGGTCACAAGCAGCTATGTCTAAACAGGGCAGAGCTCAAGTGACATCAAAGAACAGGTAGTTCAGGGCGCATTTTGGATGATTTATCCAGTTCTGAAGTTTGTCAGCTTCTGCAGATGCCACTTGCCCTGTGCTAAGGAACTGTAGTAGGTAGCTGGTGCAGCAGCAAGAAGAGAAGGGAAGTTCCCCAAGACAAAAACCTCTCAACAGGTGCAGGGGAATTCTTTAGAGCCCCAACCATGGGGTCAACTAGCCCAAAGCAGTTGGCATTTTTGGGTGTTCCTTGCCTCTTTCAGTGGCACGAATGGTTAAGCTTTGGTGTGCTTTTGTGGATAATTGCCCCATTTATTGGAAAGCAGACCCACAGTCTTAGGAAGAAGTGCAGTGAAAGGAATTTGGCGCTATCTGCTAACGCTTGTCGTGCAGAAACAGCTGGATTACACCTTTGTAGACCACTTTGAAACTCTGGGGTGAGGGCAGTGATTTACAGGAAAAGAAATGTGACATGGGAGGTGGGCAAGAGTGCAAGAGTTGTGCAGAATTCAGGGACTGTTTGTCTTTCTCCAATGCCTACTTTGAGTTATGTTCAACCTGGAGCCAGAGGCAGATGCCAACTCAACTGCAGCTGGGCCATAGATTATCCATCTGAGGCAATCATTAAGAGGGGTAAAATTTTGCAGCTGGGATTTTATGCTCAGTTCATTTAAAATTAGCCTCCAGACTGCAGCCGAGGGTCCTGACTGTTAGAAGGAAAACTAACAAACAGAAACGATATCCACACCAAAACCCCATCTGTATGTCACCATCATCAAAGACAAATAGTAGATAAAACCACAAAGATGGGGGAAAAACAGAGCAGAAAAGTTGAAAATTCTAAAAATCAGAGTGCCTCATCCCCTCCAAAGGAATGCAGCTCCTTGCCAGCAACGGAACAAAGCTGCACAGAGAATCACTTTGACGAGTTGAGAGAAGAAGGCTTCAGATGATTCTGAGCTAAAGGAGTTAGTTTGAACCCATTGCAAAGAACCTAAAAACCTTGAAAAAAGATTAGACAAATGGCTAACTAGAATAACCAATGTGGAGAAGTCCTTAAAGGACCTGATGGAGCTGAAAACCATGGCACGAGAACTACGTGACAAATGCACAAGCTTCAGTAGCTGATTCAATCAACTGGAAGAAAGGGTATCAAGTGATTGAAGATCAAATGAATGAAATGAAGCAAGAAGAGAAGTTTAAAGAAAAAATAGTAAAAACAAATGAACAAAGCCTCCAAGAAATACAGGACTATGTGAAAAGACCAAATCTATGTCTGACTGGTGTACCTGAAAGTGATGGGAAGAATAGAACCAAGTTGGAAAACACTCTGCAGGATATTATCCAGGAGAACTTTCCCCAACCTAGCAAGGCAGGCCAACATTCAAATTCAGGAAATACAGAGAATGCCACAAAGATACTCCTCAAGAAGAGCAACTCCAAGACACATAATCGTCAGATTCACCAAAGTTGAAATGAAGGAAAAAACGTTAAGGGCAGCCAGAGAGAAAGTTCGGGTTACCCACAAAGGGAAATCCATCAGACTAACAGCGGCTCTCTCGGCAGAAACTCTACAAGCCAGAAGAGAGTGGGGCCAATATTCAAATTCTTAAAGAAAAGAATTTTCAACCCAGAATTTCATATCCAGCCAAACTAAGTTTCATAAGTGAAGGAGAAATAAAATTCTTTACAGACAAGCAAATATTGAGAGATTTTGTCACCGCCAGGCCTGCCCTACAAGAACTCCTGAAGGAAGCACTAAAAATGGAAAGGAACAACTGGTACCAGTCACTGCAAAAACATGCCAAAATGTAAAGACCAGCAATGCTAGGAAGAAACTGCATCAACTAACGAGCAAAATAACCAGCTAACATCATAATGACAGGATCAAATTCACATATAACAATATTAACCTTAAATGTAAATCGGCTAAATGCTTCCATTAAAAGACACAGACTGGCAAATTGGATAAAAGTCAAGATCCATCAGTTTGCTGCATTCAGGAGACCCATCTCATGTGCAGAGACACATATAGGTTCAAAATAAAGGGATGGAGGAAGATCTACCAAGCAAATGGAAAACAAAAAAGGCAGGGGTTGCAATCCTAGTCTCTGATAAAATACTTTAAGCCAACAAAGATCAGAAGAGACAAAGAAGGCCATTACATAACTGTAAAGGGATCAATTCAACAAGAAGAGCTAACTATTCTAAATATATATGCACCCAATACAGGAGCACCCAGATTCATAAAGCAAGTCCTGAGACTTACAAAGAGATTTAGACTCCCATACAATAATAATGGGAGATTTTAACACCCCACTGTCAACATCAGATCCACGAGACAGAAAGTTAACAAGGATATCCAGGAATTGAACTCAGTTCTGCACCAAGCGAACCTAATCGACATCTACAGAATCCTCCACCCCAAGTCAACAGAATACATATTCTTCTCAGCACCA
>NW_012101749.1:264395-264745 GCF_000951045.1 Mandrillus leucophaeus | reverse complement strand
AGGCCTCCTTGAACTGCTGTGAGCTCCACCCAGTTCGATCTTCCCAGGGCTTTGTTTACCTACTTAAGCCTCAGCAATGGTGGGCGCCCCTCCCCGAGCCTCGCTGCTGCCTTGCAGTTAGATGGTTAGATCGCAGACTGCTGTGCTAGCAATGAGGAAGGCTCCGTGGGTGTGGGACCCTCCCGGCCAGGTGTGGGATATAATCTCATGGTGTGCCCGTTTGCTTAAAGCGCAGCCTTGGGGTGGGAGTTACTTGATTTTCCAGGTGTTGTGTGTCTCAGTTCCCCTGGCTAGGAAAAGGGATTCCCTTCCCCCTTGGGCTTCCCAGGTGAGGCAGTGCCTCGCCCTGC
>NW_012101749.1:256147-264145 GCF_000951045.1 Mandrillus leucophaeus | reverse complement strand
CAGTGAGATGAACCCAGTACCTCAGTTGATAATGCAGAAATCACCTGTCTTCTGTGTTGCTGGCGCTGGGAGCTGGAGACTGGAGCTGTTCCTATTCGGCCATCTTGCTCCACCCCTCTATGTGCCTATTTTTATACAAGTGCCCTGCTATTTTGGTGACTGTGAAGTCAGGTAATGGGATGCCTCCAGATTTGTTCTTCGCCTAGTCATGCTTTGGCTATGCAGGCTCTTTTTTGGTTCCATATGGTTTTTTTTGTTTGTTTTTTAAGATTTTTTTTGTTTGTTTTTTAAGATTTTTGTTTGTTTGTTTTTTAAGATTGTTTTTTCTAGTTCTGTGAAGAATGATGGTGGTATTTGGGTGAGAATTGCATTGAATTTGTATATTGCTTTTGGCAGTATGGTCATTATCACAATATTGATTCTACCCATCCATGAGCATGGGATGTGTTTCCATTTGTTTGTGTTGTCTGTGATTTCTTCCAGTACTGTTTTGTAGTTTTCCTTGTAGAGGCCTTTCACTTCCTTGGTTAGGTATATTCCTAAGGTTTTTTTCTGTTTTCTTTTTGCAGCTATTGTAAAAGGGGTTGAGTTCTTGATTTGATTCTCAGCTTGGTCATTGTCGGTGTATATCTACTGATTTGTGTACATTAATTTTTTATCCTGAAACTTTGCTGAATTCATTTATCAGTTCGAGGATCTTTTGGGGAGCCTTAGGGTTTTCCAGGTATACGATCATGTCATCAACAAACAGACAATTTTACTTTCCCTTTACCAATTTGGATGCCCTTTATTTATTTTTCTTGTCTGATTATTCTGGCTAGGTCTTCCAGTGCTATGTTGAATAGAAGTAGTGAAAGGGGGCATCCTTGTCTTGTTCCAGTTCTCAGAGGGGATGCTTTCAACTTTTCCCTATTCAGTATAATGTTGGCTGTGGGTTTGTCATAGATGGCTTTTATGACCTTAAGGTATGTCCCTTGTATGTCGATTTTGCTGAGGGTTTTAATCATAAAGGGATGCTAGATCTTATCAAATGCTCTTTCTGTGTCTATTGAGATGATCATATGATGTTTTGTTTTTAATTCAGTTTATGTGGTATATCACATTT
Source organism: Mandrillus leucophaeus (assembly GCF_000951045.1). Taxonomy (NCBI): domain Eukaryota; kingdom Metazoa; phylum Chordata; class Mammalia; order Primates; family Cercopithecidae; genus Mandrillus; species Mandrillus leucophaeus. Next base: position 263,040 of record NW_012101749.1, on the reverse strand, counting down.
ATTGACTTACAGATGTTAAACCATCTTTGCATCCCTGGTATGAAACCCACTTGATCATGGTGGATTATCTTTTTGATATGCTGTTGGGCTCGGTTAGCTAGTATTTTGTTGAGGATTTTTGCATCTACATTTGTCAGGGATATTGGTCTGTAGTTTTGTTGTTGTTGTTGTTGTTGTTGTTGTTGTTATGTCCTTTCCTGGTTTTTGGTATTAGGGTGATACTGACTTCATAAAATGATTTAGGGAGGAGTCCCTCTTTTTCTGTCTTGTGGAATAGTGTCAATAGGATTGGTACCAATTCTTCTTTGAATGTCTCGTAGAATTTAGCTGTGAATCCATCTGGTCCTGGATTTTTTTGTTGGCAATTTTTTTGTTACATTTCAATGTCGCTGCATGTTATTGGTCTGTTTAGAGTTTCTATTTCTTCCTGGTTTAATCTAGAAGGGTTATATGTTTCCAGGAATTTATCTATCTTCTCTGGGTTTTCTAATTTATGTATGTAAAGGTGTTCATGGTAGCCTTGAATGATCTTTTGTATTTCTGTGGTATCCGTGTAACATCTCCCTTTTCATTTCTAATAGAGGTTATTTGGATCTTCTCTCTTCTTTTCTTGGTTAATCTCACTAATGGCCTATCAATCTTATTTATCTTTTCAAAGAACCAGCTTTTTGATTCATGTGTCTTTCATTTTGTTTTGTTTGTTTGTTTGTTTCAATTCATTTAGTTCTGCTCTGATATTTGTTATTTCTTTTCTTCTGCTGGGTTTGGGATTGGTTTGCTCTTGTTTCTCTAACTCCTTGAGATGTGACCCTAGATTGTCTATTTGTGCTCCTTCAGACTTTTTGATATAGGCATTTAATGCTATAAACTTTCCTCTTAGCACCACCTTTGCTATATCCCAGAGGTTTTGATAGGTTGTGTCACTATTATCATTCAGCTCAAAGAATTTCTAAATTTCCATCTTGATTTCATTGTTGTCCCAGGGATCATTTAGGAGCAGGTTATTTAATTTCTATGTATTTGCATGGTTTTGAGACTTTCTTTTGGAGTTGATTTTCAATTTTATTCCACTGTGGTCTGAGAGAGTACTTGCTATAATTTTGATTTTCTTAAATTCGTTGAGTCTTGTTTTGTGGCCTATCATATGGTCTGTCTTAGAGAAAGTTCTATGTGCTGATGCATAGAATGTATATTCTGCAGTTGTTGGTAGAATGTTCTGTAAATATCTGTTATGTTAATTTGTTCTGATGGTGCAAAAGTAGTAATGGAAAAGCTGCTAGTGCATTAGCCAGCACATTAGTCTTCACTGCCACACACAATAAAAAGAGAAATGCAAGTGACCCTTAAGGATATATTTGGTGAAATATATTCTTAAGTGAAAACATTATTATTTGTATTCAGTTTCAATGCTTCAAGGCATGTCTTTTTAATATTCTGTGTAGTGAAATGGAAAGCACACATAAAGCACTTCAGCTATACACAAAAATGCAATGATCATCTCAAGAAAAAACACATCTGTGATTATTTGAGTTTTGAGCTGAACTAGCCAATATTTTTTCATGGAATACCATATTTTGCTTGAAAGAATGACTGACAGACAAAATATAACCATTTTCTTAAAAATAAAATGGGCCTGTCACTTCAATTAAAACAACTGGCATCATTTGTTGATGATAAAAATTTGAACTTTCAAGTAAAAATGACAGTTATGGAAAACTTGTATGTGCCACTATAAGATTTGACAACTTTTAAATTTCTGATATTAACAATTGTGCCCTTTAGTCTTGTAGAATGAATGTGTCAACATTTGAAAATCTGCATAATTCAGTGACAAATATTTTGCAAATGACCAGTGCATGCTATTACTAAATCATAAAAGATCCATTCAAATTTCAATATAATGGATTTTAGCAGTATAAACAAATTTTTGCTGATATAGTTTCAATTTCACATTGTAGTTAACCATTAAGAAAGTATATTTACCAAATTTTGGTATAGTATCAAAGAAAAATTTTTAAACTTCTCAATTTTAGTTTCTAAGATGGTAAACAATAATATATATAATTCAAATAAATAAGAACTCTTTGGAGTTCTTAATAATTTTTAAGAAAGCAAAAGAGTCTGAGACCAAAAAGTTTACAATAGGCTACCACAGAGGAAGGTGCCCAAAGGCTTAAGGAGTTCTAAATGCTAGAGTACATTTACCTTGTAAGACCTTCCCCTTCAACTACATCCCCTAAGAGAGTCCAGAGGACACTCCTTTTACCAAGTCTATAAGAAATATTCTCAAAAAGGGAGTTCCAGCATCCTTGATCTTTTCTTTGTTGCTATCTAACTGGTCCCTTGAATTCAATGGGAATGATTGGATCCAGGGGTGGCAGGCTTAATCACCAGAAACAAGGTGGATGTGGTTACTGTAATGGGCAACACAGCCAAAGCAATAAACAGAATGGTTTGAATCTCAGAGACCAATGGTGTTGGCCAGTTAATTTTAGTGTTGGTAGCACTGAATAGATGGACAGTCTAGTAGAGTTTTACTTAATTTGGGAAAGCAGAAAAGTTCCAGGTTTTCTCACTGGAAGGCTGACTTGAATCACCATAGTAGAGACTTGTGACCTCTTAACCAATTCCTAGACTTGAGACAGTTCACAGATCCAGAGCCCTTTAAAAGAAGAAGTGGCTGAGTCCTCTCAAGGAAGTCCTCTTTAGGCAGCCAAAAATTGTATGCAGTTGTCCCTAGGTATCCTCAGAAGATTGGTTTTAGGGCCGGGTGTGGTGGCTCACACCTGTAATCCCAGCACTTTGGGAGGCCAAGACAGGTGGATCACCTGAGGTCAGGAGTTCGAGACCAGCCTGGCCAACATGATGAAACCCCGTCTCTACTAAAAATACAAAAGATTAGCCAGGCATGGTGGTAGGCACCTGTAATCCAAGCTACTTGGGAGGCTGAGGCAGGAGAATTGCTTGAACCTGGGAGACAGAGGTTGCAGTGAGCCAAGATCACATCATTGCACTCCAGCTTGGGTGACAGAGTGAGACTCTGTCTCAAAAAAAAGATTGGTTTTAGGACAAACCCGCCCCCCAACCACCTCCAATGCCTACCACCCAACATACACCGAAATCCACAGATGCTCAAGTTCCTTTTATAAAATGGTCTAATATTTTCATATAACCTATGCACATCCTCTCATATACCTTAAATCATCTCCAGATTACCTATAATACCTAATAAAATATAAGTGCTATGTACGTAGTTGTTATACTGTATTGTTTTTTATTTGTAATTTTTTCAAATATTTTTTATCTGTGGTTAGTTGAATCCATGGATGCAAAACCTGTGGATGCAGAGCACACAATACAGAGGGTCTACTGGATCTAAATCATCTTCCTGGCGTTCCCTTCCTAAGAAGAGGCTTCTATCCCAGCTCTCTAGGGGCTTGAAACTGTTCTAATTGACCATTGTTTTTCAATTTAAATCTTACTTGTCAAGCTAGTCATCACCTGGTGAAAGACCCCACTTGGGCCAAGAAGTTGAGTACAAGTCCCCACAAACACTGGGCCCTGCAGCATGGACCTGGTGTCCACAAGATTCATACAGACTCACCTTCCCCTATAAGGGGAAGTGTCCCACCTTGTCTCTGCCTCCTCTCCTCTATATCTCCCATCAGAGTTCTCTTCTGCTTCTTCAATTTTTGCCTTCAAGGTTTTTGTCTATCAACTCAGCTAGTGGTAGGTCTGTTCCACATGAGGGGAATCTTCTAAATTTGGAATTGAGAAGATACAGGCAAGATACCAATATCATGCTATTATTAGCCACAGCTTTACCTCCCATCCCAAAGTAAAGCTGTCTCCTAAGAATGTTCCAAGTCATGTGGGACTTGGCCCTGCCATAGTTGTTGTCTTCTTCTTTGGATACAGGGTTTTTCTCTGTCACCCAGGCTGGAGTGCAGTGGCATGATCGTAGCCCATTATAACCTCAAACTCCTGGGCTCAAGCAATCCTCTTGCCTTAGCCTCCCAGAATGTTGAGATTACAGGCATGAGCCACTGCACTTGCCTGCTGAAGTCTTCTTAAAGGCCTGGCACCACATATTACTCGTGAAAAAGTTGGTTCATAGAAGGAGCTCAGGAAATGTGTGCTGAATGAATGGATGAATGTTCATTCTCAACCTTGTTGGATGTGAGTGTTGACAGCAGTGCCCAGAGCACCTGAACACTACATCTTAGTAGCTGGAGAACCCCAGCTGCATACTTCATATGAGAATGTATAGTCCATGTGATTCTAGAACAAGCTAAAAGGCATATGCCAGATATATTACTAAGCTAGATAATGACAGGAAAGTTAAATTTCAGCTCCACCCACTGGAGCCCCCAGGTCAGACTTCTGTAATGTGAATTTTCTACGTAGCTGAGGATGTCTCTTTCAGGATCAAACATTTTCATTGGAGGATTTTGAAATTATATACATTTTCATTTTTATATATATTTCATATTTTTCATTTTCTATATGTAGCAAGCAAAAATGTTAATATACATAATAAAAATATATTTACAATATATATTTCAATCTGCCTTCTTAACCAGAGCCTATTACACATAATTCACTGTGTTTTGAATATCAAATTATATGCTAAATATTGAATGTAGTTTTTGATGTAGTAATCTAGTTTCTGTGACAATTTGATATGTCTACAAGTTAGTCAAGAATGAGGCTGTGTCTTAAAGAATTATTCGAAAGCTAGGTACCGGGGTGAGCTAAAGTTCCCCTAATGTTCTTTATATTCGGAGGACAGTTCAAGAACTATGTCTGTTGTATGCCTACTTCATATCAGGCGCTGTGCAAGGGGCAGAGTAAAGAGGAAGAATAAGACTCTATGAGGACAGAAAGAGCTCAGTCCTCATAGAAGTTCCTTTAGGAGACGGGATGAGAAGTCCTGGGAGCCTTTTTTTCTACAATTTGTCCTCTATCTCATCCAAATTGAATTGTGACCAAATATCTTTTGCAAGGTTCTTTTTCAAACAGTTGCTCTGTTTTTCTTAGAGAAAAAGTTTTTGTGGTGGTGGCAGCAGCAGCAGCAGCAGCAACTCGATGTGTTGAATACTTATGCTAATCAGTGATCTGGCACCAGTTTACTGATTCTTTGGTCTGATTATTTATTATTTATAGAGTGTGGTAAATGCAAATGGCATTTTGCAAAGCATGGAACTCTGAAAATGAAACCCCAGCCCCAAGGCGTTGACTGTCAGATTTAGACATAAACAAAACACTGAATAAACAGTGAGACATCTAGTTGAGCTGATGTGGCTGGAAAGGAGGAAAACACAGGAGACTAAGAAAAAGAAATGAACATTACAGAGGGATTTCAAGGAGGAAAAGGAACATGAAAAATGTGAGCGATTTCAAGAGGAATACAGGGAAGGTTACCAAACCAAGGGGTTAAAAAGGAAACAAAAGGAGCATTGAGGAGAAAGTCCCAGGAAAAGAAAGAACTCAATGAGATTTTTTTTCTGCTTGTGCCTTTTGGTGGGAGAGGTGAGAGGCAGGGGTGTCCGAGGGAAGAAAACCTTGCTGATCAGAGACAAGGGTGACAAGGTCATGGACTAGTGTTTCATTTCTGGAGAGGAAGAGAAAAAGATGACAATTGGGCATGTGAGAAGACTTGTTTCTCTATCTGAACGTCTGAATGAGAAGAGAGGAGAGAAATGGAGAGCTCAGATGATGAGGTTTTTAACATTGGTCAAAAGTGCTGTCAGCTGGGCCTTCTGCACCTGATTTTGACTTTTTAGGTTTAGAGTTTTCCTCTTATTGATTCATCTGGAGAGGATCATACTCTTGTTTTCTTTTTCTTGTTTTCTTTTTTTTTTTTTTGAGACAGAGTCTTTCTCTGTTGCCCAGGCTGGAGTGCAGTGGCAGGGTCTTGGCTCACTGCATACTGCACCTCCCAGGTAGGTTCAAGTGATTCTCCTGCCTCAGTCTCCCAAGTAACTGGGATTACAGGCACCTGGCACCAGGTCGGCTAATTTTTGTACTTTTAGTAGAGATGGAGTTTCACCATGTTGGCCAGGCCTGTCTGGAACTCCTGGCCTCAAGTGATCTGCCCACCTCAGCCTCCCAAAGTGCTAGAATTATAGGCATGAGCCACTATGCCCGGCCAGGATCATACTCTTAATATCTTACTCAAACTAATAAAATTCACAAAAGACTGTTATATAAACAGGAATTTAGATGTATTGATTTAGAATGGGTGAGAAAGATTATAAGTAACTGGATAAAAAAAGAATAAACCATGCAAACAGCGTAAGACAATAGATAAGAGTATTTCTAGAGATCAAAAGGAACATTTCATAATAATAAAGGAGTCTATTCACCAGGAAGACATAAAATTATAAGTGAGTATGTGTCTAATAACAGAGCTTCAAACTACATAAAGCAAAGTTGGACAGAATTAAAGGGAGAAATAAGAATGTCTACAGTCACAGTGGGAGATTTTAACACTTTTCTCAGCAATTGATAGAACTAGATAAAAATTAGTAAAGACATAAATGATTTGAACAGCACTATTAATCACTTTGGCCTAATTACTATATTAGAACACCTTGGCCTGTATGTGGTGGCTCACCCCTGTAATACCAACATGTTGGGAGGCGAAGGTGGGAGGATCACTTAAAGCAAGGAGTTCAAGACCAGCCTGGGCAACATAGCAAGATCCTGTCTCTACCAAAAATTTTTTTAATTAGGTGGGCGTGGTGGTATGCACTTGTAGTCCTAACTACTTGGGAGGCTGCAGTAGTAGGATTGTTTAAGCCCGGGAGTTGGAGCTTGCAGTGAACTGTGATTATGCCATTGCATTCCTTCCTGGGCAACAGAGCAAGACCTCATCTCTAAAAAAATTT
>NW_012101749.1:253851-255282 GCF_000951045.1 Mandrillus leucophaeus | reverse complement strand
ACCACTATGCCCGGCTAATTTTTTTGTATTTTTAGTAGAGATGGGGTTTCACCATGTTGACCAGACTGGTCTCGAACTCCTGACTTCAGGCAATCCACCCACCTCAGCCTCCAAAAGTGCTGGGATTACAGGCGTGAGCCACCCCGCCCGGCTGTTGTGTTCTATTTAAGTTCTTCTCCATTGATATTTCAGCATTTAAGTTCTTCTCCATGGATATTTCAGCACTTATGCCTAGCTAATGTTTAAATATTTTTAGTAGAGTCAGGGTTTCACCATCTTGGCCAGACTGGTCTCAAACTCCTGACCTCACGCAATCCACCCTCCTTGGCCTCCCAAAGTGCTGGAATTACAGGTGTGAGCCACTGCGCCCGGCCACTGTGTTTTATTTAAGTTCTTCTCCACTGATATTTCAGCACTCTCTGCAGTCATTAGTGGGAACAATACTTCTAGACATTACTTCGATCCCATGACCATAAAATTCTTAATGGAAATGTATATGAAAGGATCTGGGAAGTTTACTAATCATTAAAGATTGGGGTTTCTGGTGAATTTCCTAAGATTTGAATTTTAAAAAGGCACAAGAAACCTTTGCCAAATCTATTGACCCCTTTCAATTATGCATTTCATTAAGAACACCAAAATATAAGAGTTTTTTCCATCCCTCTCCTATTTATCTCTTTGTCACTGTTTCTCTCTGAATCTCTCTGGGTTTCCTTCTTCTTCACTCTTTGTTTACTGTTTCTCTCTCTTTTCCCTAAGATCTAGTGGACATGTGAAAATGAGTTTAGCTGAGGTGTATTAACAAAGTTAGCCACCTTGCAGCCTCACTGGGAAATAAAATTCTATTAAACACAACTGTCATCAAATTCATTAGTGCCTCCTCCCCTTGCCTTTTTGCCATTGGGTTGCTAACAAGTTACACTGTTTTTCTCTCTCCTCTCCAGTCCCCGTTTTTTGAGGTTTTGTTCTCTCCTTCCTCCTTTCTGCACTGCCTGCCCTGTTGGAGATGCATGGGCTGCCCCTGCGGCCACCACTGCCACCACCCCCCCAGCAGACAGAAAGGGTAAAATGTCAAAAGATGCGTCGGTTGCCTCTGACAAAAGTGCAGATCAGCTCTGAAAGGGGATAAATATGATAGGGGGCCCAATAATAACAGTGCGCACTTGTTAACTACGCAAATCCAGCAGGAGCTGGGGGCAGGGAGGGCGGGCATGGTGGAGAATAGAAGCTGCCTGGGCAGGAGCCCCTTGGGGGAGAGTGGAGGGGGGTCCTCCAGCAGCCACCATCAATTATATGGGCTGGTTTTGTTTTGTTTTGTGAGGTCTGAGCTGAGGCTCAGCTGATGGGGCTGGGGGGTGTGGAGGGGGTGAATAAGGGATTTTACCCAAACCAGTGACTCTGAATGGAGGTCTCAGGCTCAGTTGAGGGGGC
>NW_012101749.1:245564-246466 GCF_000951045.1 Mandrillus leucophaeus | reverse complement strand
TTTAAGCCCGGGAGTTGGAGCTTGCAGTGAACTGTGATTATGCCATTGCATTCCTTCCTGGGCAACAGAGCAAGACCTCATCTCTAAAAAAATTTTAAAAAGTTACAATGTGCACCTTTTAAAGTTTGCACAATAAGCAGACAAGAGAGGAAAGATTGAACATTAAGATAAAAATAAGCTGTTGGAAATTCTGTTGAAAGACATGTTCGATGACATTGATCTTACAGAAAGGTGTGTGGATTTCAACCTAGTAATGATGGATTCTATACCTCATTCTGTCATGCTGAGTTATCATACACTAGAGATTTAATTTCTCTAAACCTGTTTCTTTATCTGAAAGATAAGAGTAATAGCAAATGCCACTCACCACTATCCTGAAGCTTAATGAATGTTTGTAAATGCTTTCAGAAATTTGGAAGGGCAAGATTTTTATGAATACAACACATTATTTAGAAAAGCAAAAGAACACGATCAGAGAAGACTTGGATTGTCTCCCTCTACATAGCCTTTTAATGAGATTCCTCTTTTTGTCTTATAAGGGAAGAAAACCAAATCAGGAGATGACTAATCTCACTGGCTAATCTCTTCCCTTAATGTTCTCTGACACACAATCTTCTCCTAAAGGAGTATGTAGGAATTTTGTCGTTTAGATTTCCTCATCAGTATAAATACATTCTTTCCTAGAAATATAATAGTGAAATATGAAGGCTGTGTTTTTTTGAGGAGCTGGCTCTGGGCCCAACAGGCAGATGTTCTTGATCTTTTGCTCTACCTTGGGTCTTGTGCAAATCACAGTGCTGTTCAACTTCCTTCCTCATCTGCACAATTGGAATAAATGTGCCACTCTCTGGGAGGTCAAGTGAAAATTAATTAACTGTGTTTCTTTCTTTTTTTTTTTTTTT
>NW_012101749.1:206283-240529 GCF_000951045.1 Mandrillus leucophaeus | reverse complement strand
CCCCTACCAGTGTGGGACAGTGAGCAAGACATTTGAAATGTGTGAAAAGTTATTTCCCCTGCACAGGTTTGCTGGATTTTCTAACCTCCTGCCAGACCCGGACTTATGGGACATTCACTCCTCCACCACTGCTCTCTGCCTCTCTTGCCCCAGCTTCACCCCCTAGATTTGATTCCCTCCTCCTCTTTTATACACTCCTCCCCCTCTCCTCCGTGGATGCCTCAGAAACTCCAGAGAGATTGAAGGGAGAGGAGGTTCTTGACTCTTTAGAAAGTCATGAGTCATATGATGATAGGTAAGTGGAGATGGATGATGGAGTGATGTTGATTTGCAACCCATAAAAAAGCAAAAATAAAAGATTAAAGCAAGCCCCAGCTTGAACTTTAGACTGTTTTAATGTATAGAAAAGAACAAACATATTTTTTGTGTGGTGGACTTCTCTGAAATATTATATCCCCAATTGGACAAATCCCTTTCAATTTGTTCCTAAGGCTATGACTGAAGCAGCCACAGCCTCTGAACTTACGCAGCTTGATAGAAAATAATTTGTCTATTTTTCAAATAATATTGTTATATATTCTCATAGGGTGCCTGAGTTTGAATAGGTACAGCGTTCTTAACCAGGGGTGGAAGTTTTAGAAACAGATTCCAGGCCTCACCTTCCCAAGATTCTGCTTCAGCAGCTGTGAATGCACCTGTGTGTGTGTATGTCAAAGAGACAGAGATTGATCTTGATCTACACTGCCATTTGAAAATCTCAAAACTAAGTAAGGTGTTCCTCTTCAGCTAGATCAGGGAAATATTCATCAAATAACAGTCACTAGTTGGGCTGGGAAAATAGTTGATTAATTGAGCCAAACCTATCTCTGCCTCCAAGCATTGTAACTGGATGGAAAAAAAGAAAGGAAGAAATAATCATGTTCATCACCAAGAAATGAAGATAAGGGGAAGGTAAGAATAAATGAAAATAACAATGATCTCAAGTAATTGTTTCGTACCAGGCATTTTTTCTACAAGGATGATTACCCCATTGGAAGCAGGAATGAGACTCAGTTATCTTAAACAACTTGCTCAAGGTCACACACCCGATAAGTGGCAGAGCCAGGATTCCTTCCTAGGCTTGAATGATCTGTGCAGCATGCTCTGAACTAGGCGGAGACTCCAGGAATGGGAATAGGAGTGAGACAGCAATCCAGAAACAGACTCTCCCATGGCGATAGGAAGGCTCCCAAGGGTTGCTCATGCACTCAGCATCAATGAGCCGTGGGGTGGCTCCTGCCTGTCGGCTTCTCATCAAGGACTCCAAACCTCTCCTCACCTCTTAAAAATCTTGTCTTTTCCTCCTGATCCAGCTTGCTCTGCTAAGCAAAGTACACCACACCAAGTATAGAAAGAAAATTAATATTGTCTTCATATTTTTCTCTGAGCAGGGAGATGTATAGATTTTAGGTCTCTCTCACATGATAAGAAAATCACAGTGGCCTTCTTTTTGGCTCCATTTCTAGTCTCTTGAAGGTGCAGCTGTGTGGCTTGGCCATGAGGATTGGAGAGGATATAAAGAGGGCAGGAGAGGGGACAACTCCCATTCTGCCAGCCTGGCATCTCTCAACCAGCTCTGCTCCAGCCAACTCTTCATAGTACTTAAAGTCCTTTTTCAACTCCACGAAGTGATGCTCTCACAGGGTTCAGATGAGCTCATCTCCTCTCTTACTACACTAAAGTGCCTCGAGTGCTGGAACACTGCCTCATACTTCTCCATCCCTGACATGCTCAAGCCCAATGCTGATACAGTGCTCAGTAAATTATTGTCCTTTGGTTGATTTGCAGCAAGTGCTTTTTAAACTGGAATGCTCAGGGTTGAAATAGTCCCTCAGTTGTTCTGGATCCCCATTCTTAAGTATCCTCTTCTTGTTGGTGTGCTACGGTTTCTGGATTCCCCCACTTGAAGTATATTAACCCCATGTGGCCTCACTGGACAGCCACTTTGAGGCTGCCTTCATCAACACCTGTCAACCTGTCATTCTGTTGCCCACTTCATTTTCCCCAGTCTGTTGTGTTGGCTCCACATCCCTGAGTCATGCCCACTGTCTGCTGTCTTAGTCCTGTGTTTGTGCTGACTCGACAAATTAGTCTCATCTCAACTACTGTATAGCAATACTTTTTATTCAACTTTTACCAATTTCCTAATACCATGGTCAGTCCAAATATTCTCCATTCTTTGGCTTTACCTCAAGTTTCCATCCTATTTTTTTTTCTCTTTCCTAAAGAGAAGTCCGTACATTCTAACTTTGTTATGACTTGCCTGCTCCTTAATCTCTTGTCATCTGGTTTCCACTCTTCATGCTGTGTTGTTCCCACTGGGAAAGACACCATAGACTTGAAGAGTCTGTCCTCGATCTCATCTTGCATGGTTTCTCTGCAGCCTTTGATGCTGTGGACCGCTGCCTGGTCCTGACACTCCTTCTTGCTTTTGCTTCTTTAATGCCCTGTGTGTCTCTGTTTCTTCTGCTACTGCTATTTCTCCATCCAGGCCTTTCTGAGATTCAGTCTCTGCTTGGTTTTCCTTAGAGGCAACTTTCACTCCCATGACTTCAGTTATGATCACCTCTATGCTAGGTCACGCTTCCAGTTGTCTACTGGATTTTTCTATATGTCTATCCTACTATCATTAAAATTTGAGATATCTCAAACTGGATTTATTCCCCCTTCCAAAACTGCTTATTTTCTTCTACTAACTTCAAGGCTAAAGGTTTCTGCCCATCCATTGATTGTAATCCTCCATCAGTCATTAGAGTGCATTATTCCTTTAGATCTATTCTTTATCCCATCTGTTTAGTTTCTGCCACCACCCTGAATCTTACCCTTTTGTCACGCGTATAAACTATTGAAGTTAATCTCTTAAAATACTTTTTCAAAAATGTACTCTTGTACTCAAAACATCTAGTAGTTCCCCATTATTTACAGAATCAAATCCAACCTTCTTCACCTAAGGTTCAAGACCTTCCTTAATCTAATCCCAACTTTGTTGTTCCCACCATTTCTTCCTCTATTATATTTACCTTAAGAAATAAATCAGTTTAGTGAAACCGTTCTACTCATAAGCTCCCAAACACTTTATATCCACACAGTTGTTCGTGTCCTTTCACCTATCTGCTACATCCATCCCTCATATTCCCATCTCTTCTGGCCTAACCTTCCTTCAAACCACCTTTCCAAAAGAGCTGCCTTGACCTTCTCAATCTAAATTAACCTCTTCCTCCCACAAACTCCCTTTGACTCCATTAAGCTCCTGGCAGCTTATGAAATTACGTAAATTCCAGTTTATATGTTAAATGATTGCTTAATTTTTCTTGCATTATCTTTCTAACTAGATTGTTTGCTCCTTCTGGATTTGATCACCCAGCTGGCACCTGGCTCAGACTTAGTTAATGCTGCCTGTTCTTGTCTGAGTTTCCGTGAACTTATAAATACAAGTTGCTTTTGTAAATTGAGTCCCAGGCCCATATGTTTATAAGAGCGAACACCTTGAGCAGGATTAACTATGTGCAGGTATGGATAATCTGTTGTACTTTTTTCTAAACAAAATCTTATTTATTGGCTACCTATGTGCCTTGGTCTGTTTGTGCTGTAGTAACAGAATAGCACAGACTGCATAATTTATAACAAACATATATTTATTGGCTCACAGTTCCAGAGGTTGGGAAGTCCAATGTCAAGGTTCAGGCATCTGGAGAGGGTTTACTTTTTGCATCATAACATGGCAGAATACATCACATGGCGAAGGCAAAGAGAAAGAAGAGGACCAAACTTGCCCTTTTATAACATTACTCCATGCACGAGGGCAGAGCCCTCATGGCCTAATCACCCCTTAAAGGTCCCGTCTGTTAATACTGTTAATATGGCAAGTAAATTTCAATGGGAGTTTTGGAGGGAACAAACATTCAAACCAGAGCATTAGCACAAACACAGGTGTATGAGCCTCACCTGACACATTTTGCCTTTTCTTTAGCAGATCAGGAAAGGAGAAGCAAAGTAGACAGCAAGTTGTATTCTCTTCCAAGCAACCTCATTTATTATACAGTGGCTAATTTCCTTCTTCATGCCAAAGTAACTGCACCGTTTAAATTGGAAAAAAAGGAAGAAAGAGAGAGAGAGAAAGAAAAAGAAAGAGGAAAGAAAGAAAGAAAGAAAGGAAGGAAGGAAGGAAGGAAGGAAGGGAGAAGAGAAGAGAAAAGAAAAAAGAAAAGAAAGAAAGAAAGAAAGGAAGGAAGGAAGGAAGGAAGGAAGGAAGGAAGGAAGGAAGGAAGGAAGGGAAGGAAGGAAGGAAAGAGAAAGAAAAAGAAAGAAGGGAGAAGAGAAGAGAAAAGAAAAAAGAAAAGAAAGAAAGAAAGAAAGGGGAAGGAAGGAAGGAAAGAGAAAGAAAAAGAAAGAAGGGACGAAAGAAAAAGAAAGAAAGAAGGAAAGAAAGAGAGAGAAGGAGGGAAGGAGAGAGAGAAAGAGGAAAGAATGAATGAACAAAAGAAAGAGAGAAGGAGGGAGAGGGGGAGAGAGAGAAAGAGAAAAGAAAGAAAGAAGAGAAGAGAGAGGAGAGGAGAGGAAGGATATAAAAGAGGAGAAAAAAGTAAGTTTGTATAATAATAGGATCTGATTCTCTCTTCCTCTATTATACAAAATCAAGAGTGTGGTGTGGAAAAAAATAGAAATTTACACTTGACAAACAGCTTTACTCTCTCTAGTAGTGAATTAATTTACTGTTTCCAAGCACCTACCACACTCATTTACCAAAAAGGAAAGATACAAGAGTCATAGATATAAATGTATATATTTTTTCCTTATATGTAGAAACAAAATATTTACTAATGAAATTCTTGCTTCTTTTTTCTTGAGAGGGAGTCTCACCCTGTCACCCAGGCTGTAGTGCAGTGGCACGATCTCAGTTCACTGCAACCTCCACCTCCCGGGTTCAAGCAATTCTCCTGCCTCAGCCTCCCGAGTAGCTGGGATTACAGGAGCCCGCCACCACGCCCTGCCTGACCATGTTGGTCAGGATGGTCTCCATCTCTTGACCTTATGATCCACCCGCCTCGGCCTCTCAAAGTGCTGGGATTACAGGCATGAGCCACTGCACCCGGCCCTTGCTTCTTTAGTTCGGGTTACAGTCAATCCATCTTTACCAAGCTCTCCATTTCTAGGCATGATGGTGAGGTAATGTCCTTCTTCTCAGTGTGTAGGTGGACTAGCAAAATGGCATTACCTGGGAGCTTGTTAGAAATGCAGCATCTCAGAACCTTTCCCAGAATCAGCATTTCAACAAGATTTCCAGGTAATTCAAATACACATTAGAGTTTGAAAAGCACTAAAGTAAGGCAGATGTAATAACAAGACAGCACTGGAAATTCATCTCAGATGGCATTATATGAAGTCTCATGATTCTCTCGGAATCTTAAAGCAGTCTTTGGGTGGTGATGGGTTGACAATATAAAGTAGCTGCAGTTTGCAGACCTGAGTTCTGCTCTGGGCAGTGTCCTCCCGATACAGCCCCAGACTGCAAGAGCCCTGAAATACATGCTTGCCACCTTACTCTTGGGCTGAGTCACATTCCACCCACTACCCCCTCACTTGTTTCCATCATATTACTGTCTTCCTGGGACTCCTCCTCTGCCTTCCTATAGACGTCTGGATGAGATAGAATGGAAGTGTCTCACTGCTTCGGCCCTTGACTCCCCTACACACCCTGCCCTAGGCCATGCCCCAGGAGAGGAAGGAACTGGAACTGTGTATAACCCCGGGGCTAATTGCCCCAGACAGTGTTTTCCTTTCCTGTGTCATCCTCTATTACCTTTACTCTGTCTTTTTTTTTTTTTTTTCTCCCCAATCAATGATTATCTAGGCTCTGCCTCTTTTTTTTTTTTTTTTTTTTTTGAGATGGAGTTTCACTCTTGTTGCCCCGGCTGGAGTGCAACGGTGTGATCTTGGCTCACTGCAACCTCTGCCTTGTGGGTTCAAGTGATTCTCCTGCCTCAGGTTCCCGAGTAGCTGGGATTACAAGCATGCATCACGACACCCGGCTAATTTTGTATTTTTAGTAGAGATGGAGTTTCTCCATGTTGGGCAGGCCGGTCTCGAACTTCTGACCTCAGGTGATCCGCCTGCCTCAGCCTCCCAAGGTGTTGGGATTACATGCATAAGCCACCATGCCTGGGCTACTCTGTCATCTTTCTTGAATCCATCTAGAGAAATATAATCGCTTTAAGCATTGCATTTGCTATTGTCTGTTAGATCTGTTATTTTCCTATCAGGTTTTTTCTAAGTGTATCTTTGTTTTGGATCTTAAGGAAGGCTTGGTACTTAAATATGGCAGACCAGAAACAGGCAAACCATTTTGGTGTGATGCTGGGTTCTCCTTAACCCTGAGAACAACCAATAGCATCACATTTTTAAAACTTTATTCAGTCATTCATTTTCAATACATGTTATTGAGCTCCTATTTGTCCATGGAGTGCAACAAAACTCTTACTCCATGGGATGCAACAGCAACAAAAAAATTGTCCTTATGAAGACTCATTCTAATGGAAGAAGCAGTCAGTAAGCACGTAAACATATAGATAAATAATACTATTTCAGATAATGAGTTGGGCTATGACAAGAATATAATAGAGTAATGGGAAAGAACAACTGGGTATAAATTGTGACCCCTTTACCTTGAGAAGTCAGGGAGGAACTGTGTTTTGTGTCATTTGAGCTCAGATATAAATGATGAGATGAACACAACTATTCAAATATCTAGGACAGATGTCCCAGGCAATGGTGACAGTGGGAGCAAAGGTCCTGAGGCAGATCCTGTTATGATAAACACTTGGGGTGAGTAAGGAAGGGGAGAGAGGGAGAAAAGATGACTAAAACAAGCCCTTGGCCTCAAGTCTCTGGGAGTCAGTGGAATGATCTAGGCATGATAGGAGGAAGAGGGAGAAAATATTGTAAAGCAGAGAAGAGAGAGCAAGAGGTAGAGGAAAGAAATCAGAAAGACATGAGAGTGGTAGGAGATGGCCAACTGCAGTTCACTGCCCACGCCACTGGCCAGCGCAAGTGCAGCAGGCTCCCTACCCGGAGTCTGTGACCAAAGAGAGTGTGTTTCTTCTTTGGAGGGAGGAGAGCTGCCGAAGGAAAATATACTAATAAGCCAGAGGCAAAGGAGGCACTTAGTAACAAGAAATCTTCTGGAAAAAAAACTTAGGAATCAGATTCTAGCAAAGATATAAGCTGGAATTTTCAAGCTCTGTTGTTTTCAGAGGTTGTAAGGACATTTCAGAGCCTCCTGCTCTCAGAGTTCTCACAGTCCTGGGCGGCATTCACACAAACAGGTCGGTGTATGAATATATGAGGGTATGTGTATATCCTGTGTGTTGAGATCGTCGGGGGTGCCTGGGTAGAGGGAAAGAAGAAGGGAAGGCCATTAAAAGCCTTGCTGAGAAAGGTATTTCTTGTGGACAAAAAAGAATCAGGCCCCTCGCTCCCTACTGAGCCCATTTCTCCTGCCTTTACCCGAGCTGTCAGGCATGAATCCCTGTAGCATTCCGTAACTAATTGACAGTAATGGGGGCCATTGGGAGTCTAAGAATACATGGCATTACCCGGCATGCCTTGGAAAGAAGGGGGGCTGCCTCGGGGGCAGCTGTGGGGAAAATAAAGGCTGCATTTTAAACTTTTTTTTTTTTCCTTAATTGAAGGTAGGAGGTAGAAGTAGGGAAGAGCAGATTTAGGCAAACCTCTCCTCTAGCTTAAAAGTAAAAAAATTGTAAATCTCATTTCTTATCCTGAGCTAATATCCCAGGATACTATGTCTGCCACACAGAAGAAACAGATGGAATTTCAATTAACCCCAGGGCCCCCTGTGAAATCTATATTGTACCCTCTGGATTTACAACATATTGTAATATATGACTGCAGGCTCTGGAGATTCCATCGCAAATCAACCCTCTTTATTCCAGGGGTTCAGAAAACTACTACAAAAGCCCACTTCAGAATCAAAAGTGGACAGTTTCTTACAACTTCATCTTCAGAGCTGAAACCCAATTTTAATTTTTTAACAGTTTATTTATTGAGCAGTCCCCATGTTTTTATAAGAGAAGACATTTAAGTTTTTTTCCTTCTATGAATGATGATAATGACAGACTAAAACTATTTATGCCAAAAAGAAAATTGGGAAAAGATGCACCATTACCACACCTGGATGAATGATTCACCACAAACTCACAGTCAATTATCATCCAAAGGATTTTTATACTTAACAAAAAATTATACCTTTATAGAATTAGTCTTGAATAGTAAAGATATTTGAAATCAAAATAAAAGCAGTTACCTCTGCTATGAATATCACATGAAGCTGTAAATTTTGCAATAATTTTAAGAATTCCAAGTGGTTTTTCAAAGTCAGGATTGTTTATAAGGCACCTATAAACCTATGGTTCTGACTTTTATGTCTTTTATTATTGGCCTCACCTTTCTGCATTTATTCTTCATTTCAAAAATCATATTTGCATGAGTCTTCAACTTCTCACACCCACAAAAACTTTCAAAATTAAGTTTGACCTTTTGATATTAAGGAAAAATTTTCTGTGCATTTTTCTTACAAGACTACTTTTCCCTAAAATTATACGTCAACTCAAATCTTGCATCAGCTTCTGCAGAGATGAATTTTCCCCATTTGGTGATACAGACTCATTTTCTCTCCAGGTTGCTGTTGTGTTATCCAGCTTATTTTATGAAAAATTTGCCTCTGAACCCCTGGGGACTCTCTCTAGGAAATCAGATCAGGAAACTTCCTGTATTTTGAGAAAACTAACTTTGGAGAATTAAAATGTGTCTTTTTAAGGGATTGCAATATGATGTAAAGGCTCCTCCTCATTCCAAGGTAACCATGAGGAACTGAGGACCTAGGCTGCCCTCAGAAACACAATCTATTAGACTCAGAGATGTTGAGAGCTGGACAGAGTAAAAAGAGCCGTCATTCAGACAGCTAAGATATTGTTTGTTCCACTTTGCCATTTCGTGGAGGTAAATAAGGCAGTCACTGGAATGTTCCTCTCCAAATTGTCAGGACAGCGGAGTTCTCCAGCCTGATTTCTTTCCTCCACCAAATGTACAGCCTTGCAGGACCATTGGGGAACCTTCTTTCTCCCTGTGTCTACCATCGTGTAGCTAGGCCAGCAGGAGACATGACATGGTGAGGACATCCCTCCCAAATCAAGCAGAGCTTGGATGTGACACAGGGACCGGGAGCCACCAAGGAGGTTCAAAGAACTGGTCGATTTGCTCTTCAGGCAGGTTAGGAACATTGGCTCAGAGGCTGGAAGGAGGTTCTTCTAGTGGAACACGCTCCTCTTATTTTTAACGAAGTTGGTTTATACCCTTGAACCACCCTTAAATCAGAAAAAAAGTGGTGATTTTAAATAGGCTGAACATTCGCCTGTTTTGGACATCTTAATATCAGATAATCAGAGGTCATTTTGAGGTAATCATTAAGGTTTATTTCCTCATCTGAACAAAAACATGGATTTGTTTTTAAACCCAGACTAGCATTCATTTAACCTGTCTCATTCCCATCCTAGATATCATTTATTCTGGAAAGAAAAAATATGTGGTCACTTAAAAATAATATACAAACCACATGTTAAGATTGACTGAGTTTTTGTTTGCTTTTTTAACCTTTTGTGTGTGCTTATTATATATAAATAATAGAAGTCGATTCTTCTATAATACTTACTATGTGCCAGGCACTATTCTAAATGCTTTATATGCAATTATTATCTAATAATCACAATAGTCTTTAAGGTATTATTATCATCTTTTTCCAAAGAGAGAATATTAATGACACAAACAGTATTTGGAATATGTTTCCTTCTTAGCCTTTAGAGGTTATGGCAGGGATCAGGTTTTCTGATCCCTGATCATTCACAGAATTGAAAGTGACATCTTTCAAAACATAGTCAGTATGGTTCCTCTTCTTCCTTCCCACCCACCTCGCCCACCCCCTGCCACCTCTCTTTCTAATCTGTCCTGCATTCTTCACTCTATTTTCAACTTCTTATTTGAGGCTTCTTCACTTGCAGTCTTCCTGTTTTTGTTTTTATCCTATTAATTTCATGTTCCAACACCACCAGAAGTTAAGGCAAGATGAAAGAGGAAGAAAAGGACAATATGGGAGGTATTCTAAAGTCATCTGGAAAACTTCATGATTGGATACAGTGGGAAAAGTATACTGAAGGGCTCAATTGAAAACATATATGGTTGGTGAAACTTTTTGCTATTACCTTACCTTTTCCTTATTTTATTTTCTGGGTTGGTTTTACTGTTTTACCATGATTTTTCCCCGAGATTCAAACAGAAATCTATTTTCCCATCAGTTTTTTCCAAAAGTCTTCACTCAGCCTTTCCCACAGGTATCTATTCCTTTCTCACTGCCAAGCCCTTGTTTATTATCTTGGCTTGAAATTGTTCTCTCTTCATTTGCCTTATGCATATCTTAGCCTAAGAACCAGGTTCCAAGGAAAATGGCAATTGTTTTTCTTTGCAGATTCTACAGTTTTGTTTTGTAAGTTAGACAAATTTGTTGAGCTGAATTAGGGAGAGTGTGATATACACATGTCATATTTCCCTGAAATATGGTTGCTGAGTATAAAAGCACTGAACTGATTGGGAAATTGTGCCAAGTAAACAAAATATTGCAGCAGGAATAGGAGAAACATTGATCTGGACTGGGCCGGATGCTGGCATACAGAAAGATAATCTTAGGTGGGGACAGAAGCCAGCAGCAAAGAAGATCTGGAGTCAAGCTTAGGCCCCTGTCATAGTGGAACCATGTGAGGAAGACCGTCTAGAGTTTTGGAAGAGGGTAAGGCTAAGGTTACAGCCCAGAAGTAAGACTGAGTTTCCTCTAGGCCAGAGAAGACATATTTTCTGTAGCATTTGTAGAGAAGAGTCCAGGAGAAACGTCTGCACTGAGAATGGAAAGCACACTCCTGGGATAGTAGAGGTGAAGATGCTTAAGGAAAAGCAGCAATGATGGCTGAGTCACTTGCCAGGAATGTTTGATTGCACTGTTATGAAGAATTGATTCCAGGACCTCATTTTTGTGGTTTCAACAACTCTTCATTTATTCTGTGAAGATTGCCTTTCATACCATAGGTATGAGTTTTGGCCTTTCATCCTCTTTGTCCCTGAAAGCTCTAAGGGAATCATTGTTTAAGGAGGATCAAATTCTGCTTGTGAGAGCAGTCCTTGCAGACTGACCTGAGTTTGGGACCAGGCGCTGTTACAATGATGGCCACTCAGGCCCAACACTGTTACTATTTCACACCATATCTTTTTCTACATACAGGCATACCTTGGAGATATTGGGGGTGCAGTTCCAGACCACTGCAATCAAGTGAAAACCACAATAAAGCAAGTCACAAAACATTTTGGGTTTCCCAGTGCATATAAAAGTTATGTTTACAAACCTGCACGTTATGCACATGTACCCTACAACTTAAAGTATAATAATAATAAATAAATTTAAAAAAAAAAAGTTATGTTTACACTACACTGTGGTCTATTAAGTGTGCAATAGCATTATGTCTAAAACATGTACATACCTTAATTTAAAAGTATTGCTGAAAAATGCTAATGATCATCTGAGCCTTCAGTAAGTCATAATCTTTTTGCTGGTGGAGGATTTTGCCTCATTGTTGACAGCTGCTGACTGATGAGGGCGGTGGTTGCTGCAGGATGGGGTGACTTCAGCAATTTCTTAAAATAAGACAACAACAAGGTTTGCCACATTGACTGATTCTTCCTTCCACAGTAGATTTCTCTGTACCATGACAGGCTGTTTGATAGCATTTTACTCACATTTCTTTCAAAATTGGAATCAATCCTCTCAAACCTGCCACTGGTTTATCAACTAAGTTTATGTACTATTCTAAATCCTTTCTTGTCATTTCAACAGTGTTCACAGCATCTTCACCAAGAGTAGATACCTTACAAAGAAAGTACTTTCTTTGCTCATCTGTAAGAAGCAACTCATTCAAGTTTGTCATGAGATTGCAGCAATTCAGTCACATCTTCAGGCTTACTTGTAATTCCAGCTCTCTTGCTATCTCTACCACATCTACAATTACTTCCTCTACTGAAGCCTGGAACCCCTCAAAGTCATTCATGAGGATTAAAATCAGCTTCTTCCAAACTCCTGTTAGTTGATATTTTGACCTCCTTCCATGAATCAAGAATATCTTTAATAGCATCTAGAATGGTGAATCCTTTCCAGAATGTTTTCAATTTACTTTGCCCAAATCCATCAGAGGAATCACTCTCTATGGCAGCTATTACCTTACAAAATTTATTTCTTTAAAAATGAGTCTTGAAAGTAAAAATTACTCCTTGATCCTTGGGCTATAGAATGGATGTTGTATTAGCAGGCATGTAAATGACAGCAGTCTCTTCGTACATCTCCATCAGAGCCCTTAGGTGACGAGGGACATTGTAATGAACCATGATATTTTATAGGAATATTTTCTTCTGAGCAGAAGATCTCGACAGTAGGCTTAAAATATTGAGTAAACCACGCTGTAAACAGATGGGCTGTCATCCAGGCCTTATTGTTCCACGTATAGAGCACAGGTGGAGTAATTTAGCATAATTCTTTAGGGCCATAGGATTTTCAAAATGGTAAATAAGCACTGACTTCAACTTAAAGTCACCAACTGCATTAGCCCCTAGGAAGAGATTACTCAAAGCCTGTCCTTTGAAGTTGAAGCCAGGTATTGACTTCTCCTCTTTAGCTATTAAAGTCCTAGATGGCATCTTCTTTCAAAATAGGCTGTTTTGTCTATACCGAAAATCTATTGTTTAATGTAGCCACCCTCGTCAATTATCTTAGCTGGATCTTCTAACTAACTTGCTGCAGCTTCTACATTATTAGCATTTGTCACTACCCCTTGCACTTGTATGTTATGGAGACGGCTTCTTTCCTTAAACTTCCTCAGCCAACCCCTGCCAACCTCAAGCTTTTCTTCTGCAGCTTCCTCACCTCTCTCAGCCTTCATAGAATTGAAGAGAGTTAGAGTCTTTCTCTGAAATAGGTTTTAGCTGAAGGGTATGTTGTGACTGGTTTGATCTTCTATCCAAACAACTCAGACTTTCTGTGTATGAGCGATAAGGCTGTCTTGCTCTCTTATCATTCATGTATTCACTGCAGTTGCACTTTTAATTTCCTTCAGTAACTTTCCTTTGTGTTCACAACTGGCTAACTGATACAAGCAGCCTAGCATTTCGCCTATCTCAGTTTTCAGCATGGCTTCCTCTCCAACCTTAATTGTTTCTAGCTTTTGATTGAATGTGAAAGATGTGAAACTCTTTCTTTCAGTTTAATACTTAGAGGCCACTGTAGGATTATTAATTGGCCTAATTTCAGTATTACTGTGTCTCAGGGAATAGGGAGGCCTGAGGAGAGGGAGAAAGAGAGAGAGAGGAATGACTGCTCAGTGGAGCAGTCAGAACACACACACTGGTCAGTTAAGTTTGCTGTTGTATGTGGATTTGGTTTGTGGCATCCCAAAACAATTACCATAGTAGCATAGAAGATCACTGATCACAGATTACCATAATAGATGTAATATCACAAAAAAGTTTGAAATATGATAATTATCCAAATATGACAAAGGTGTGAAATGAGCACGTGATGTTAGAAAAATGGTGCCAATAGATTTGCTTAATTCAGGGCTACCACAAACCTTCAATTTGTAACAAATACAGTATCTGTGAAGAACAGTGAAATGCAACAAAATGAGGTATGCTTATATTAGCAAACTGTTTTCACATCTTCAGAAATATCTGCATTCTCGTTAAGAATGGTAAAATAAATTGGCATTTACATAGGATCTTTCCAACAAACAGCTCAAAAGGCAATAATGACAAAAGGGTCCTTTCTTTTCTTAAATTAATAGACTTTATCTCTAGAGCAGTTTTAGGTTTACAGAAAAATGGAACAAAAAATACAGAGTTCCCACATAGCCCCACCTCCTCCCCCATTTCCTCATCTCCTTCTCCACAGATTCCCCTATTTTTAACATATTGTATTAGTGTGGTATGTGTCTTATAATAGATGAACAATATTGATACATTATTATTAACTACACTCTATAGTTTACGTTAAGGTTTACTCTCTCTATTATACATTCTATGGATTTTGACAAACATGTAATAAAATACATCCATCATTACAGTAACAAACAGAATAGGTTCACTGCTCTAAACATTGCCAGTGCTCCACCAATTTATCGCTTCCATCCTCCCTCCCTCCACCTGACTTTCTGGCAATCACTGATCTTTTTATTGTCTTCATAATTTTGCCTTTTCCAGAATGTTATATGGTTGGGATATATAGTTATACAACATGTAGCATCTTCAGATTGGCTTCTTTCACTTAGAAATATGCATTTAAGGCTCCTCCATGGGCTCCTCCATGTCTTTTTGTGGCTTCATAGGTCATTTCTTTTTATTGCTGTATAATATTCTATTGTATGGATGAACCACAATTTGTTTGTCCATTGGCCTGCTGAAGGACATCTTGGTTGCTTCTAAGTTTTGGAAGCATTTATGCTCCAGGTTTTTCTCATTTTGAAGTTAAGCAATGGAAAAGAAAGCTCCCCAGAATTCTATGTCCCCATATTTTCCCAGCTGTTTCATTGACTGGCTTGCTCCATGGCTCTGGTAACTATTTCCTTACAACTGTTCTTGGTTCCCTCCAAGCTTAATATGGCAGAGGTTAAAGTCATGGTTACTTCCAAATTGCTGGATAGCTGATCCCAGACCAGGTCAAGATGAGCAACTCTAAGACACCACCATTGCAGAGGAGAGACAGTCTCAGTTGACCCAGAGGGGCCAATCCCACTAGGACCCCTGGCCCATAGAATGTGGACTTCCATCCTAGAAGTCATTTGGAGATACAATTTTCAGCCACATGCTGCAGACAACTTTCATCTTCTGAAGCCCACCCCTGGTGTCTTAGTCAGTTTGAGCTGCTCTAACAGAACACCATAGACCAGGTGGCTCACACAACAAACATTTATTTCTCACAATTCTAGAGGCTGGAAAGTCCAAGATCAAGGGAGTAGGCAATTTGGTGTCTAGTGAGGGCATGCTTTCAGATTTGCAAATGGCCATCTTCTGGTTGTATCCCCACAAGGCCAAGAAAGATTATTTCTCTCATATTTCTTCTTATTTCTCTCTTATTTCTTATCATATTAATGCCATCATGAGTGCTCTACCCTCATGTCCTAATTACCTCCTAAAGACCATACTCCCTAATGTAATCACATTGAGAGTTAGGATTTCACCATATTAATGGAGCAGGGAACCACAAACTTTCAATCCATAACACCCAGCTAGATACTAGGTAACTACAGTAACTATCTACCAGCCAGATAGATATTGTGGTTACACCCACCCTTCATACCTTTCCACCTGTGTCTTTTTAAGCCCTGCTCAGCCTCAGGGAAATAGTCATCATGTTCTTTACACTTAAAAAGAGGGTATCTTAGTAAAGAGGACCATTTATTTTAGATTTCTTCTATTGGTTCCTTCTCTATGTTAATCTGCTGTTCTCTTGACTTCTACATATGCTTACAATGCACCTTGGTTTTTTGTTACTTCTCTTTTCAATGAATGTGAGGTCTTCCACTAGCAAAATTGCAGAGGTGGTCTGTCTCCTCAGGCTCTACTCTCTGTGACTTCCTTTGTACCCACCCTATGGTGCTTCTGTGCTCACCTCCGTACCAGGACTCAGTACCTTAGTACTCAGTACCTCAGAACCTGGGTCCTCTCATGACCTGCTCTCAGGCTTTCTTGTCACCTCAATGATCCCAAACGGTTTTCAGTAAACAACTGAAAAGAGCTTAGGCATTTTCCTGACCTTATTGCATTCCAATAAGGAATTGCCAGGATAAGCCAGAAGTAGACTAGAATGTGTGAAACTGCAAGATGCTTGACGCCACCTCAAGTCGGCATCGGTTTGGCTGTCCTGAGATGGTGAAAAGGAAAAATCTTCTCTTCTGGTTAGCCCCTCACTTAGAGCTGTCTCAACATCTATTGGAAATTTTCACATCACATAATTCATCTGTTAACATTCCCTGAAGAGGGTTCAATTTTCAGTATTCTTGAGGCACTTCTCTGGGAGTTCACCCTTCACCAACAAAGGATCTGTTCTTGTTAGAACTCCTCACTGGGGGAGGGAGCATCATGCCCCCATCAATAAAGTAGACCTCTTCTGACCCGGCTCAAGCAATCGCTCCCTACTTTGTTGAACTTTCAGTAAAATATGGCAACAGCGCTTAATATGGGATTATCCACAAACCTGTACATTAAAACTTTAGAGGAAAGGAGATAACACTGTACCTGTCAAAGACAGAAAAGGGGTTGGGAAGGACACAGGCATTTAAAGACAGCAATGAAGCAGGAAAAGAAATAGCACAAACTAGGGATAAAATCTTGGCAGTCCTGAGGTAGAAGGTAGCCGAGAAAAGGTGAGAAGCAATGAGGATGAATTGAGTGAGATGGTTTAATTATGATGTGTTTTATGCACCAAGATTTCTGAGGATACAGAGGTAAAGAAGACAGTTTGTTCTCAAGATTTGGTGTGGCAATGAAAACAGTTCTCCATTTGTCAGTCAAATAGCCACACTGGGTTTGAGTTGGGAGAAAGTCATTGATCATCCTGACACCAGAAAGCTCTTAAGTCAGCACTGCCTTGTTTCATAAGCAGAATAAGCAAGGAAGTAGGTTCTAATTCTAATGTTTGCAAAGTACCTTCCAGTTTGCTGAGCCACACTTCAAAGGGATTTATGTACATTACCTTGGATTAGTCCGTTATCTTAAAGAGTCAGTGAAAGCAAGAAAGGTTAAGTGACTTGCACAAGGACACACAGTTAGTAATTTTTAGAGCCTGGGTCCAACTAGTCCCAAAGTCCCTTCGCATGGCCACTAGGTGGTTTGAATTCAGCTTCTCTGCTCCCTTACTTACGACCCTTTTCCTACTAAGAAAATGAAATTTTACAATTAGATATTTATTCCTTTACCTAAGCACTTTATTCTTTGGTGAATTTCTGCTAAGAGGAATAAGCCATTAAAAAGTTTACCGTTAATGTATTCCTTGCTGAGAACAAATTTATGAAATGATTTCCTGCAAGAAAATTTTGATTAGTGTGCACGTAGAGTGGGGAGCAGTCAGAAAAACGATGAAAGACCAGCACAGAAGAGGGAGGCAAAAATAGAAGATGTCTTTGCTTACACCTCACATTTTTTAGGGCACAAGTGCTGCTGGGGAGAAGCCCTGCCCATCTTCACTTCTCACTCTGTCCAGGGGCCTTGTTACACCTCAGAGTTTCAGCAAGTGGGAGGAAGCTGGAGGGGAGAATACTGGCAACGGCAGAGATGGGGGCGGGAAGGCGGGTGGTGCAGGGAGGGTGGAGACAAAGGGGGAAGTAACTTTTTAAGTAAAAAATGATAAGTGATGAATGGAATGGCTAATCCTGGGGAGCCCTGAGAATGCCAGACCGCCAAGCAAGGGCCTCTCTTTTTTTCACTTTCCTTTTTCTTTTCTTTTTAATTTTCTTTTATTTAATTTCGCTGCAGCACGTATAATCAATTACAGACTGAATTGGGATAAAGGGAGGGGAAGCACTTTAATTCATAAATCAATTTTATACGGTCATCAGTCAGGTTGTGAATGCAAATACCTCTGTCGGTTTAGGTTATTCAGAATTAATTGACTCCCACCGGGCTGGGCTGCAGACGGAGAGGGGCTTTCTCACAAAGTCTGCTAGGGCCCGGCATGGGGGCCAACCACTTCCTCCCTCCCCACTCTGGCCCTCTGGCCACCCCCCTCTTCTCCTTTACCCTCTGGGCCCCAAACGTGGAGATGATGGGGGTGGGCATCCAGCAAGAAGCTGGGTGGATAAGAGCCCAGAAAGGCTGTTTGAAGAAGGAAGGGGATACACAGAAAGATGAAAGCCCCCAAACAAACCCTCTTCAGCCCAGGCCCTGCAGAGACACCTTTATGTGATTAGAAATGCTTAACTTTCAAGGGTCTGCTTTTAAGTTCTCTTGAGCTTCTTAAATAAGAAAGAAAAAAGAAAACAAACAGAAAAGCCAGAGCCCCTGGGCTGAAGCTGAAGGGATATCATTCAGAAACCACCGGGTTGCAGGGTTTGTGCGGCTGCCAGATTTTAGCAGCCAGAGAGCAGCCCAGGACAGAAGCCTAAATGCCAGCAGGCCCAGTGGAAGTGAGTGTGAAGGCCCTGCCCAAGGCACCAAAGAGAACAGCCCTGGGCTGTAGGCCCGCAGCAGAGGATGGATTGTGGTGTAGAATGGGCTGACCGAGGCTCCCTAGTTGGGCTGCACCTGTCTCCTAATTTAGGGTCTTCTATCTGCAGGAGTTCATTCTAATTTGGAAAGACACGCATCCATCCATCCACACATTCAACATATTTTGACCTCAACTTTTCCACTTTTTACCCTCAGCTAAATATACTTCTCATTGTGTTGCTCCAAATCAGACTGCCTTACCGGTTTGCAGCACTGTCCTCCGACGCGGGAATCACCCAGGAGGTTTGTTTGTTTTGTTTTTCTGCTTGTTTTCTTCAGGTCCACTCCTACAATTCTGCTTTAATGGGTCATGAGTAGAGCCCAGGGAATTGGTGCATTTTAATAGCGTTACAGATGAATCCAAAGGGCAGCAAGGGTTGGAACCACTTGAAGTGTCTGAAGACTAAGGTGGACAACTCTAACACCGCGTGCTTCCCTCCCCAGTCCCCGTTCCCTTCCCACAGCCTGGCAGTGTTTCTGAAAGTGTGCCCCACTGGAATTACATTAGAAAAAGTAAAACGAACACATTGGTAAGAAAAACAGGAACAAAATAAAATTTGGGAATATATATGTTGTAGATTCCCTGGCTCCCTCCAGATACACTGTGGTAAAATCTCTGGAAAAATTTCGAATTTACACAAACTCCCAGTAAGTTTGGGAATCCCTGCTGAGGCAAAGCACCAAGACATTTGCACTGTCTTTATTGAACATCAAATCCTAGCCTGCCTGGTACGTATCACATTTTGCCTTGACACATGGCAGTTGTGTGTTTGTGGGTTTTGTCGGAGGAGCTCCCCGAGAGACCAAAACCTGAATCTAGGAGGAAAATGAAAACAGTCTGTTTGAAGAGATGATCTCAAAGGCTTCATGTTCCAAAGCATGAGCTCTTAATCCATATCGAGACTTTTAAAAATCAGCTATAAAATTCTTCTGCACTTTTAATGTAACCCACAGTTAAACAATCTTTAATACAGTTGCTTATATGTAAATGAGCCATATTCATTTGTTTTAAAAGGCTAAGAGGAATTCTTGGAAATGCTTCATTAGTCATTCATTTGTACTACCATATGCTACTGAAAGCAATAAAACTGCTTTTCTTTAAGATTTTCAGAACTTCAGGCTTCTTTCCCAAGTCAGACTAGACTTCCTCTCCAAAAAGTCTGAAGGTCTTAATGGAGATTAAATGTGTGTTTTCTCTTGCTGTACTTAACCAGCAGCAAAGAGAAATTTGGGCAGGGGGTGGTCCAGAATGAAAGGGCGTCTTGTTCGCAAAGCCCTGGGTTTCTAAGGTAGATAATCTGAGAAGTCCATAGGGGGAGAAAAATCCTTAGACTATTCAGGCCATGTGGCAGGGTGAATACACAAGCTTCCGCATCAGTACTGCCCAGCTTCATGACATACATTGGACAAGATACAGCACCTCTCTGTGCTTCAGTTTCTTCCTCTTTAAAATGGTAATATTAATAGTAGGTACCTCATGGGGTTATCGTGAAGAGTAAATGACAGAATGCATCTAAAAACCTAAGCAGAAAGCAAGCCCAATAACTAACAGCATTTGCTCTTATTGAGAGAGACCATAGACGAGTGGTGATCAGTGGGCCTACTGGTCTGATTTGGTCCCTCTAGCAGCATCAGCATCACCTGGGACTCTATTTGAAATGCAGAATCTTGGGTCCCAGAACTACTGAACAGAAACTCTGAAGTAAGACCTAGCAGTCTGTGTTTTAGCAAGCCTTGCAGATGATTCTGAACCACTCTACAGTTAGAGAACTTCCGGGGGGAGGCTAAGACCTGGAGGCTGGAGCCTTGGAGAGCAATAAGAATCTCCTTAGAGTCAAGCGGTTTGTGGTAAAGAAAAAGGGTGGATTTAGCTCTCTCTATATGGGAAACTAAGACAAAAATGTCTTACACAATTATGAGTCTGGGGTTGGAAGAAAGGAAATTTGGCAGGACTGCAGCCTGAAGTATCCATCCAAAGGATGGAAATCTCACCAGTAACTATGGGCCTTGTACAATAGCACTGTTTGCAAACCTTTGCCACAGACAGCATCTTGTAAACCTTGAGACCTCAGGAAACCTTCCTACCTACATACCTCTAGCCCCTCTTGAGATTCCAAGGGCCAGGGGTGCCTCCAGCCTCATTTGCCCTGGGACTTTGGCAAACTACACTACCCAACTGTGTCACCAGATGAGAGCAGAAAGGTCTGAACTTCCTTCCCTAGACTTGGGCAGAGAGGGATAGCCTGCCAGAAAAAGGGTCACAGAAGAGCCATCTCAGCCATATTGCTTTGAGATGTCAGTAAGATGTATGTGTAGCCCCTTCCTTCTCCCACAGTAAGGAGTCTCACAGAGCCAGAAGGTGGAGATGCAGGGAAGGCAGTCTGAAGGGGTGGATACTAAAGAATTTGGAAGTCATCTGCAGAGAGATAATTTTTTAAAGATATCCAAAAAAGAGAAAAGATAGTGAAGTTTGGGGGCTTCAGAGAGAAACACCATATTCAGATTTACAAGGGCTAAAGGAGGCACAGGTAGGAGCTGAAGGAGGTGGCGGGTCGATGCTACTTTAAGGGATCTACTTCCCTTTATAGGAAATAAAAAGTATTATCTTTTCCTCATCCAATGCAAGGTTCATGGCTGACGCCTCTCTAACAAAAGATGGATTTTAGAGAAACGACAGAAATAGAGAAAAGCATGACAAATTTATTTAACCGAAGTTTTACATGACAGGGGAACCTTTAGAAATGAAGACCCAAAAATTCAGGGAAAACTGTATTTTTATGCTAGAATTTGATAAGGAGTAAACAGTCGTGCAGAAATGTGATTGGACAAAAGGGGATATGATCTAATGGTCCAAAGCTGGGAGAACTTAGTAAGGCCTGTTTGTTCAGATTCTTTTTGACATCTCTGTATCTCCATTCCTTTCTGCCAGGTGTGGCGCAGGACATCTGCCATATGAGGGTCTTATGACCTACTCTCAGGAGAGGTAGGTAAGAGAATTCTTTTATGGCTGGCCCTCTCTTCTTAAAAAGGCAGAAGAAGACCGGAGAATTAACTTCTTACCTCTGTGATTTTCTCCATTTCCCAGGTGCCGTGTTTTGGAGTAGTGTGTCTGGTACCTGTCACCTTTAACCAACAATTACTGAGCACCTACTGGGTGCCAGATACTCCGCCAGGCTCTGAGAGGACAGAAATGCGTAACACACAATTCCTGCTCTCAAGGAGGCCTTTCAAGAAGAAGAGAGTAGAAAAAATTCACACGTTTCCCCCATCCCAAAATGACATCGATCTAAAGAAAGGAAAAGAAAAAGGTAACTCCCAATGTGTCTTTAAACATTTGACTCAAATTTGAGATTTGGGGTTCGGCAATCAGCTGAACCTCTTCCTCTCCTTTACGTGCACACACACACACACACACACACACACACACACACATTCTGTAGCATGCGTGTCCTCATTCAGCTGGCCAGCGAAGGACAGGCCTAGTTGTTGCTGGCCCTGCCGGTGCTACAATTTTGATCAGACAGGTATTAGAAGTTAATTTCAGAAACAAAATCATAGCAGTTTCTGGCACATAAGCCAACTCCAACCTAACCTTTCGATGAGGTAAGGGTAAAGGAATCTGATAAACACATTTAATTTCCTGTGAAATGAACAGGGATTTAGAAACTAAGAGGGAAGTGGGATTTAGATACATACATTTTAGGTTTTATCTCACAGGACACATATAGCCCTTTTGTTCCATTTGTCATAGTTCCAGGCCCACCAGGTCTCACCTACCCTTGACATGCACCTATCTAAGCCTCAACCTCCCAGGGTCTCCCTCTGGACTTTCCCCTTCCTAGGGGAAAGAAGGCAAAGCAACACTGTTGTGATGTGATGGCCAGGACTGGGGTCACGTGACCCACTCCAGATCTGTCCCAGTGGTCACCGTCCCAGGTTCCTGTCCTACTTTCACACTTTTTCTAAACGTGATACAATTATGTCTGGGGCAGAAAGGAGACTCTCAAAGGGACCCCTTTGTTACTCTTCACACACTGCTCCCCCAACCCCAGACCTGTTCACTTGATCCTGGAGGGAAGAAACAAACTCTTATTCCCTCTCAGGCTTCTGCTGATACTTGTTCTTCAGCTGAGTTCAAGACAGCCAAATGAATTTTTCAGAAAGACCACAGCTGGCTTGTCAGGACCCAGGTAACAAGATGAAAATAATTGAGAGAGGAAAAATCCCAGGCCCCTTGGGTGTCATTTTCACAAAGTTTTCTTCTGCGTATCCTTATGCGTTCCGGGTTTTTCATTGGTTCTCTTCTGTTGTCCTCACTGGCAATTTTCTCTGCCTTTTCTTCTTTCTCTATAGATTTCCCAAAAGCATAAGCTATGTGTCCCTGATCCTGAGCAGAGTTGATAGGAAACCTTGTTGCTTTTTTAGAACATTTCATAGACAAAACACAACCCCGGCTGCGGCTGGAGGCTGCTGGGATTTCTGGGCCTTGTTTTAATGCATGGCCCCTTTCATGAAATCTGGGGCAGTTAATGGAGGTGGGGTGGAAAAAAAAAGATGAGGAGGGGGAAGACAGGCATGAACTTTTACACCCAAAGTGGGATTTCAGAAGAATTTACAGTTGTCTTCTCTGGAGATAGTTAAGATTTTCTTTTTTTTTTTTTTTTTTTTTTTTTGAGAGGCAGTCTCACCCTGACACCTGGGTTGGAGTGTAATGGCACAATCTCGGCTCACTGCAACCTTCGCCTCCCGTGTTCAAATGATTCTCCTGCTTCAGCCTCCCGAGTAGCTGGGATTACAAGCACCTGCCACCATGCCCTGCTAATTTTTGTATTTTTAGTAGGGACGGGGTTTCACCATGTTGGCCAGGTCTCGAACTCCTGACCTCGTGATCCGCCCACCTTGGCCTCCCAAAGTGCTGGGATTACAGGTGTGAGCCACCACGCCCGGCCAAGACTGTTAAGATTTTATTGCTGTAGTACCAGCAGTTACAATGTTCCATAGAACTCATAGCTGAGCCCATGCCAGGGATTCCCCAGCTCACTGAAGCTGGAAGGAAGCCAACTAGACTGCAGAGTTCACTTTAGGAAGAGAGAGGGAGTTAAGTTAAAGTGGGAGGTGGGTTGGAG
This sequence comes from Mandrillus leucophaeus, assembly GCF_000951045.1. Taxonomy (NCBI): domain Eukaryota; kingdom Metazoa; phylum Chordata; class Mammalia; order Primates; family Cercopithecidae; genus Mandrillus; species Mandrillus leucophaeus. The sequence continues at coordinate 217,004 of NW_012101749.1, read as the reverse complement.
GAAGGATAGAAGCCCAGAAAGTAAGTAAGGCATTGTAAAATCACACCTTAGGCCCTGCAGTCAGACAGAGCTGCTGTGGGTGACTTCCCGCTATTTACTACCTTGGGATATTAAGCAAGTACTTTAATCACGCCAAGGCTCAGTTTTCCCATCTGTGAACTGGAGGTGATAATAGTACCTGCCTTGTTGGATTGTTGTGAGGATTTGATGAGATAAAGTCTGAAAAGGATTTAGCACGGTGTCTGGTTCACAGTAAAAGTTTAATCAATATTATTTTCTATTATCATAATTATAAATAATGGAATGCGTAAAGGAGCGGCTGCGAGTAGAGGTCACACTTTCCCTCCCTAAGTGTGTGTGTATGGAGAGAAGACAAACGTTCTTACTCATAAACAGTCCCTTCCGTGTGACTCTCTCATCCAAGCCTGCTGGGTACCTTGGGTGTGGGGGCGAAGAGTAGTAAAAAAGAGGAAAAATGGAAGAAAAAAGAACAGGCCACAAAAGCAGAAGAGATTCACGGGGGGTGAGGGGCACCGTGGCAGAGGGGTGGGGGCAGGAATGATTGGAAAAAGACATGCAAAAGAAAACTAAGTGAAAGAAATGAATATGGATATGGAAATTGTCAAAAATGGAAAGAAGTTTTGCAGCTGGATGTGGACAGAGAGGAAATGTGGAGGAGAGGCGTAGGAGTCTAAAAATGTACAGGGTTTGGTTTGCTGGCCAACACCTCCTCTGGGGAGGTAACAACTCCTGAAAGCCATGAACTTTTAAAAAGGAACCTAAACAGCACAGCAAACCTTCCTGAAGAACATATAACCTCACTGTGTACTTTTCATCAGCCTCAATTCCTTCCCCACAACTCTCACTGAGCCATTGATCAATGACTCACTCTTATCTCCCACAATCTCACACTCTGCTGTAGCCCTAAAGAAAACTCTGCTCCTTAAGGTAATCCTCGACACTGCTGTGCAGGCCTCTGCTGCAAAGGGTAGGGGCGAATTACCCCTACCACATGCCTGGAGCTTAGTAAGTGCACAATCAATGTTGGTTCAATGAACAGATGGATCAATGGTGCGGTATACTTGAGGCAGGCCTACATACAAGTCAACAAAACTGCTCATAGGATCACTTGAGCCCAGGAGTTTGAAATCAGCCTGGGCAATATAGTAAGACCTTGTCTCTACCAAAAAGAAGAAAAAAAAAATTAGCCGGTGTGGTGGCACATGCCTATAGTCCCAGCTACTTGGGAGGCAGCGGTGGGAGGATCCTTGAGCCCAGTAGTTCGAGGCTGCAGTGAGCTATGAAAATACCACTGCACTCCAGCCTGGGTGACAGTGAGACTGTCTCAAAAAAAACCAAAAAACAAAAAGACTGCTCATGAGGACGGAATTTCTTTCTGGGAGAAAGAAATGTCCTGGAATTAGATAGTGGCGATGGTTGTACAACTTTCTGAATGTATTCAAACCCACTAAACTGTACAATTTAAAATGGTAAAATGGTATGTGAATTGTATCCCAACACGTTTAAAAAGCGCAAACTATAGCCAGGGAGAAGCAGTCATGACCAGCACTGCTCTTCCAATTGCACTCTTGTTTTTGCTTTGTTTTTCCCCCGTAAGTTACTGGAGTACAGGTGGTATTTGGTTACATGAGTCATGTGTAAGTTATTTAGTGGTGATTTGTGAGAATTTGGTGCACCCATCACCCAAGTGCACTCTTGACACTGGGTTCTCTTCTCATCCTTTTGCTTCTTCTCAGGACATAGTGATTATCTTTAAAAACTCTTCTTGTGTGGTTTTTGTTTGGTTGTTTTTGGATTTTCAAGTGTTCTGGAAATCTTAGTAGGAACAACGATGGTTAGATCTCATAGAAATAAAGTGACCATGTAAGAGAGGCTCAGTTCTTTCTTGAACATTTCTCTAGGACCTGTGCAAACTTTTCAAGCTTGAACAGTCCTCAAGATAAAGATTCAGTTTCATAGTGAGCCTCTTTCACATGGCCCCAGCCACCTGAGGCTCAGCATCAAAGAAATTTTTGAGGAAATCTATTGCCTAATTGTCATGTCTCTTAGCCTTATAGTACTCTTATGGAACACCTTATCTTCCCGACAGTCAAGAGCATTTAAATGAACAGAAACGGTTTCCCAGATGGGACGGAGAGGAAGAACACAGTGTAGCAATAGATTCTCCCAGGATTTTTTTGTTTTTGTTTTTGTTTTGGGTTTGTTGTTGTTGTCGTGTGTGTGTTTGAGCCACGGTCTTGTTCTGTCACCCAGGTTGGAGTGCAGTGACATGATTTTAACCCTCTGTAACCTTGAACTCCTGGGCTCAAGTGATCCTTCCACCTCAGCCTCCTGAGTAGTGGGTATCACTGTGGCCGGCTCTCCTGTTCCTTTAACTTTCCTGTTTAGTCACAACCTGCCTTCTTATACATACCTATAAACACGTGGACATCAATATTAAAAATCGTTGTTTTCTATGGACTCAAGTTTGGTGAGATTGTGTGCTTAACAGAGCAATTCTCTAAGGATTTTGTGTGGCGCTTGCTTCAGCTGCCTGCTTAACACTGACAAAAGAAACTCCTGAATCTGTTAACATCGTTTAATAATCAGTAACAGATTGTTCAGACAAATAGGATTTTAGATTTGGGGGCTGGTATCTGCTATATTCCTATACAATAAAAAGGAAATGAGTCCATACATGTCTGCATTCTATTCTAAGGTTTGGGGCAAATTCTGAGTCTCCAAGAAAAATTGGGAAAAGCAGGCTATTCATATTCATATTCCTTCTTCAGCATCCTATCCATGCAGAAAAAAACTGTGAAAAGGTGGAATGCTACCTATTCAAACTTAATTTTGGACCTAGAAAGAAGTTTAAATATTCACTCATTCAGGGACTTTATTTGAACTGAGAAGCAGAGAGTTCATTTATTGCCTCAGGAGCTTCTGAAAATCCCATCCAGTCATTCATTCTACGTAACTTGTTACAACCCACTGAGAATCTCAGTTACTGAACTACAAAGTGAGTTTTTATCTCTAAAGCCTACCATTCCTATATTTTTGCCATGATGTCATCATCAGCCAACCGGGGCCTCTAAGGCTCATAAGTTACTGGGGCTATCAACGGAATTGCTTGGCAGCATCATGAGGTGAGGAATCTGTTAAAAAGCTAAATGTATGATGCCTTTTTAGGCTTTGAAAATTATTGAAGAGAAGCTTTTAGATCCCCCCCATTTTTTTTTTTTTTTTTTTTTTTTTTTTTTTTGTTGAGGATGCGCTACATGTTCAAGGACACGCGGTTGGGAAACACTGACCAGGTCATCTGTGAGGCCCTTCCCAGCTTTAAGAGTCTCTGAGGCTGAAAAAAGGAGGCGAATGAGTAAATCATGAGTTACCCGGATGCGCCCCTTCTTCCAGAAGGCCCTGCCAATTCTCCCTGAAAAGTAGAGTTGCTCCCCCACTGGATTGTCCTCTCACAACCAGCTATGAGTGTCCTCATTGGGGAAAACAATGCAAAACCTTCAAAACTAAAACAAGTAGTCATTATTTGGATTTAAAGCCTAGTTGTTTAATTTTCCCCGAATGTCTTTAGTCTAGAAATTTAAGGAAAACAACTTTTCATTAGTTACGTCCAATGACACTTTGTAAATATAGGAGATGAACAGAAACATCCTTTTCTACTGTGCTCCAGATAATTAATGATAAAACTCTTGAGCTCAAAGAGACCCTAGAGAGTCCTTCCCCAGTGGGAAACAGACGTTCTGCTGAAATGTAAGAACAAAGCAAAGGAAAGGAAACAAAGAAACTTCTAGAAACTTGGAGATTCTAGGACTTCTTTCCCAATCCCTGTTCCCTTGTAAAGGGGCTGAGGCCTAGACTCCATACTCATCTTCTCTCTCTTATACCTCTTAATGGCACATATTTCTAGATACTGTGGGTTTCTAGACTCTGTGGGTGGCAACCTGTGGTTATTAAACCTCCCTTAGTGCACAGAATCCAGAATAGTGCTCTTTGCTGGGAAAAAATGATATCAATGTCAGTAGCCCTACTCATGGTGGCCACATGGTCACAGGGTTGCCTCTGCGGGCAGAAAGCTTCCAGTGCGACTCACTTTGTCCACTTTTATTAAAATGTTTACTTTTCCATTGTCTGACTTTTAAAGATCAAGATCTTTTTTTTCCCTCAAGCCTAGGGTTCATCACTCATTTTGGGAAGGGGAGAGTTCCCCGCTATATTCATTAGTGGTCTAATTGAGTCCCTAAGAAGATTTTATACTTTTCTTTGGAATCAAAAGAGAAGACATTATTGAAAGCCATAATTTGTATACTTTTCACTGCACCCCATCAGTCCTCATTCTTCCTTCCCAGAGCACCTTAAGCGGAGTAGTGCCCTTTTCTTGATGCTCCTTCAAGAAAGTGCTTCCTGTTTTCAGGAAGAATGTGTTCTTCACTTCAGCAGCAGATGAGCTTCTTCCGGGAAAGTTGACCCATTTCCTGATGGCTCCCAGCAGAGTTTTTGCTTGGATGTTATTTGCTTCTTGGATTGATTTTGCATTGCTCCTCCAGAGAAATTGGAAAACCATCCAAAGAACTTCTAGAAATGTAGTATTCCCCATACACTGGTTTTTATTCATCACTATCGCTGCCATCATCCTCTCTCTCATTGTGATGTTTCAAACACATGTTTCAAACCCTTCTGTAAACAAATAATCAGAGACTGAGCATGGTGGCTCTTGCCTGTAATCCCAGGACTTTGGGAGGCCAAGGCGGGAGAATCGCTTGAGCTCAGGGGTATGAGACCAGTGTTGGAAACATAGTAAGACCTTGTCTCCACGAATAATTAAAAAAACAAACGAACAAAAAATTCACCAGGCATGGTGACATGCACCTGTGGTCCCAGCTACTGGGGAGACTGAGCTGGAAGGATCACTTTAGCCTGGGCAATCAAGGTTGTAGTGAACCATGATCAGGCCACTACACTCCAGCCTGGAAGACAGAGCAAGACCCCATCTCAAATACATATATACATACATACAAATGATCAAGCAGATTTCTGGTGTCAGAAAAGCAAAAGACTGCTTATTGTTTTCCATATTTATTGACACTTGAATATGAAGCAAACTTAAGTTTACCTGTATTTTAAGGAAGCAAACCATGCTGAGAACATTAAGGCTTTCCCTTTAACTCCTATGCTGGGCAGCACCTTCAAACACCGAGATGAAGAGTGGGAACAACTTGCAAAGCCTCCTTCATGCTGTGGCTTATGCCTGGGTAATGTTGGCTAGTGCTCACCACAGACCCGTGGAGCGGGTGTTATTAGTATTATATGCTTTTTCACTTTTCAACCTACAGTGGCTCCTAGTTAACCCTTGATTATCTTTGTTTCATGCTAAGCTCCTCCATTTGTTTGCTTAGTCTCTCTTATTCCCATATGCCATTCCCATTTCATCTCCACAACCCCTGTGCAAGGTATTTAATGTGTATTTGAATGTGCTCTTGCCAAATATATTATTCTATGCACATGTATTTTCATTTACATAAATGAATTTTAACATTTTTTCACATTTAAATCTCTGAAGTCAGAATTCATTTTACAATAAATAGTATGTCATCATTTAATTGGCAGAGTTTTATTTTTTTTTAATGGTACAAAATATGATTATCCATTGAACAATAGGTGGTATTTAGATTTGATGAAATACAGTCTATATCCCATCCTATTCTTACTTTTCTTTGACCTGGAGTACCAGTTTAAGACTATGCATGCTTATATATCCATCTCATCTGTCACTTCTCATTGCTGCTTAGCCCTCGAGGGTGGACTTTCTATCCACTCCCAAAGCCTGCCAGGTTGGCCCTTACTCCTTGAAGCCACAAACAGCACTGAAAGCAGCATGCTTGTCCTATCCCCTGTGGAATACTGTAAGCATTTCACAGGGCTATCATATCTAGGATTGAAATCAGGGGATCATATGATTTGCAAATATTAATTTGACTAAGTAGAGCCAGATTGCTCTCCAGAACAGCTGCGCTATCTATATTCCCACCAGTGGTACATGAGAGTCCTATGTGCCCACATCTCTGCCAACACTTGGCATTATCCTACACATAAAATCCTCATTTTACATGTGAAAAAAGAGATTGTGCTGGTGAACTCTATTCCCTTTTATCAAGAAGAACTTGATATAGATGTAGCTAGTGGTACCAGAGCCTGGACTACACCAAGATACTAGATTGAGCCTACTGCCAGACAGATGAACTGTGGTTTCTTTTTTGAGATGGAGTCTTGCTTGCTCTTGTTGCCTAGGCTGGAGTGCAATGGCACGATCTTGGCTCACTGCAACCTCCACTTCCCAGGTTCCAGCGATTCTTCTGCCTCAGCCTCCTGAGTAGCTGGGATTACAGGCACCCGCCACCATGCCTGGCTAGTTTTTGTATTTTTAGTAAAGATGGGGTTTCACCATATTGGCCAGGCTGGTCTAGAACTCCTGACCTCATGATTCGCCTGCCTTGGCCTTCCAAAGTGCTGGGATTACAGGTGTGAGCCACCGCGGCTGGCCTGTGATTTCTTAATTTACGTTTCTTCCACCAACTAAGAATGTCCTTTGGTTTCTCTGAGCATCAGTGTTTTCATTCCTTAATTAGAGGAGTAGCATTCGATGACCTCCAGGGCCCTTTTCCAAATCTCTAATTCTCCAGCTCTGAACTATCTTTAGTCCATCAATAGCAGTTGTTTCTGATGGCATCTAAGTACCTTTGTGGGCTTCAAGATGTTGGAAAGGAAGGACTTTCTGATTGTACCTTTTCATCTAAGCAACAAAAGAACCCAATGAATAATAAAGCACCCACATTTAACATTATCGTCTTTCATATGAGCCTTCTCTCTCAATCTTCCCCACCTTCAATGGAGTCAAGGACCAGAAATAAAAGACGAAGTATTTAGTGTACTTTTGCAAAGCTCAAGGGCCTAGACTGGGCCTTGTTCCAGTCTGAAAAGTGTTATTTCTATTCTGGTGAGGGATGGATTGTATCATTTCACTAAAGGCAAAATCTAGGAAATAAAGGAAATGACATCACCCAAGCAGGGAGAAGCCAAATATCTATCCTCAGTCATTTCTTGAAAAGGGATGGAGAGTTGAGATACGACATTGGTAGTGCTTTGAGGAATTTATGGCTAAAATGCTCCCTCTTCACTTATTTTTCTCTCCGTTGGATGAGGATCTGCAGACTGTGCTGGCGTACAACCAGCAGTCTGAAAGGATCACTGGTGCATGTTTGTATATTCCAGCCTCATAGGGATTCACTTCTGATAGTTTCCTAAGAGGAGCCCTTCTTGGGCCTCACAGATGAGTTTGGCAATTGGTTTCTAGCAGGAATCTCCAGATTCAACCTTATTAGCCCTTTTCCGTGTCACCTTCTCATCAGGTTTCCAAATCTCAGGGACCTGGAGAGGCTATATTTTTGGCCAAATGTCAACTTCCTCTTATCAAGAAGAAAATACATCACTTGCTGCGGAGGGAAATTCCGGCGTGAGATGACTCGGGTCCTAGTCTCTAGTCCACAGAGCTGGTGCATCTTCTCTCTCTCTCTCTCTCTCTCTCTCTCTCTCTTTCTCTCTCTTTCTCTCTCTCTCTCTCTCTCTCTCCCTCCTGATCCCTTATAGTTCTTACAGTTCCATTCTAAACACCAGTATACCTCTGTCTCTCCTTGCATTTTAAAGGGTAGGGTAGGAATTGTTACTGATAGGTACAACTACATGCTCATGTGCTGTCTCATGTAATTCAAACATTTTGGTATCCTAAACAAAGGACACTCAGCTGGGTGTTTCGCTCTTGCTTTTCTGCGTGAACTGTCCCAGTGGGCCCCTTTGTCAGCAGAAGGATTCAATCTTCTCCCCTTCAATAGCCAAGTTGGGAGATTCATTTTACTCTGCATGGCCTGGGTCTGCTCATTGGGAAGAGTTGCTCAGCCAGTTCACATCAGCCCTTCAGTGACCTGGATGGGAAATCCAGTATCAGCCTACACGGAATATTGCTTTGGCTGAGCTTCAGGGTAGTGGTTCAGAGTTCCAACATGCTTGTTTTCACTTACTCTGGAGGGTCACTGCTAGGACACAAGGGGCCCTACATGGCTCAGCTGATAGGGGGTCCTCTGGTCTGGGGTTCATTGCTTCTTTCTTAAACTTTAATAGCATTTTATAGCAGAAAATGCAGTGCACTGGGAAGCCCTAACTTACTGATCACACTAGCTGAGCTAAATGAACATTATAATCAGTCTCACACCAGTACAGCCCAGATCTCCCTCCACCCCAACTTTTTTTTTTTTTTTCCTGAGACAGAGTCTTGCTCTGTCACCCAGGCTGGAGTGCAGCATCGTGATTTCGGATGACTGCAACCTCCACCTCCCAGGTTCAAGCAATTCTCCTGCCTCAGCCTCCCAAGTAGCTGGGATTATAGGCACACACCACCATGCCTGGCTAATTTTAGTATTTTTAGTAGAGAAGGGTTTCACCATGTTGTCCAGGCTGGTCTCAAACTCCTGACCTCAGGTAATCCACCTGTCTGGGCCTCCCAAAGTGCTGGGATTGTATGAGCTATTGCAACTGGCCAAGGCCAGGTTTTTTTTGTTTTTTGTTTTTTTTTGGATGGAGTTTCGCTCTTGTTGCCCAGACTGGAGTGCAATGACGCAATATTAGCTCACCGCAACAACCTCTGCCTCCCAGATTCAAGTAATTTTCCCGCTACAGCCTCCCAAGTAGCTGGGATTACAGGCATGCACCACCACACCTGGCTAATTTGGTGTTTTAGTAGAAATGGGGTTTCTCCATGTTGGTCAGGCTGGTCTCGAACTCCTGACATCAGGTGATCCACCTGCCTCGGCCTCCCAAAGTGCTGGGATTACAGGCATGAGCCACTGCACCCGGCCAAGGCCAGGTTTTTTACCAAAACAATTTTTCAAGAAAACATTTTGTGATTTTTAGAGCTGTTTTTTAGATTTAGAAATTGTAGATAAGAGACTATAGACCTACTTAATGAAAAAAGCATGATAAGCCTTTGGCACAAGAAAGTTATAGTTTCAAATCCCATCAGTCTGATTTGAGGGCAGTTGCTTAACTGCTCTGAAGTTCAGTTTTCTCATTTGCAAAAAATCAAAAACAAACAAACAAACAAAAACAGGTTATTGTTACTACCTTGCAGTGTTACTTAGAAAATGAAATGAAACATTGTGCGCGTAGCACCTGACATCAGGTAAGTAAAAAGAAAAAAGGTATTCATTATTTTTAGGATATGTGGAGATATGCAAGGATGAAGAAAAATGAAATACTGAGAGAAACAAGAAACACAGATTGGATGAGGCGGATCAGCTATAATGGAAAACCTTAACTTCAGTATGAGAAGCAGTGGGGGGAAAAAAAAAGTCTGAAGGATGAAAACTTGATAATGAGCTAGGTGGGTTCCAGGGAAGAAACATGGCATCTTGGAGCTAAAGAATGAGCAAAAAGTTCAGCTAGAAAAGGTTGAGAGCCAGCATGTTTACCTGCCTATTGGGTTTGTAAAGAACTAGTCAATGATAGCATCAAGTGAATTTTTCTCATAGGACTATCTGATTTTTATTCACCTGGGTATATGTCTACCCTAACATTTCATTGCACTTTCAACCAAGTGACTAAATTCATATTGCACCAAAGCCCCCAAACAGAAATGAGAAATACATTACAACAGCTGCTACTTAGCGCATGCTTTCCTAAAGAGCCAGGCACTGCGCTACGCCATTTTACATTCATTCCCTCCTGCAATTCTCACAATGCTATGAGGTAGGTATTGTTTTCCCCATTCTATAGATGAGGAAACTGAGGCTCAGAGAGGTTAAATGATTTCCCAAGGTCACATAGGTAGTGAGTGGCAGAGCTGAAATTCACTTCAAAGTCTGAATGGCTGCAAGAACCATGTTCTTAAACCACTGCAATATGCTTATCTCCTGCTGATGAACAAGAAATGTCAGTCATTGGTTTTATATGAGAAATCCCTGATCTCTCAGATATTGGAAATGGAAGGCTACCACAGTGGAGTGTTTGTGGGAAAGATCTTGGGCCCCTTCACCATCGTTCCTCCCTGAGCCGTGTCCTAGCCCCAGCCTGACATCCACCAGATACCACCAGCACAGGGCCAGGACCCCACAATCCTTTTAAGGGCCCACAAACATGTTTTAATTTATCATAAAATCAAAAGAAAAAAATGATGAATGTAATTTATACCAATGGACCTATAAAAGATAATTTTTAATACTTTTTTATGGAGAAAGGTGTACACAAAGGCAAAAGTACCTAAGGCCCATGAAATGCAGCCCTGCATGTTTTCTCAAATAATCCAGAAAGTGTGTGGTGTGTAACTATTATCCTTGCATAGCATAGACTCCTCTTTCATTCATCTGGGGGGTTATATCATCCTAGAAACCCTTAAGTAGAAAACATACGCTTCTCTTGGCAGGCTGTTCTTTTTGGCTAACACAAAAGTTGATACAAATATGTCCAAATACTCAAATATACAAATGTGAACAGATATTTATGCCTCAAGACACATAAGCTAAACCCCAGAATAGTATACCCCTGGTTATCCACAGGCATACATTCACAAGCACCAGGGGGCAGCCCTAGGAAATTCAGTGCAAATGTACTGGCCAACACGTGCGCGTGCTCACACACACACAACACACACACACACACAC
>NW_012101749.1:202487-204023 GCF_000951045.1 Mandrillus leucophaeus | reverse complement strand
TGGTTTCTAGCAGGAATCTCCAGATTCAACCTTATTAGCCCTTTTCCGTGTCACCTTCTCATCAGGTTTCCAAATCTCAGGGACCTGGAGAGGCTATATTTTTGGCCAAATGTCAACTTCCTCTTATCAAGAAGAAAATACATCACTTGCTGCGGAGGGAAATTCCGGCGTGAGATGACTCGGGTCCTAGTCTCTAGTCCACAGAGCTGGTGCATCTTCTCTCTCTCTCTCTCTCTCTCTCTCTCTCTCTTTCTCTCTCTTTCTCTCTCTCTCTCTCTCTCTCTCCCTCCTGATCCCTTATAGTTCTTACAGTTCCATTCTAAACACCAGTATACCTCTGTCTCTCCTTGCATTTTAAAGGGTAGGGTAGGAATTGTTACTGATAGGTACAACTACATGCTCATGTGCTGTCTCATGTAATTCAAACATTTTGGTATCCTAAACAAAGGACACTCAGCTGGGTGTTTCGCTCTTGCTTTTCTGCGTGAACTGTCCCAGTGGGCCCCTTTGTCAGCAGAAGGATTCAATCTTCTCCCCTTCAATAGCCAAGTTGGGAGATTCATTTTACTCTGCATGGCCTGGGTCTGCTCATTGGGAAGAGTTGCTCAGCCAGTTCACATCAGCCCTTCAGTGACCTGGATGGGAAATCCAGTATCAGCCTACACGGAATATTGCTTTGGCTGAGCTTCAGGGTAGTGGTTCAGAGTTCCAACATGCTTGTTTTCACTTACTCTGGAGGGTCACTGCTAGGACACAAGGGGCCCTACATGGCTCAGCTGATAGGGGGTCCTCTGGTCTGGGGTTCATTGCTTCTTTCTTAAACTTTAATAGCATTTTATAGCAGAAAATGCAGTGCACTGGGAAGCCCTAACTTACTGATCACACTAGCTGAGCTAAATGAACATTATAATCAGTCTCACACCAGTACAGCCCAGATCTCCCTCCACCCCAACTTTTTTTTTTTTTTTCCTGAGACAGAGTCTTGCTCTGTCACCCAGGCTGGAGTGCAGCATCGTGATTTCGGATGACTGCAACCTCCACCTCCCAGGTTCAAGCAATTCTCCTGCCTCAGCCTCCCAAGTAGCTGGGATTATAGGCACACACCACCATGCCTGGCTAATTTTAGTATTTTTAGTAGAGAAGGGTTTCACCATGTTGTCCAGGCTGGTCTCAAACTCCTGACCTCAGGTAATCCACCTGTCTGGGCCTCCCAAAGTGCTGGGATTGTATGAGCTATTGCAACTGGCCAAGGCCAGGTTTTTTTTGTTTTTTGTTTTTTTTTGGATGGAGTTTCGCTCTTGTTGCCCAGACTGGAGTGCAATGACGCAATATTAGCTCACCGCAACAACCTCTGCCTCCCAGATTCAAGTAATTTTCCCGCTACAGCCTCCCAAGTAGCTGGGATTACAGGCATGCACCACCACACCTGGCTAATTTGGTGTTTTAGTAGAAATGGGGTTTCTCCATGTTGGTCAGGCTGGTCTCGAACTCCTGACATCAGGTGATCCACCTGCCTCGGCCTCCCAAAGTGCTGGG
>NW_012101749.1:147170-197237 GCF_000951045.1 Mandrillus leucophaeus | reverse complement strand
ACAAAAGTTGATACAAATATGTCCAAATACTCAAATATACAAATGTGAACAGATATTTATGCCTCAAGACACATAAGCTAAACCCCAGAATAGTATACCCCTGGTTATCCACAGGCATACATTCACAAGCACCAGGGGGCAGCCCTAGGAAATTCAGTGCAAATGTACTGGCCAACACGTGCGCGTGCTCACACACACACAACACACACACACACACACACCATTTCCCCCAACAATAAACAAATAGACTACAAGCCAAGAAGATCAAATTACCATCCAATGAACAGTTAAAAAGAGAAAAATACCAGATTTGAAGCCTAATCTGCAGTATTTAAATAAAGAGGTAAGATTGAGTTGGAAAAGGGAGAATGCTTTGCAAATTGAACCGATGTACTGTTTTTTTCAGGGTCCAAGACCAGTTCTCCTTAATGATGGTTCCCAGAGATTCTCCAATTAGGCATCCCCTGATCTTTGAGGAGTCCAGATCTGCACAACTTGGCAATAGCATCAGATTTGATCTTTCACGGCCCAGAAGCGTGAACTGGGGAGTTGAGAGGAGGGGAGAAGGGGAGTGGGTAAAAGCTTTGTGAGGGCTCCATGGTTAAAAACAAGTTCAAAAACAGCTGAAAAGCCAGGGAAAAAACGATCTTATTAATTGGGCCCCTTTCACCTCTTTCCTTTCCCATTCTGCCCACAATTCTCTTCCTTCCACGGAATGTACCCAGGCAAAACCGTTGAAAGAAAGGAATTATCCACCCTATTCTCCAAATCCAAGGGTTTTTATTTTGTTTTTGTTTTTGTTAATTGGGGGTAAAAATGTGAGGCAACCTCTGCGCAAAACTACCTTTGAGTCCTGCCTGTTTGGAATCAAATCCCAAACCTATGCTGATAGGAAGATGAATACTTCCCTCAATATGGCTTCTGTAATAGTTATTTCCCTAGAATATTGAGAGATTTGCATGTTTTGGGACAGAATGCTATCTTTTTAAATAATAACCACAGTAAGTGATCATTGTGCCAGGCCCTACACTAAGTACATTATCTGCAATGATGCCATTTAATCCTCACAGCTTCATAAAGTAGGTGCTGTTATTGCAGAAACAGGATTTTATAGAAAAGGAAACTGAATTTGGAGATGTTAAATAATTTACCCAAGTTATCATAGCTATTAAATAGCTCAGATGCAGTGTAACTCAGATGTGTCATTGTATAATTTACATGTGGGTGTGTTCTATTATTCATCATTTAATTTTTTTCCAAGCTGTAACTACTAGAAATAATGTATTTTTAAAATCGTACTTTAAAAAAATTTTTATTTTTAATTTTTATAGTATATAGTAGGTGCATACATTAATGCAGTACATGAGATACTTGATACAGGCATGCAATGCGTAATAATCACATCATGGTTAATGGAGTATCCATCCCCTCAAGCATTCATTCTTTGTGTTACAAACAATCCAATCATACACTTTGAGTTTTTAAAAAATGTGACGATGTACTTTTTGTGCAAAAAGCTTTTATCTTATTTTTGATTATTTTCTTAGAATAAATTCATAATAGTAAGATGTCTAGATCAAATAAATGCTTAAATATTTTTTGGCTCTCACAGTGTGGTGCCAAATTGCATTTTCAAGGGCCTTTGCCAATTTACGCTGGGAATATCAACATAAGAGTGATATATTTTTCTTGCATCCTTGCCAATACTGTCATTTGAAGATGAGATTTGTCCACTCTCTGGTCACCATTCCACATTCAAAGACAAGGGTTCTCAGGAATTTCGTTTCAGTGGCCAGGGGTATTCCAAGGCGATGAAGAAACTGGATTATAATGGGCTCTGCAAAGGGCCCATCTCCCATCTGTTAGCAAATCCCTTTAATTCTACCATTTAGGGACTCAAGTCCCTTTTGGCTTAAGGCTTAGAGTGTTTCTAAAATGCCCTCTGGAAGGTGTTGCTTTAAATGGCGATCACTATTTATGGTCTCTTGCGAAGATGAGCGACTACTAGGTTGTTTTGAGAAGAAAGGGTAGCCAGTGATTGGAGTTCTGGGTGGTAGGGGTGAAGGAAAGGGAGTTGGGGAGGGTTCCGAGCTAACAGCAGGTCCTTTCCCTCCCCATTTAGCCAATGTTTTTATTTTTCTTATTTTCCCTTTTCAGTGCCAGTGCATGGGAAAGTAGATTTCATGTATTCATTCACTCATTCCTTTTTTTTTTTTTTTTTTTTTTTTTAAATAAAAGGAATTTCCCTCTTTCTTGGTCTGCAGTGCAGTGGTTCAATCATGGGTCACTGCAGGCTTGAACTCCTAGGCTCAAGCAATCCTTCCACTTCAGCCCCAAGTAGCTAATACTACTAGGTATATACTACCATGCCTGACTAATTTATTATCATTATTATTATTATTATTGTAGAGATAGGGGTCTTGCTATGTTGTTCAGGCTGGTCTGAACTTCTGGCTTCAAGCAATCCTCCTGCTTCAGCCTCCCGATATGCTGGGATGTGAGCCACCATGCCTGGCCTTCATGCTTTTTTGAGTGCATACTCTGATGTAGACTCCAGTTATAGGCATTGGAGAGGGACACATCAGTGAACAAAACAAAGCTTCTATCCGAATGAGGCCTATATTTTAGCGAGGGCAGACAGACAAATAAGTATATATAATGTCAGGAAGTGATGAATGCTATGAAATGTTGTCTCTAAAGAGGAAAATTGTCATAAGCCATGGTCTCTTCCTATGCTGGAGACAGGCAATCCACAGACTGAAGGGTTTGGGGACATATGTGTGAGATTAGAGGATATGGCAGGAAAATAAAAATTATAGGCAAAGCAATTATTAGCAAACAAGGCAGTTTTCTGACTCTTATTAGAAAGTACTACAGATTCCCTTCGCTTCCCATATGAAAGTTCTATGATTTTAGTCAGCAGGTCCTTCACTTTGCTGTAAAAATGTGAAAGATGCGTCTAGATACAGTGTTATTGTTCTGTATCTAGATACAAGGTTACTGTTCTACAGCAAGGGCAAAAAAATTCTTGCAGGCTTCCCTCTGAGAAGGGCCTGTGCTGGAAGAAGTAAAGTAGAAAGCCCTGGGGAAGCCTAGACTTGCCCCAACCCGCTGAGAGACTTGGGCCAGGCCCTTCACTGCTCTGCCCTGGACCTCTTGAAGCCTAATTAAGTAAAATGAGGAGTATAGACTCTAAAAGGAAGGTCTCTGTGGTCCCATCCAACCTGAGCCATCTTTTTCTACCCCAGCTTACATTTCTGCGTGTGAGCCTTACAAGCACACAGCAGGATTAATCCATCAGCTCCGCTGGGCTGGGAGAGGGAGGGAGCCAGGCAGAGGAAGTATCAATGATAACTGCACTCCAGTGAGCACTGAAGAGGCTCCATTCATGGACCAACAAAACCTGGGAGAAGCCTCAGACTTAATCAGCCAAGGAGGCTCCAGCAGCAGGAACAAAAGAAATCAAAGCTTCACTGGGCAATGCAGGCACAGCTTCTGTGTTCCTGCTGAGACCTGAACCCACTGGGTCCCCAGCAGACAAGAGGTGGTGAGCGTGGGCGTGGACGCGGGTGCGTGAGCGCGCGCGCGCCCACACACACACACACACACACACACACACACACTGAGGATTTACAGGTTTCTGGAAGAAAGGAGAGAACAAAGATGTGCAGACCAGGCACCTGCAGAATGAGACTATAGCTGATATGATTAAACAAGAGCTTCATTTAACATTACCTTTTAGACCCTACTCTAGGAATGCTTACACAGTAGTTTAATTTTTTTCAATTAAGATCCATGTTACACTTAATAAGTGAGGAATGCTTTAATGAGATTTGAAATGAAACTCTGGCATGCACTTCTGCATAAAGCCTTTCAGGGCCCTAGAGTTACTTGTTTCTTGACATAATATAGTAGTTGCAATACTTTGTGTCATGCCTTTCCACAGAACATCTAGCTAGGCATGTTTCTTTTTGTTCTGTGTTCAGACAGTCTTCTAGTGAAGTAGGTTGAGATTATGCATCATGCCTAAGTGGGATGCTTACTCTCATTTAATAAGTGGGAAAACTGAGGTTGTGCTTCTTAAGGCTGCTTATTAAGCCTGTGTGTACCACCATGATCACCTGAGCCAACTTCATCAATAGGGTGATCATTGTACCTGAACTGATGGTAGTGGGAATGAGCATATCGTCATCACCCTTCCTTAGGAAGTGCCAGAAGGAAGACAGGCGATTAAGATGCCACATAAAACTCAGTAACCTTATTGGAAAGAGTTCGTTCTCTGTGCTAGTCTAAATGCCACACTCTGTGTCTTTTTCAGGTGCCGAAAGTATCTGGAAGATTCCATTATTATCAGGATGACTCATAAAATTTAATAATTACTTGTTTTTGTTTTGTTTTGTATGCCCGTGTTTTACATGATGTGACCTTTTGCTGCCCTGTACTATCATAAATTGCACCTTTCTGAAGGCAGTTCTGAGTAAGTTTGTGTCCATGAGTATGTGCTAGCACTTCAGCTTATGGGCATTGACTTAAAGAAGCAACTGGAGCTGTCAGAAATCTGTTGTGAGGTCTTCAACTAGCTCATTTGTTAAATAGCTTTAGGACAAATGTTCTTGCTGAAAAATCTAGTATAAAAATGAAAAGGAGAGTCCTGCAAACAAAGAATACAGTTCATTGTGTTCAGTTACTTTTCCCTAAAAAAATGGGTAAGAGATGTAGACTTAAAAAATATTTTTGAGTTGTCATGACCAGTAGATGACAGACATGGCTTTTACTTTTAAAATATGGTACCTGTGACAACAACTGATTGTAGTCAAAACCACAGAGATGCTTCTTTTGCTTGAATTCAGCTATTTTCCTTTTCTGTGTCCTTCTCCCCACTTGTGATTTGTTCTTACCCATGAATTAAGTGGCCCTTGAGTTGCCTGTTCTTTGCTGTTGTCCCTAAGCAGTGCTCTTTATCTAGGGCCAAACCCACTTCTTCTCCTCTCTCAATACTTTCCAGCCAAGGGGCCTGATTTTCCAGTCCAGATGCAAGTTCCTGATGCTGGATAATTCCAGGCACCATTTCTACAAGAGAGAGCTTTGGGGACAGAAAAGCCTTTACACAGCACTCATCTCAGACTCCCCATGGAGGGTCTGCCTATGCATTGAGTCTGGCCCCTTCAGACCACTTTTTCTTTTCATCACAGAGGTAGCCCGAGCTCTTGGCCAGGCTTGTGAGCAGAGCAAAGGCAGTTGCTATCACTATAGAACTACTTAAAGCTTTTTGTGTGTGCGTGTGAGGGAAGACCTTCTGGCAGGCCTTATTACATCCTACTGGTTCTCCTCCCACTTCTGTGGTGTGAATGTTAATTACCTAGGAGCAGACCACTCCATCATTGCAGATCTCGCCTTCCCACTCTAGGCTGTTTCCCAGTGAAAACATAGCTTCTGCAGCCCTCAGCCCCTATAGCTGACCCCTCCATCTTTACAGGCACTTCCTGCTTTTGGTGGCAACTTTCATCTGAAAGGATTAGAGGTGTTTTGTGCAGCCAGCACACAGTGGAGACAGTGTACATTTGCAGAGCTGAACAGACTGCCAAGAAAGACAGTGCCCTTCTGCTGTAAAATCCCAGTAGAAGTCCCGTGGCTGGAATGGTGACACACAAAGGGGCCTAAGGCTCACAGCGGGCTATCATAGTCCGCCTTGTAAGCCTTACAAATATTGAAATATGGCTTTGCAGGGGGTAGTTTATGTAAGATGAGGTAAGTTAGCCATGGGACTTTCCCCATAGTCAAAAAGTTTGAGAGCATTGAAGAAAAGTATAGCCTTGGTAGGAAGCCAAGGAAGGGCCACCATCTTTGAAGGGTATCTTCTGTTGCTCCTGAAAATGGGCAGCTCAGCCTGTGACACAGAAGGATGCAGAGAAGGCTCACTGACGGCCTTGGCCTCAGAGACTCACCACTGTCCTTTCAGACTCCAGGTCCTGACCCTCTTGACATCATTAGAGCAGCATCCTCCATGCCCCAGGTGCTGACACAGCCTGCAAGCCACACACACACATGCGCGCGCACACACACACACACACACACACACAGAGATGCCAGTTTGTTAATTTACCCAGAAAAATGCAACTAATAAGAGTACTAGTTGTTCACTTTGGCCCTATCTGCACATTGGCTCAGAATGCAGGCAGTGAGTTAAGCTTCGGAAGTGTCTCTCCATTGAGATGCTTTAGGCCCTCTCAGCAAGTCAAGGACAAGAAGACTCTGTCCAGAGCTGTTATAGTGCCTGAGTGGGTTTGCCAACATTTGCCTCTGCAACAGCCCACCTTTCTCTTTATTCTTATAACTGATCATTTCTTTCCACCCACCCCACTCCCCAGACAGACACATTTTGTTCTAAAGCGTTCTTCAAGCAGTATGCATACAATTGGTTGGATTCCAAGTGCTGCCCTTTCTGGTTCCCTGAGATTTCCCTTAGTTCACCTTAATTGGTTTCTTAGGTGTCCTTAAGCTCTTGGCTCACATGTTTATAAATGATTTTTTATCTTACTTCCAGAGATGACTAATTACATCAATTGTGTGTGGATTTTAGTGGTTTAACTCTTATTTAAACTGTATTTCCAAGTCTTATTACATAAGGCCTTATTACATACAAGGCCTTTAGGCCCTTCACCGTCTTCTTAACTAGCCTGTTGGTAGAAGCAAACCTTCCAATGTCCCAGCCCCTGAATGGCAGAGACAGACACTGAACTATGCATTCCAGCTATTATCCTTCCTCTGAACTGAACATTAGCCTTCACTCCTTCAATGAAGCCAGCTTTAAACATTCTTCCCACACTGCACATGGGGAGCCGTGGGGATAGTTAGCTGAACTTTTGCAACACCAACTTGTTGAAAGCAGAGGAATCAAATAAATGATGAAAGCAGCTGCAAATGAACTTGTGTGCAAACTGAAAAGTGAGCAACCCATGTCCTCAGTTACGGCTAGGAGTGGAAGTTTAATGGCCCCCCTTTCAGGGTCACTTAGTTGTAGTTTACAGGATGGTCCCAGCTCCGGAGGTATCATTTGCTTCTCAAACATCTACTGGTAGTCTCCACCATGCTAGGCACGAAGTGTAGGGTAGGATGACTAAGAGATGAATGAGACATCATGCTTGCACTCCAGGAAGTCACAGTCTAGTGACGGTAGGACACTGGCTTGCTGGCAAGTGATTCTTGAAAGAAATGATGGAATAATGACTGACAAGAAGAAGAAGAGAATTACCTGAAGAGGCGTTCAACCTTGTAGAACTTCATGCAAGCACAAGGTTGTTTCTTTGTTTCTTTGCTCTAAGAGCACTCATTCCTCCTTTTCCTTCTCCGTGTCTCTTTTCTTCTGGCCTGTGGGGTCTGGCGGCTTGTCTATGTGATGGCTGCAGCTGCTGCTCTACAGAAGGAGTCACCTCCACCCATCCCCCTATATGAGCAGCTCCGCACTCCATGAAGGGATCGTGGACCTTCAGATTAAGCATAAATTTGAGCTAAAGTATTTATTTATTTATTCTTTAATTAGAGTGAAAACTCTTATCTGAATATGAATGTGCTTCCCTGCTTCATTTTGAAGCGTAAGGATTGTGTTAATTTCTGATGGAGAAAAGGGCACAGGAAGGCCCCCTTTAAAAAACAGCACTTGCCCAGTATCCTGAGACCCCAGGGCCAGAAACCTTGAACTAATAAGTGACAAAAGGCAAAGGAATTAAGCTAGCCACATTTAAAATGCTAACTAAGAAAGTTGGATTGATTTTGGCTAAATTAAATCCCAAAACCATGTAAAATGTTCCAAGAACGTGTATTCCTGAAGATTTTGTTGTTTATAAAATGCTAGTCCAACATATTATGAAATCGGCAATATTTAATAAGTGTCAGTCACCTTACTCAGCACTGGAAATACTGAGCAAGATACAGTCACAGCCCTTGTGGTTTCTTGATGTTTCATCACAGTAAAAGACACAGCTTCCTAAAGGTTCTGCCAGAAGTGAAAGTTAGTCTCTGTCTCTGTCGCTACCACCCTCTGCCTTCCCTTTTGTCTTTCTTTCCTCCCCTACACTGATGATAGTCATGGACACAGTACATTGGCAACTAGCACACTGATGTCCAGGCACTGCTTGTATGGTCCACAATGTGCTACATGATTGTATCAGTCAGGACAGACTAGGTTATGATGCAGTAACAAACAACTCTCAAATCTAAGTGGCTCAAATAATAAAGGTTTCTTTTGTACTGAAGCTACATATTCATCACAGTTCATCAGGAAACTTTGCTTATTGTAGTCACCTGGAATCCCAGGCTGATGGAGCAGCCACCGTCTTGAATGCTGCTGGCTATTGTACCAAAGAGAAAAGAAAGCTCTAAAAAGTCACAAATAGGCTCCAGGCTCCAGCCTGGAAGTGTCTGTTGCATGTCACTTCCACACAAAATTCAAAGGTCATAACTAGTTACAAGATTCCACTCAACCATAGGAATTCAAGAAGTTCAGTCTTCCCTATGCCTAGATTAAGGAAAATGAATGATTTTGCCAAGTCATTAGCCAAGTCTGCTATAGTGTATAGCAGATTTGATGTCCTGACCTAAGCCTACGGTGCTAGGCTACTGGGTGATCTCAGCCTTCTCATAGTGAATCTTGCCTCTCCAGCCTCCACAGAAAGTAGAAAAAGCACAGTACTGGATAGCTTTCCAGAATAATCTGATCCCAGGGTGATCCTTCATGCTACTCTAAAGCCACATAGATAAACACAAAAAAATGATGAGGAGGGTGGGAAGCTAGTGTAATGAGATGATTAAATGCAGAGACTTAAAAACCAGACAGATTTGGGCTTGCATTCTGGTTCCACCATTTACTATTCATGTGAACTTTGGCAAGTTTCTCTTTTCTGTGTCTCGGTTTTCTCATTTACAAAATGGGACTAATAAAGCTTACTTTGTAAGTTTATCGTTGGGATGCACTAAGATAAAGCATGCAAAGCCCTTAGCCCAGTACCTGGTAACTTATAAGTACTCAGTAAGTGGTAACTGTCATTAGTAGTGTTAGGATTGGAATAATAAGCCAATATTAGCACAATGTCTAAAAGATGATGTGTAACAAACGAAAGCATTTTTTTAATTGTTGCCTTTCCTTGAAATGCTCTGAATATTAAGAAAAGGAGTGTGGGCCGAGTGCAGTGGCTCACGCTTGTAATCCCAGCACTTTAGGAGGCCAAGGTGGGAGGACTGCTTGAGCCCAGGAGTTTGAGACCAACCTGGACAACTTAGTGAGACCTCATTGCTACAAAGAATTTTTTTAAAAGCCAGGTATGGTGGCAGGTGTCTGTAGTCCCCACTACCTGGGTGGTTGAGGTGAGAGGATTGCTTGAATCCAGGATGCTGAGGTTGCAGTAAGCCATGATCAAGCCATGGCACTTTAGCCTGGGCAACAGAGCCAGATTTTATTTCAAAAAAAAAAAAAAAGAAAAGGAGTACAGGAAAGAGATGAACCCAAGTATTATTCACCTGAGACACTGGTATGCAACATCTGGAATATTAATATCTTTTCCAACATACATCCTTTGGGGACACTATGTATGAAATTCCTCAAATAAGCATGGTGGTGAGGAAGATAGGCTCTAGTGTCAGACTGTCTAAGTTAAAATTCAAACTACCAATATGCAGCTCTGTGACCTCAGGCAGCCTCCTTTACCTCTTCCTCATCTGTAAAATGGGGATAATAATTACGTGGCATGGAGTGGCCACGTTGATTAAATATATTAATGTACATAAAATGTTTAGCCTAGTGCCTGACACATAATAATGACTCAATGGATGTTAGAATTATTAAACATGAGGAAATCAAGACTCCAAAAACTTAAGTCACTTGCCTAAGATCACACAGTTAGTAATTAGAAAAATTTAGACTCTGGTTTTTCCAAATTCAAAGCACATGTGCCTGCATTTTACCACCTCATTCTATTATTTACACTTACATAATTGCCTTTAGGACTTCATTAAGCTTCTGAAATTTGGGTCAAGCCATTCTCAGGCATAGTTGAAGAAAAGCAAGAAATCATACAGTGGACTATCACAGTGGCAGGAAGTAAATGGAGTCCCTCCATTTTCAAGACTGGCCCAAACAGGCTCCTAAAGTTGCTTACCCTATAAGAAATGAGAGGTGTTACTTCACAGTTTTTGATTACCCACTATTGAGTATCTATGCTTCATCAGGCTCAGTACTAGATGAGTTGCTTGTGTTTTCTCATTTAATTTTCACAGAGCTCTTTGATGGAAGTAAACACTTATTATCCCCATTTTACAGAGGAGGAAAGCTAAGATTCAAAGGGTTAAGTAACCTACTCAAGGTCACTTAGGTAGAAAATGGCAAAACCTCTGAAAGATAAATTAGGTTGAAAACAACCTTTCTGTACAATATAATCTTATTTTTTTTAAAACAATTTTGATCAGCATCTTCCAGATCTTCAGAGTAATAAACGCTGATTAGAGAAAATGTTGAAAGAAAAGTATAAAGAAGCAGGAAATATTATCTATGACTCCACTGCCTAGTGTCACTCACTGTTAACTTTAGTACAGTTCCTTTGAGTCCTCTCTCCATCTTTCTTTTTTACTGTATAGGTGAAATCACACTATATAATTGTGTAATGCAGTTTTATTCAACTCTATAAAGTTGGTATTATATAATCAAATAGAATAGTTATGTAACCAGTATTTTAATACACTCTACTTTTTAAGAGAAAGAAGTGAAGGACAACGAAAAGGTGATAGACCTAATTTATTTCAAAAACCCAAACAAAACACTGCCAGGCTGTGGCCTGTGGTTGCTATAAATTCCTTTCTGTTTTCTACCCCTTTTCCATCTACAGCATTGGGGATTGATGTCCATTTTGTTGACCACAATGATGATTCACAAGCATCACAGATTAAAGGATGTTTAATGACACTTCCCTCCCTTGGCTTGCACGTGGACAGGCCAGCACTTGAGCAGGCCAGACTATGGGACCACTCAGTGGACATCAGAAACAGGAGATGAACCACATCTCCCTCCTGTGGCCTGGATCATGCTCCAATTTCCTCTTTTGGTCATTCTTGCTGGCTCTACAGTAGCCCTCTTGTCTCTAGGATCTAAATGTCAGGTCTTCCTTCTCTGCAGCCCTTAGACAATTCTCTGACTAACCATAGACTGTGGAAAATGGCAGCTGGATTGCCTTTGGGTGGAGTCCTTGCCCTGTGGCATAGGAAGCAAAGGAAAGGAGAGAGACGCCCTTTGAGATTAATGAAAACCTCTCAGCCTAATAAACTCGAAAAATAGCTTCCCTGTGATACAAACGCGTGGCCCCTAAGGGTCCTAAAGAGAGAGCTAGGGGAGGTTCCAGCTGGCCACAGAGATGCTAAAGGTCAGGAGCAGACTTTAAGGGTTTGCTGTTTTATAGGTTTAAAGACCAGGTCTATGTTTTGATAACTGACTTGCTAATAGCTGGTCACTTGGGTTGCTTCTTCCAGCTCTTTGTTTGTTTTAAAAAAGGAGATTCAGCCAGTCATAATGGGAGGAGCTGCAAATGACTTCCCCAGTTGGGAGTGCCTGCTTGTTTTTTCTTCTGCCTGGGCATGCTGATGTGCAGGCCACACTCACAGACTCACACGTCTGAGGAGATAGCCCAAGGGAGCCCTCGATTTGTATATTTATATAGGATGTGTGTATAAGAGTGTGCTCAAGTATCAAAACACATAGGTAACCATGGGTGAAAAGAGGAATTCTGTTGCAAGAATTTAAATATACTGTTTCTCATACATTTATTTCTTCATCCATTCCTTTAACAGGCATTTATTGAGCAGCCGCTGTGAGAAGTACTGTGCCATTTGCTGTGAGACTTGCCAAGATTTCTAAAAGGTGGGCCTTTATTTCTCCCCCTTCAGAAGCTTTCCATCCAATGGGGGCACTATCTGATCATTCATTAAAGCACACACGAGTCACCCACAATGAAAGATATCGTGGGATAAATGCTTTGGGAATGGTACCGAAGACAGGTGCTATAAGAACCCAGAGGAATGTGTGTTCACTTTGGGCTGAAAAGACATCAAAGAAGATCAGTGGAGGAGGGAGTGGTGCGCTAGGAATCATACAGCAAATATCCAGTGGCAAGAAAAGGCACAGCATATTGGGAGTTTCAAGAAGACTGGTTTACCTGGAGAGGATTCTCATGGTAAGGTGGATTGAAATAAAATTAGAAGCCAAGAGTCAGATTGTATAGAGCCTTGAATGCCAAGTTCAGTTGACTTACACACATATAGATGAGGAAGTGGGAGGGAGGTAGCTCCCAAGTCTCAGAAATCCAGGTGATACGACTGAAATTATGACATAGAATGGTTCTTTACTTTCAGAATGGTTTCTAGGCCAGTAAGCCATCAATACACTCAAAGAAAATAAATTCATATGGAATCTGCCACAGGTGTAGAAAGGATATAACCTCAAAATAAAGGGTAGACCTTTAAGTTGAATCCATTAAGAAAAGTTAAATTATGCTTATTTTTTTTCCACCGTGACCTAGTAAAAATTCTATCGTAACCACTGATGTAGCTAAATCCCCTTTATTTCAACTCCAAGCTCCTCAAGGAACCTTGTTAATATCAGATGGGGCTATAGGAGAAGACATAAGTGGTTCCCTTAGTGCATTAGCTGCTACCCTGGTCTTGCACTTTGGTCTCTTGAGAACCTTGCTAGAATGAATAAGCGTCCTCAAGTGGGATCAGCTCTTGAGACACTGGCTAAGTTACATTTCTTTTTTCTTTTTTTTTTTTTTTAAGAGACAGGGAGTCACTATGTTGCCCAGGCTGGTCTCAAACTCCTGGACTCTAGCAATATTCCCATCTCATCCTCCCAAAGTAATGGGATTACGGACGTGAGCCACCATGCCTGGCTCAACCAAGTCACATTTCTGAATCTTCAAGTTTAAGACTAAAAACCCTGGACATGCCTTTGTGAATCCACCAAATGGCTCTTTCCAGACTCTGATTGGGGCAGTTTACCAGCTTTCCCTCTAGGCCTCCTTAAAAAGCACCCAGTCATTCAAAATACACACAGTTCTGGGTGATGGAAAAGTTTAATTAATAGACTTAGGTGGCTTGCATATGTAAATCACCAAGAACTAAATATAATTAAAAATTTTACACTAAAAAACCCTAAATATTCATACATTTTTTGATGATTCAAGAATTATATCACCCAAAGACATAACCAGAATATATCAGAACTCTCAAAACACAACAGAAAACAAACAACCCAATGTAAAAAATGTAATTAAACAGGCACTTAGCGAAAAAGGATAGCTAGATGATAAGTAAGTACACAAAAAGTTTTCAACAATTATTCATCATTAGGGAAATGTCCATTAAAACTACAATGTGTTACCACTGTACATAAAATAAAAAATACTGACAATACCAAGTGCTGACAAGGATGCAGAGCAACTGGAAATCTCATGCACTGCACATATGAATGCAAAGTAGTAAAGCCACTCTGGACCATGGTTTGGCAATTCCTTACAAAGTTAAACATGCAGAAACCATGTGACCCAATAATCCCATCCCTCAGGTTTTTACTCTAGAGAAATGAAAGCTTATGCTCACACAAAAACCTGTACAAGTATGTTTATAGCAGCTCTAGTCAGAATCACCAAAAACTTGAAACCAGCCACCCAACTGTCCTTAAATAAGTAAATGGGTAACAAAAGCCACCTCAGAATCTTACAGTATTTGGGGGGAACATTATGACCAATTAGCATCACGAGGTGGTCCCATAGAAGGAAAATGGTCATATTTTTCTTCTACTTATTAAGATTCCAGATAAAGTGAGGATTCCAGATAAAGTAGGCTCCTTATGTTTATAAGAAAATGTGTAAACATTAGCCACACTGTGAGTTATGAGTGTTTGTGTTGCAGCTAAATGCACAAGCATTGAGTATGAAATGCAGGTTTTGAAAGAGCAGAAGAACAAAGCATGTGAGTAGGAGAAGCAAGAGAAAGGCTGCATGCAGAATAAATAAAAGCATCTCTGTTCATCAGTGTTGACTTCAACCTCAGAACCAAAGTGAAGCAGTCGTATGTATGAGTGTATGTATGTGTGTGGTCCGTGTTCATTTGAAGGGTCAAAAGCCTTTGATTAAATTTTTTAAAATTAAGACTCAGAATCATTCAGTGTTTTTAAAAACTGATCTCTTTAAGGAGAAGAATCCTATGTTTTGATGGACATGAGAACAGACAAACTTAAAGAATTGGGAGAGCAGGAGGCCCTGCCAGAGGAAGGCCTGTCTAAATCTACATACCAGTGCGGGCTGTCTTTGGCTGTCCTACACGCTAAGGGACATAACTCAGCACAACCAGTCCCGTGATACGTCAGCCACTGCATCCATAAACCAGTGACCACTTCTGAAGCAGTAAAAGTTATTTTGCTGCAAATCTATCTCCAGGATCCTAAATGTGTTTAATCAGGGGTGAGCCATTAACTGAATTAAATGAGACACACGTTTACCAGCAGGTGGCAATAGAGGTAATGGTGTCTCCCAAAACATTAAACTTGCATTATTTTATATGCCAGAAATGGGAGCCTTCAAAACTTGATTGCATCCCAACTTAACTTCACTCTCTTATATTTGCATTCGGAGATGAAGTTATTCAAGCCAAGATATTGTCATCAGAAACATACATTTTTATTTTATTAAGCTGATACTGTGCTTCATTTTCTAAGGGTGGCTCCTCCAGGAGTTTGATATTTTTAACTGAAAAATTGGAAAAATAAAACATTATTATAGTCTCATGAGTTAGACTTATTTGTGGTCAAGGGAGGCTTTAAAAGGTGAAATAAACACTATTTTCAAATATAACTGCCTGGCATTATTTAATAGTGGAACCCAAATTCTCTTGTGAAAAAAGACAAAGCAATTTGACCACTTTTGAATGTCAAAGATATACTAGGTTCCTAGGTGACTTTCTTAAACCTTTGCTAATTCTTTTCACATATGAGAAAACTCTTAGGTTTCCATGGAAAAAATAAACGTTTTATTCTCACATAATTTCGAAGACTATTGTAACACGATAGTTTGCTCTAAATTTCGTGTCCCACGTGGAAGGCATTATTGCAAAAACATTGTACCCTACTGTCCTGATCCTAGAACTTGTAGAATGCTGTACTTCTTCCTGCTTCACCAGACTTCTCCGATTGTCTGGCTCCTCTCTTTCGGCATAGGTTCCTGGGCTCCCGTCTAAGTCTTAGTCTCATTTCCCATGGTCCCACTTTTTTCCTGTAGTTTATCACTCCTTTCATTTCCCACAATCTCTCTCTCATAACTGGACTTGGAATACATAATTTAGAAAAATATATACTTAGAAAATAAAAATGTTATTTAGAAAAATAAAACTATTTCTTTCTATATTTTATGATCTTAAATTTAAAAGATTGTTCAGTTCCATATTTCTAAAAACCAGAAATAAGTTACTTATCAGTTATTTAACTTAATTTTTAACTAAGTATGCACATTCATGTGATTCAAAATTTAAAAGGTGCAAAAAGGTAGCAAAAAATTTCCCTCTTACTGTTTCTTCCAGCCAGTAGCAACTAATGCTTCAAGTTTCTGATGAATATTTCCAGAGATAGGCATATACCAGCAATTACATATATGTGCAGGTGTGTATGTGTATACATATATATGTATATATCTTTATATGTATATCTACACACACACGCACATATATATGTAGATATTCTTTATCTTTCCTGATTCTTACACAAATGACAAATGATAGCATACTTTACATAAAAGCACCTTGCTTTTTTTTTTTTTACTTAGCTATTATACATAGCTTGGCAATTATTCCGTATCAATCCAGAGAGAGCTTTCTCTTCCCTTTTTCATAGCTACAGAGTATTGAACTGTATGGATAGTCCATAATTTATTTCAATCTGACCACTACACACACCACTTTGTGTGTTATTAGTTAAATAATTTCTGCTTTTAGTTTCTACTTTCTTTAGGTTTATTATTATTATTCAGTTCTTTTTACTAACTCTTTGAGTCAGATGTTACTTTTGTTTACGATTCTACATATGGAAGGCTATGAATTTTCCTCTGAGCACTGCTTTAAATTGCAGTCCTTAGGTTCTAGTATATAGTTATTACTAAATTAGTTTCTGGCACAGAATTGGATTAATCATCATCCTTAATTTATGATATACTCTCATCATTAGTAAATGCATAGCCATTTTTTGTTTAGTTCTTCCTTTTTTTAACACAATTTTCAAAATATGGACCCATCATCCAACGCATCCTGGTAATAACCTCCATCTACCTATATCGCCCCTCCCATACCCTCCCTCTGCTTCTGTCCATACCACTCCTCCAACCATCAGAGATAAAGATCATGCTGAATTCTTTGTTTTCCATTTCCTTGCTTGCTTTTTTATATAGCTTCATAGCTTCTGTCTATCTTCTATCTATCTTTCCTTAAAATATATTTTTATTTTAAATTTAAACATTTTATTATTTTCTGAATATTAGGTTTGATTTTGATTTTCTTTATGACCCAAGAGTTGCTTTAAAAAGAGTTTTGGGGTTTTTTCCTAGATATTAGAATATTTTGTTGTTTTATTATCTTGTTTTATTAAGATCTGGCTATATTACATCATGAACAGAAAATGCCACCTGCACTATTTTTACATTTTGGAATTTATTGGTGTTTTTCTTTCGGTTAAAATGTGATCACTTGTGGATATCCCATAGGATGCTCTGTATCCACCTGTCTGTCTCTCTAATTTTGGGGGCAGTGATTGCCCTGTGGCCTCACTTCTCTGACAGATCTAAGAAGAGTTGCTGATTTTGTAGTTTGTTTGGCTTTTTAAATTGTATATATTTAAGGTGTACAACATGATATTTTGATATACCTATATACAGTAAAATGCTTACTCCAGTCAAGCAAATTAACCCACCCATCATCTTCCATAGTTACTGTGTGTGTGTGTGTGTGAGTGTGTTTGTGTGTTAAGAGCACCTAAAATCTACTCTCCTGGCAAATTTTCAGTGTATGATACGGTAGTACTAACTGTAGTAGTCCTCATGCTGTATGTTAGATCTCTAGACTTATTCATCCTACATAACTACAAATTTGTACCCTTTAACCTATTTCTCCCCATTTCCTACCCCTCCCATACCCTGGTAGCCATTGTTTTACTCTCTGTGCTTGGTTTCGTACTTATGATTACAATGGAATGGTAACTTCTAAGTTCCTTATATGTCAGACTGGAAACCAGGAGTCCTTATGTCAGTATTTAAAAATCAGTTTAGAGGTGATGAACGGTTCATCCTCTCCAAACATCTCTTAGACAAATCAGCATGACTCTGAGGTGACAGTTAAGAACCAATTGACACAGGGAAGTTATGCAGGTTACCCAAGGTCATACAGCAGGCTAGAAACTGAGTGGGAATTCTATTCAGCGCCTGAACTCCCAGCCTTGTGTGCAGACCACATTGTTTGTAAACAAACTAGCTCACAGCTAAACTAGACAAATGTGCCTGAAAATAGTTACTTGTGGATGCCAAACGTGGCCTCTTATGCATAGTCAATAAGCAAAGAAATCCAAAAGTAAGTCAGGGCCCTTTGCACACGCATGATCATGAGAACCTAGCTCTGAGAGACCATGCCCCAAGGAGCGGAGGACCGGCCATCATTGATGGTGATCACAGTAATTATCCATTATGTTTGGATGGCCTCCCTCAGATTTTGAAACACTTTCACGTGATTTATCTCAGAAGTTCTTGCCAGACATACTAGGAGGCTGATATTTTTTGTTTTGTTTGGTGCTTCAAGGAGGCCAGCAACTCAGCACTGGGAGCCTAACCTGCCCTAATGAGCATAAGGAAATGGGCACAAACCCTGGTTTTTAAATAAACACAAGAAGTGATCTCTGGGGTCAGATTTAAGTGGGCAAGACAGACAGCATTACTTTGATGAGGGGCAAAGTAGAAACACAGCACAGGTATGGGAACTCTGCACCTCTTGGTTACCAGCAGATAGGAGGATCCAGTCTATGATAATCTAACCCGAATGAGATACCATGACTTTATTATAATTTTTGCATCCTCTGTGTCTAGCTCAGAATATAGCATGTGGAAGACGTCCAGTAGATGCTTGAAGAATGAATGAATGAAGTATTTTCTGCACACCACCGCCAATGTGTTACTCTCTGGGGTGAATAAATATTTACTAGCATCCTATCAGGTTAAGGGTTAGATGCTTTCAAGTAGATTTCTTAACTTGCAAAACATCATGGTAAAGATAAAAGAGAGGGCCTGTGTTTTCTCTGTTTCTTACCATACCAAGTCTAGGTGCCTATTCCTGATTTTCAAAACTACCCATGGTCAGGCCCAATGCCTACCTCTATAGCCTTTCACCCCACCACTTTCCATGTGTCCTGGTGTTCTTACTGTTCATTCTGGCCTTTTCTACCCGTCCTGGTACACCTTTTTTTTGTCTCCCTTTCTATCCCAGTCATTTTATTCCAACCTCCTCTATGGAGCCTTCCTTGACTATCTTGGCCCTCAGTGATCAACTGTTCTTTTCAATTTCTTTAATATGGAGAGTTGACATCCATATATTTTACACTCACTTTTCTCCTATGCTATTGAGTTATTTTAGGTACATGTTATGTTTGACTAGTTGGATTATAAGTTCTTTAAGAATAGGGCTTGTGGCCAGGCATGATGGCTCATGCCTGTAATCCCAGCACTTTGGGAGACTGAGGCAAGTAGATCACCTGAAGTCAGGAGTTCAAGACCCACCTGGCCAACATGGTGAAACCCTGTCTCTACTAAAAATAGAAAAATCAGCCGGACGTGGTGGTGGACACCTGTAATCCCAGCTACGCAGGAGGCTAAGGCAGGAGAATTGTTTGAACCCGGGATGTGGAGGTTGCAGTGAGCCAAGATCTGGCCACTGCACTCCAGCCTGGGCGACAGAGTGAGACTCCAGAAAAAAAAAAAAAGAATAGGGCTTGCATTTAGTAGAGAACCTAGCATAGATCCGGACACATCATGGGAGATCAATAAGTAGCTTTTCACTGATGGATTAAATGTAAACACATTATTGGAGAAGCTACTTCATTGCTTGGAAACTTCCTGAAACATGTATAGTGTCAGGTATACAATAGCCTTGCCCATGCTGAAGTGTTAAAAAAAAGTTCTTCTCAAAACCAAATGAATCGTACTCCTGGTTTCTTCCTGTCTCAGTCATCTTCCCCTTTCACTATTCAGCAGATTAACCTCCACACAGGGCCTCTGGTTGCATACTCTCAGTCTCCTCTGGTCTCCTACACCATCAGTTCCCTCCAGTCCTCCAGACCCATCAGCTGCCATGATGCTGCCTCCTAGATTTTCCTGCTCACCTGCTGCTGAACCACACACCCAACCCTCCTTTGCCACAGTGGTCATCCAACAACATAGCCAAGAAATTATGGAAGTTTTATAGAAATTAAACTAAGGCTATGAACAATAGTGGTTAAAAGTAGAAATAAAATGATGTCATTTTGGCAGTCTGCAGGCTATCTACTAGAATCCTTCTTCCCCTTCTTCCTGGGCACATAGCATGACTATATTTTCTGGTCTTCCTTGCAGTGAAGTAAAGTCATGTAACTAAATGACTAAATGCTTTCCAAAGATGTAAGTGGAAGTGTTGTACACCCTCAACAGGTCTGGGTCAATTATTCTGTGTTCTTCCACACTCTTTATGTGGGCTGGGTGATGTGGCCTTAAGGGTCGGTAGAGCCACAGGGTCTAAGAAGCTATGGTCCCTTAACTAGCTTGTGAAAGAGAGCTGCACTGCAGCCAGGAGCACCTCCCTTGAGCAATTGTATGAGAAACAAACTTCTACTGTGTTCAAACCATTATACATTTGGCATGTATTTACGGCAGCAATTCAGTCTACCCTAACTAATACATCCATTAAGTGAATGAACAAAGGTAGAACTGTTACTGCACTCTTACTTGACTCCAGAGAAGCATATAATTGAGAAGGAAAGAATATTTGCCTAATAACAAAAGGGAAGAAAGCCATAGGTGAATGTGAGTTATATTTGCATAAAATAGGATTGAGAAACTGTGCGATGAAGGTTCTTACAGCAAAGACCTGGATTTTTCACTGTTAACTGTCTCATTGGAACTATTAATTAACCAACGGATAAAACAGAATTCCTTGGGGACAGGTTCCTTGTTAATGTGTGGGCCTTACACATATTAGGTACTCAATAAATACTTGTTAACTAAAATTAAATCAAAGGGGTAAGAATCCCAACACCAGCCCATTTATAGAAATGGAGCATAGCCAATTCTTTTTTTTTTTTTTTTTTTTTTTGACGAGTTTTGCTCTGTCGCCCAGGCTAGAGTGCAGTGGCACGATCTTGGCTCACTGCATTCTCTGCCTCCCGGGTTTAAGCAATTCTCTGCCTCAGTCTTCCGAGTAGCTGGAATTACAGGCGCCCACCACCATACCCAGCTAATTTTTTTTTTTTTTTTGTATTTTTAATAGAGACAGGGTTTCACCATCTTGGTCAGGCTGATCTTGAACTCCTGACCTCGTGATCCACCTGCCTCGGCCTCCCAAAGTGCTGGGATTACAGGCGTGAGTCACTGAGCCTGGCTGGCCAATTCTTATTAACAAAGTGTAATGTCCAAAGAAGGGAATCAAAGGTTGTAGGGTCTTAAAGCCATGTCAGACAAGAAGCACTGAGGAAATGTAAATGTCTAACCTAGAGAGAAAGAGAGAAACAGAGAGAGTGTGTGCGTGTGTGTGTGTGTGTGTGTGTGTGTGTGTGTAGGGAGTTGGGGAGGGAGATAGAGAAGGAGGGAGAGAGGTACTGAGAACCACAACTGTTCTTTAATAATTTGAAGAGCTGTCATGGGGAAGAGGAGATGTAGTCCACATTCCTTAAAAGTAAAACTGTAACTAAACTTCTGTTTTATACAAAAAGAGATTCCCAACAAGTACAGACAATGGAACAGGCTGCCTTGGAAAGGACTAAACTTTTCCTTACAGGAAGTACTTCATCCAGGGCTGCCAGTTGGGAACATTGCAGAAGGTTATCCTGCACTGAGTATGAAATTAAGAGAGTGAAATTCCCTTTAGAAGGTTCCAAGTAGTCCCAAGAGGCTTGTACTAATAAGGCATTTGGGAGACACTCTGTTCCAGGATCACCTGCGATTTCCAGTAGTCTCTGTGCCAATTCCCAGTTGTTCCCACAAGGATGACTCTTTAGCTGGTTGCAAGAGGGAGGTACAAAGAAGTCTGGGAGAAAGGAAGCCACGTGCCAAGTCACAAAATCTGTTATCTGGTAGTTTATCCAAAGTCTAGCTTGCAGGGAGAGGAGAGCAGCTGATAGAGATAGACAAAGCCCTTAGCCCCCCAACATCTCCCTTACTAAATTACATCAGTTTAATGGAGCTTTTAGTCTAGAATACCTAATAGAAAGATAAAGGCAATTTGATTACCTGCATCGTGTTGGTTTTAAGAGATCAGTACCTGGTGGGAAGAGGAAAAGCTAACTTTACCATATAGGCTTTATGAAGATCAAGCCCAGGTAGACACCAAGGAAGGAATGTCCAAAGTTGGCAGTGTGAGGGCTGGAGGTATCTGGGGTGCTGAGG
Organism: Mandrillus leucophaeus; assembly: GCF_000951045.1. Taxonomy (NCBI): domain Eukaryota; kingdom Metazoa; phylum Chordata; class Mammalia; order Primates; family Cercopithecidae; genus Mandrillus; species Mandrillus leucophaeus. Next base: position 175,545 of record NW_012101749.1, on the reverse strand, counting down.
AACTGAAGGAGTGGGAGGAAGAGTGGTGAAGGATTTTGCCTACTCTGCAGTTTAGCCTGAGGCCTTGGTGCATCTCTGAGAACTTTCTGGGGCTGAAGACATTGTTTGCCAACACCCAAATTGGGATGTCAGGACTTGTTTATAAACTGCAAACAGCTCACCACAGCTTAGACTCGTCTTCCCAGTCTAGGCCAGTCTGGTCTCCTCAGGTTCAAGCCCAGGTCTCCTTATCCCTCTCTCTGGGAGAAAGGAGCAGGGAAGGAAAAGAAGGATGCTCTCTGTGCTAAATATCTTCCCACGAAGAAAGAGTGTATCAGCTGTCTATTCTCATATGAGTCCAATCACCACCTCCACCAAGCCCAACAATTTATTCCTTCTGTGTTCAGTGTGATTCCAGTATGACTCTACAGTGTCTTTTTCAGGGACTTCTGGAATCCATCTGCAAGGAATGCCAGCTGGCGGCTCTTAAATACCCAGAAACCTAAGAAACAGTACTGGACAGTGCAGAAACTTAAGAAGTGGGACAAGATAGGCACTACCAGCTCTCAGGGTGTGAGAGAGGGGAGTAATGGGTGAATTGCATTCAGTGAAGGCTTCACAGAGGAAGAGAAGGCGAACCTGAGTCTTAAGATTTAGTTATACAAAGAGAAAGCAAGGGAATTTCAGGTTGGAAGGACTACGCAGGGTAAAGGGAATATAAAAGAGTCTGTTGGGATCCAATGTGTGAGAGTCTGACTGGATGAATTTATTGGAGAAATTGAATACTCTGTACAACAACCTCTCACCACCTGCAGCCTCCAAGCGCCATGCCAGCTCTACCCATGGTTGTTTATGAGTCTCTAGACAGGGATGACCATTCCGTGGTTGAATCTGGTATATTAGAGAATGCACACATAATGTTTACCTGCAAAGAATATGGCAAAACCTCTCATGAAGTTTTAAGATCAAATGGAGAAAAGTTGCCTGCAGAAAAGCATGATTAAATAAATTATTAGCTGATTCAATCACCTGACCAAATTTGTACTCATCTCTTGCCCCCAACTCTACCACTGTTCATGTGTTCCCCATCTCTGTGATGGGTTATTCATCCAATGGAAATAAATGGTAATGGATTCTTAAAAATAAGTCATCACACACAGATTAGAGTGTCCCTGGAGATTCCCAGGATATGTATTGTCTCAAGACGTACTTAAAGGATTTTTTAGGTCCTTTCTCCAGGACCTAAATGTAGGACATTTAAAAGTCGTGGTTCTAAATGTTTCACATAGTACTTCGGACCTTTATATTTTCCAGTTCTAGAGTAGTGACACATTCTGTTCAGATTAACATAAGGGCATCCTAGAGCACTTAAATAATGAATGCTTCCATTTAAACCAACTCATGAGCTGTGAATAAAATATTCAGGCTGGGCACAGTGGCTCACACCTGTATTCCCAACACTTTAGGAGGCTGAGCAGGGAGGACTGCTTGAGCCCAGGAATTTGAGAACAGCCTGGGCAATCATAGTGAGACTTTGTCTCTACAAATAAATTTTTAAAAATTATTCAGGTGTGGTAGTGCCCACTCATAATTCCAGCTACCCAGAAGGACGAGGCAGGAGTGCCACTCAAGCCCAGGAGTTTGAGGCTGCAGTGAGCTATGACTGTGCCACTGCACTCCAGCCTGGGTGACAGAGCAAAACTCTGTCTCAAGAAATAATAATAATAAAAATAAAGAGAAGTTCAAATGCCAATGTCACACATAATGTTTCTGCCATTTAAAAAATATGACTTATGCTGTGTTTTCCCCACTAACACACTCCGACTCACACAATTAAAGTGGTTGACCTACATCCGCAAGTCCATGTCAAATATATGCAAATGAGAAGACAACACTGAAAAGAGAGAAAGGAGACAATTGATCATAGAATGGAAGGAAGGATGGGAAATGTCTTTTATAATTCATCAAGACACAAATAGAGATATCTCATTGTTTGCTTTTTTTAAGGCACCGGATCTACTGAGAAATAAACATTAAAAAATATATATATATAATCTAAAGGACAGCCTGGATATGTGGAACATCACGACTCAAAAAGCACCAGCAGAGTCCAGCAAACAAATTGTAAAATGCCAAAGCATCCTTTCTCTGGCATCACTTTGAAAGGTTGAGAATAGCCCTCCTCACAGGTCTTGAAGAATAAGGACCCAGCAGCAGTCTGACCTGGAAGTCACAGTAGGGAGATGTAAGTACTCTTGAAATCCCTTCTCTCCCCAGCCTCGTGAGAGTTCTGATTGAGCTTATGAGATCCAGTTTTACAAATCAGAGCAGCGTATGAACTGTGGATGATCAAGGAGAGTCTTCATTTCTGAAAGACAGATGCTTCTGTGGGCAAGATGAGGCTGCCCCAGAGCTGTAACGGTTTGAGCAGAAATGTCTTCCAAAGGGGAAAACATTTCCGCTTTTTGTTTGGAAGCTTCACTTTTTTTCCTGAAGTTCTTACAACAGTAGTAATTATTGTTTTTCTAAGGGAATGTTGCTATTTTTGTCAGCATGGGCTTTGAACTACTTTGACTTTTTCTCTAATCTTGCTGGCACAGAAAAGTTGTTGGTGAGTTAATGAAAAAGGCGAACATTTTGAATAAGATGGAAAAGCACAAAGGGAGACCTCCTTGAGATCCTACCGAGACTAGGGGCTTGTCTGTGTTAGTCAGATGTTGATAGTGCCCAGGAGCCACTCTTAGCACTTACGGTGGTGTCATATGGTGGCAAGACAGGTACTTGTTTCAGATCGAAAGATAGGAGTGAGAGCATGTGATCAGATAAGAGGAAGGGACTCAGCTGAAAGGAGAGGGCTCCTATCACACTGGTTATTGTTGCCCCCTCTTTGAGCTTTGCCTGAGTTCAGGGGATCTGTGGGCCTTTCTCAATCATTATGTACCAGTGGACTGGGTAATCAGGAGAAAGCTGTCCATTAATCCAACCATAAGTCCAAATACAGTCAACATTTTCACACATTCGCCAACCACAATGGACACTGAAGTCTATAGGCAGCACTTAACATTTAAAAAGGGAGAGGTCTGATTAAAATCGCTTGAAAATCCCCTAAATTGTCCTTAAAGAACATTATTATACCATTGTGTGAGACCAAAATATGCCACCCCAAAATATATTGAGCTGAAGGTAATTAAGACGAAACACATGCAGAAAAGCTCGCTGCCCTTCCTCTGTTTGCCTAAAAGCAGGACATAGATTTACAAAGACAATAGGTATCCTGCACCCCATCACCCCACTTCTACCAGAACGAACAAAGGTTAACCACTAAAGACAGCTTGGAACTCTTATAAACCTGGAGATGGTTCCAGAGCAATCTACACAAACAAGCTTTACTAACCAGCCTTTAATTTGCCTTCCCCCAAGTTGCCACTCCTAGAGACTTAAATTCTTTTCCCTTTGTCTTGTCACTTCCTTAAAAATTTACTCTTCTTTGTTGAAGATATTATATAAGCTGGAATTCAAAGCCACCTTTTTGAGAACTACTCCGTGGGTATCTCCATGTATATATAAAATAATGCATATGAATAAACTTCTGTTTGTTTTTCTCTTGTTAATCTGTCTTATGTTATAGGTGTCTAGATAGGGTTCCCATCTAAGAACTTCTGAAAGTTGAAGAAAAAATTATTCTTCTTTCCCTACACCATTTTTCAACAAAAGCAATGTAACGTGTGTTTTCCTTCAGTTGGGTAGGAGACAAAGTAGTGAACTTTTATTTAAAGGACAACTTTTTATTTTAAAAAGTTCTTGTTTCCTTAAACATAGATTCACCAATATTATGAGATCTATCTGAGAATCAAGACCAAAGAAACCAAAGGAAGAGTAGATTCACATCTCTCAGCTCAGCTCACCTAACATTCTTGCTCATTGTGTTAAAAGATGGGCAAATCATCCTTACTCTTTAAATGCTGTCTCGTGCTTTATTTGGCCTAACATATCATTGAATTCATATCAGTTAAACACAGAAATTTACCCATAATTCATGAACATATCCTCTCCAACTCACCAAGAGCCCCCAAGAGAGAGCTAGAAATAAAAAGTCCCAGAGTTTAAGCCTCAGGACAAATTGGCCTCTGGAAAGTGCCTTTACTTTTGGCTGCTGTCTTTCTAAATGTGTGCCCCAGATTCCAGCCCTAAATTATCACACTTTTCCCATTTATGATACCTCCTCCACCTTTAAGTGTTCTTTACACAATTCTTGGATGAGGCTTTTGGTCCAAAGACCTTGAGAAAGAAGGAAATACAGATTTATGGGAAAGGAACCTGGAAAATCTCAAACAGACACATCTTTATTGCAACCGTCTGAGTCTGTGGGAGAGAGAACAGGGCCCAGAAGGATCAGCTCTAAATTTGCTCCAACTCCAGACTTCACTCCCTTCTTTCCAAGCTCCCCACTCGGGCCAACATTTTAATCTTTCAATCTCTCTCCCTCCCTCATCATCCCTGTTTATTCACCTTTTCCATTCCCTCGTCTCATTTTCTCATTCTTTCTGATTGCCCCAGTCTCTCGCACTCATATCCCCTCGCGTATCATCTTTCTGTTGGAGCCTGCACTCATGGCCTCCTTCCAAGAGCAGCAGGTTTGAATCAGCTCCAGTTGAAAATGAAGGCAGGAGGTGGGGGTGGAGTGAGGCCAGGAGGGGAATAGCCACTTTCTGGTGGCCAATGTACAGTAAGCACAGCCCTCCACCCTGCCTCCAGGCTGGTCCCTGCTGTTGCTCTCTCTCTGCCCAGACCCCCCTCCACACACAGGTATGTACAAGAGAAGACCTAATAATCCCCCGCAGGGAAAACCAGAGGCCCCCATCCCCAATAAGGCAGCTGGTTTCCATTAGATGTTCCAAGCCCTATAAATATTCTCTTTTCTCACTTATCTCTTATTATTTTTCCTTTCCCTTTCTCATGTTCCCGCCTCTGGATTCCCTCCTGGGAGGAGGCCTAAATTAAGACGGGAAGGCTTGCCAAGCTTTGCATTAACCATCCTGTCATGCCCCAGGCCCCTGGCTGAGCACAGCCCAGAAAATAGCTTCTTGTTTGTCCAGTTTGCTGCTCCCCACACTGAAGGCTGACATGCTCCCAGGAGGGAGGAAGGGTTGAGCTGAGCCTGAGATGGAGGGTGTGGCCAGGGCCATCTCACCTGTGTGATCTGGGTTGTGTTCCTGGCTAAGCCTGTTGAGTGCTCTGTCAATGTTGTCTTGTCCATAGAAGTGGATACTGAACAGTGTATTGGGCACAGCTCTGGAGGGCAACATTCTGGGGTTCAGATCCCAGGTCCTCTGTTCACAGGGAATCTGACCTCAGGCAAGTTATACAACCTTTCTCATTTGTACAGTTGTGCTGATAACACCCACCTCAAAGGATGGTTAAGAGGATGAAAATGAGGTAACTAATGGGAAAACATTTAGTTCAAGGTCTGCAGGTAGCAGATGCTGGTGCTCTTCTCTTGCCCCTCCCTGTAGGATTTACTGTTGGAAAACCTGCCCTCCTCCTCCACCAGCCTCCCACACCTTGCAAACAGTTAACTGAGCAATTACAGAATTTAATTAACTGAGCAATTACAGACTCCGAATACCCAAGGGCCTGACTTGCGGAGCATACAAATGTTTACTTTTTGTTCTCTCTCCTCCAGCCTATTTTATGGTAAAGAAAGAGGCAGAGAAAGAGTGAATATAAATCCGTAAATTAGAGCAACGTTTACAATTGTTAGTACTTCTTATAAACTAGGCAGCGAGAAGCTATGTCATTGTTCTCCAGGGGCTGGGGAGAGGGAGGAACTTAAGCACCTCACCCTAAACTGAGGTCATTAAGAATACAGCCACTGGGGTCAGACTCTCTCTGGACCTGGACTCAAGCTCCAACTCTTCCTAGCTGCTGGGCTCAAACAAGTTACTGGCCTCACTGCGCTTCTTTTCCTCATCGTAAATGACCTAACCATAGTCCTGCCAGAGGCATTTGAACCAGAGAAACTCCATCTTGAACAGGAGCTGGGTAAAATGAGGCTGAGACCTACTGGGCTGCATTCCCAGACAGTTAAGGCATTCCATGTCACAGGATGAGATAGGAGGTCGGCACAAGATACAGGTCATAAAGATCTTGCTGATAAAACAGCTTGCATAGAAGCTTGCCAAAACCCACCAAAACCAAGATGATGATGAGAGTGACCTCTGGTCGTCCTCACTGCTATGCTCTCACCAGAGCCATGACAGTTTACAAATGCCAGGGTGTCGTCAGGAAGTTACCCTGTGTGGTCTCAAATGGGGAGGCATGAATAATCCATCCCTTGTTTAGCATATAATCAAGAAATAACTATAAAAATGGGCAACCAGCAGCCTTCGGTCTGCTCTGTCTATGGAGTAGCCATTCTTTTATTCCTTTACTTTCCTAATAAACTTGCTTTCACTTTATGTACTCACCCCGAATTCTTTCTTGAGCGAGATCCAAGTACCCTCTCTTGGGGTCTGGATCGCAACCCCTTTCTGGTAACAGTACTACTGACTTTATAGGGTTGCTACAAAGACTGAATGAGAAAATATAGTTCACCAACCTTTGAATAGCGCCTGGCAGAGTAAGTACGCAGCACATGTCAGTCATCCTTCCCATTTGGTCAATCAGTACTGGTTTCGTATAGCCTTGCTCCTTCATCATGGCCATTCCCAAACTGACCCATAGGCATGGACAATAATACAGCTGGGATTTGCTCCTCCCACTTCTGCATGCTCCTCAGAAGAAGTCTAGCCACTTTGGTGGCTCTGCGTAGATTCCAATCCTCACCATGAAACAAACTCTGGAATCGCCTTAACTAACTGGCCTTCCCATGAGGGATGAACCTTTGGGAGACCATGCACTGGGTGTAGCAGGGATGTCTTTCCTGTGCCCCAGACACTCACAACCCATCATCCTCATGGCCTTCCTGAGACCAGAGCCTTCGTCTGGGAGTGCAGCCCATGACAAGCAACAGACATGACCAGCACAAACAGAGCCAGAAATCTTCAGACTGTTTGAGGGAAACCGCCATGCTGGTCTGCCCTCTCTGCCTGTCTGTTGGGCTGAGGGTGAATGGAGGGTACTGCCCTCCCAACACAGGGGCAGGTATAGCCCAGAATCCCAAGACCTTAAGTCCACAGAATTGAATCCCCTGTCCTCTGCACATGAGCCGATCTAGAATAATGGCACTTCATAAAATGACTATTTTCTGTATTTCTTGTTAATTTATTTGCCATATAAGTCAGCCTTGTCATACGCTGTCGAATCAGCTAGACCTGGTTCTGTCACTTCCTCAGTGATTGACATTGGTCAAGTTTTTTTAACCTCTCTGAACCTCCATTCATTAACCTATAAAATGGGGCTAACAAGCTTACAACTTTAAAGATATATCACATCTTCCTCAATAGACTTTAGCCATGGATATTCACTTTTATGACTACTTATTCTGCCATTTTACTACAATTTGATTCCACTTCCTTTTATTCTATCCTTAGTGCAGTCGGAAAACAGCTGGTCACCTTCATTCCTATATGTAACTACCTTCCAGAGACCTGGAAACAGTTAATAAATCATTCTTCAGCCTCTGAACTTTAGGCTAAATAATGTCAATTTCTTTCATCTTCCTCCCAAGATCCTATTTGAAAATCTGGAGTAATTTTATTTTTGTCTTCTGGTCTCTCTAAAAATTAACACATCAGATTTCAGTGCCTAAACATGAATATGTTATTGTAACAAGGGCCTGATAAAAATTTGGACTGCTTAATTCATCTAATTCATCCTCAGCTTGGGGCACCCACTAGTATCCTCCCTATCTTTTATTTTTGCATATAAATGTTGGATCACTCAAACATGAAATAGAGAAGAAAGGCCAGTGTTTATTCCTTTAAGAAGGCAGCCTTGCAACTTGTTAAACTTTATCCCATTTGCTGGGGTAAGGGGGAAAAAAAAAAGAGACAGAAAGCCACCAAAAGGGACTCTGAAGGAAATCGTTAGAGTAAGGAGAAAAGCTCTTCAGAGACGTTTTTTGCCCTCTGAACTTTTCTTGCTCAATTCTGTTCTCCCATGGTGACAGTACAGCTAATATAAGTCTGTGCTCCGCTGGGCCCCTGCTGAGCCAGGCTGGGGTAGGACAGGAAATCACCACTCAGAAAATAAATGACCTGTCCCAGAGTCTTTTGTTAATGAGTCCAGGGCATAATAAATCAAGGTGACCCAGTCTCAAGAAACACAAGCCTGTTTAAAAACAAAAAAAAAACCCAAACCCGAAGCCCCAGAGGTGAAGAGGAGGAGTAGGGAGAGAGGGGACCGCAGGGAGTCCTTATAAATCACACCCAAACGAAACTAGTGCAGATGTTTTCCAGTTTCAGGCCCACTCAAGAGGCAGAGAATAGACGCATGTGGACGTGAATGGAAAGAGCTATCTGTTTTGAGGGAAGACAGGAGACGGCCAGCTCAGTGGACGGGGCCCCTCCTCTCGCTCAGTGCCTCAGGCATTTAGTGGCACCGTCTGCAAGCTCCTTTTTAATGTTCTTCAGGCTGTCACAGTCCACTCTGCTTTTTCACCTCTCCGGGGTCTCCCTGTAGTCAGCATGGCAGGAGTGTCTGAAGAAGGGTGAATGCCTAAATCCTCTTGGTAGAGAGAACCAAGAGGATCTTGTCAAATGTGGGTCCCAGCTCTCTACGGTGGCAGGCCCTTGTAAAAATAGAGAAGTGGGAAGGTAAATCATGGGAGGGTCTTCACTTATCAAGTAAATTGCAAGCTCTCTGAGGGTGATATCTAACAAGAGAATAGAAAACAAAAATGTCAGGCTGGAAATAAATATTCCATTACATGGTAGAGAAATAAGGGGCCGTAGATCTAGGGTGAGGTATAATGTGAGACTCAGTTACTTGCAGAGGGCTTCATGTGGAGCCAAAATATACTGGTGAAATGGGTGTCACTGGCTCTGTTTTACAAATGAAGAAACTGAGACAAAAAGATGGAATAACAACATAGGCATTTCTAATGCACGTTACAGTTTGTAAAGGGTTTTGACAAACATTATTTCATTTGGACACTGCCCGGATAGTAGGCTGTTCTTTTGCTACAGATGAGGAAATCTGGGATAAGAAAGACTTTTAAAACTTACACAGCAAAACTCTGTCTCAAAACAACAAACAAACAAAAAACAAAACAAAAAAAAACTTCTCCAGGTTACACAGCCAATGTGTGCAGGAACTCAGGCCCATACCCAACTCTTAATTCTAAAACTGTTGTTTTTTTCTGTTCAACCACAGCTATTAATATTTGCCAGGGTTGTATGATGGGCTCTAGACTGATAGGAACTCAGGCCCATACCCAACTCTTAATTCTAAAACTGTTGTTTTTTCTGTTCAGCCACAGCTATTTAATATTTGCTGGGGTTCTATGATGGGCTACAGGCTGATAGAAAAGGATGCGGAAAAGGAGGATAAATTTTGACAAAGGTTTATTATTGCCTAGTTTTTGTTGTGGTGGTTTGTTTGTTTGTTTGTTTGTTTCGTAGACCTCTTTACCATGCTTTAATGTTTAATGTTTAGCAGCAACTGGTAGGTAGATGAGTGGACAAGAGGAAACTGTAGCCAAAGATTTTTTTTACCATTGTTCCATGATGTAAAAACCCATCGTTCAGGTATTTCCTTCCTTCCTTATAAGCATGGCCTCCTCTGCTCATTCTCTTTTCTTAGCCATCATTTATAAGAAGTAGCAACACAACACAGCTTTCTAAAAAATTGTTTTCTGTGCTGAATTCATATACCACCACAAGTTAATATAACATAATATATTCTTCAAAATTCTTTCATGTCTGTTACCGTCTCTGAACTTCTTAATCAGGATTGTAATTTACCCTTGAAGAAACTGAGACCAGGGTGACTTAGCCATGATCTCTCCACAGGTTAGAAAGTAGATTCATCCTCCTAGCCTGGGCTGCCTCCAAAACAACACAAGGAGGGAGACACAGTTTTCCATGTTGGTTTCCTTCATATTACCCTAGTTCTGCAGTAAGGCCGATATCACCTTCTCCCACCAGGACTCTCCATGAACTACTTATGTCAGCTCTTCTTCCTTTTGAAATAAAATAACGAGCATTAATCCAAATAGAAGTTCAAGTATTTGCCCATCCACACAATGTCCTCAACCACAATAGGAAGATGCCACAGCAGGCTGCCTAAAATAAACCAGAATAAACCCATAGCTTTTAACTGCCCAGGACCTAGATCTGTAGAGGGGCAGACACACCCATGAAAATTACGACTGTTCCAAGTATTTTAAGTCAAATAGTAGCCTTCTACAAGCCAGACCGTGGCTTTAGGTTTCCTTTCCTTGTTTTTTGTTTGTTTTTTGGTTTTCAGTTTTGGTTTTTGCTTTGTTTTCTGTTTTGGTTCTGCTCTGTGAGTCCAAATCTTTCATATTCAGATGCTGACTCTCAACTGGGTGCCCAGAAGCAAGACTCTCAGTATGTGAGCATTCTTCCATGTCAGTCTTCTATTATGAAAGTCAGTCATTCTTTTCACAAATATTCTCAAATTCCTACTAAGTACCAGTGACTGTATTAAGTACTGAAGAAGACTGAAACTTATGTTTTATACTATCCTTGCCATTAACTAGCAGAGAGACCTTAGGCAAGACCCTCCCCCTTTATGGACATCAATTCCTGCCTCTGTAAAATGAAAGTATGGCTTGTTTGGTGTCCGGGTTCTTTCTAACCCTGCTGCTCTACAGTTCATGAGAATCTGTGTTGATGAAGTAGGCTTGGGTACAGCAGCTAAAAAGAAGAATGTCCTTTTGATATACTAGTGCAAATAACTGGCAAAGGAGGAGGTAAGAATGGAGATTATATTTTCCAAGGAAATCAGATTGCAGATTGTAAGTGTGGCTACTGAATTTTTAAAATCCATTTTATAGGTCACCAAAAAATTATCAAATACAAGTATGCGTGTCAGCTCATGCATAATATTTTTCACTCTCTTGTTTTACCTAACATTATTTCGTATATACATTCTGTGTATCAAGAAGTGCAGTCTCCTCTTTTTTTTTTTTTTCTTCTATTTTTTTGAGACAGAGTCTCACTCTATCACCCAGGCTGGAGTGCTGTGATACAATCACTGCTCACTGCAGCCTCAACCTCCTGGGCTCAAGGGATCCTCCCATCTCACCCTCCTGTTTAGCTGAGACTACAGGTGTGTGCCACCACATTCGAGTAACTTTTTTTTTTGGAGATACAGAGTCTCACTATGTTGCCCAGGCCAGTCTTGAGCTCCTGGGCTCAAACCATCTTCCCACCTTGGCCTCCCATAGTGCTGAGATTCTAGGCGTGAGCCACAACACCCAACCTTTTATTTATGTATTTATTTATTTTTGATAACTTAATAATAAAATTTTTTTTCACTAACTTCTATAAGGTTGTTTATATTTTCATTTCTTTCATTATTATTGGGCTGATCTGTTTTCTATGTGTTGAGTAATTTTCTGTGTTTCCCCTATTTGAAGAGTTTATTCATGTCTTTTGACCTCATGTTTAGTGATGTTTGAAAAACATGTTAAGGTTTATGTAGACCAAATTCTTAAGCACTACGGATATTAGGGATCCCCAAATATGAATACATTCGTCTTCAGGATAGTGGGGAGTTTTGTCTTTGTTCATTGAAGTATTCGAAGCATTTAAAATAATGGCAGGTACACAGTAAAGGAGGTGCTCAATACATAATTATTAACGTTACTATATTATCATTAATATTTATGAGATACCCACAACATGTTGGGACAAATGTGAACACTTCAAATTTGCATTGGACAATGAGAAGAAAATAATGTCAAAACAGTAAGGGAAAAGAAGTTGTTTCTCACTTTAGAATTTTAAAAAATACACAAGGTGAAGAAGGCAAGGTAAGAAGCTGCTAGCCTGGGCCAAAGAGTGAGACTCCATCTCAAAAAAAAAAAAAAAAAAAAAGAATAAATGGGAAATGAGAGAGTAGGAAAGGCACCACAGTAAGTCAGTGACAATAGTATTCACATCCTGGGAGGTGATGCTGAAGCGAGTGGCCACCTTGATTTGAGTTTACCAGGTTTCAGAAGAAGTTAAACACTGGAAAATACTTTGTATATTGATTATAACTACCATTTATGAAGCACCTTGCCATGAGTCAAGAACTTTACATTCGGTAACAACAATCCCGCATGACAGGATTACAAATGAAGAAACCAAGGCAAAGAGAGGCTATGTATGAAATACATACTTAGTATGAAATAACAGCTGGCATTCAGACACAGGCCTGAGTCTGAAACCCATGCTTTTCCCATCCCACTGTCTGTTTTTACCACCACACAGACAAATAACTATTATGGGATACGAAATTAATTAATTAATGGCCTCTGCTGAGAAGAATGTAGGTTTTGCCAATGTACTCTAAAGAATTTGTAGAATCCATCTGCAAAGAGTTGTGCAGATGCAGTTTGACAGGGTCTCAGAACCATGGCCTTTGTAATTTATCTCTGTCCCGAGCACACTGCTCTGTATACAGCAAGCAGGCATTTGAAATGTGCCATCCTTAGCTTAGAATATGCGAGTAAAATTCAGTATTCTTGGTTCGAGATAAATTAAAGGACATAAAACTTCTAATTCTTCTCCCTGAAAAATTAGCAAATTCTGGAAGGACGCAGAAATCCAGTCCAGCACAAAGGTCTAATCAAAAAATCCTCATTAAATGCCTTTCAATAATCATTTTAAATGATTACACAAAGTGCTTAAGATGATATGGCCAAAACAGAAACATTATTTCTTTGAAACTGTATTGTTTCCCTTTGAGATTTTTTGAGAATTGCTCCTTCCCCTCATCTTTGGCCCAAGTGGCCCAAGTGTATCTACCCTTTATGGGAAAATTGTGAGACTGCTTGGGTGAGGCAAAGACACACATTCCTCTCTTGAAAGAACAGACTTACATTCCTATGAGTAAAATAAATTAGGCCCAGTTTCTCTGTCCATTAATTATGCGGAATAAACAACCTTCTCCTGTTCAGGGAGAAGCACAGGAGACCAGAACAAATTTCCTCCACAGGCTCAGGGGAAAGATCACTTGATCATTCAGGAGAATGCCTGTGGTCTGGGAGGACTCAGAAAATTGGAACAGGCCCGGCTCTGCTGCCAGATGTTTCTAAGAAATCCACTAATGAAGACAATCCCATGATATGATCCACAGAGGATTGCTGCTTTGCGGGGAGAGGGGGCTAGAATTGCAGAAGAGCAACAGAGTGAGAAGGAATTTGCATCCAACTCTGACCCTGGGGAATATCCCAGTCCTCAACCCTGAAGACAGCATATGGAGTATAGGAAGTGTATGGGGCCAGGTACTTATATTACTTTAGAGTCTTTGAATATGCCAGGAACTTCAGGGGCTCAGGGGAGAGGATGTGGGGGCAGTAGGAATAAAGTAATCCATGGCCTCTGATGGTCTATAGCTAAATTGAATCTGCTGGGATTTTCAAGAGAATGGAATATTATCATCAAGAATCTAAAAGACAACAGGAAAAATACAGCAAATGAGAGAGAAGTTTCGAGTTGAAAATGTGTTTGTGGTTTTTGCCTTTACACACTTGCGACTGATACTGCTATTCATTATTTCATTATCCCCATCTCCTAAGACATCCTCAATTTTATTATGGGCTGCAGCAATACACTCAGTTAAAACGTCAGCTTCCCAGATGCCTTGCACGGTAGAGAAGTCACATGATCCACTTCTGGCCAATGAAAGGTAAGCACAATTCCCCGAGGCAGGATTTATTATAGAAAATCCACTGGGCTTTGGCCTTTGCCCTTTGCTCTTAACTTCTCTTCCTGATTGGAGTGTGGCCAGAGTAGCCGCCATCTTTGGAGCATGAGAAGGGACATTGAATGCTAGCCTGGCAAGCCAAAATATGAAAGCAGTCTAGATCCTTGATAGGTCCCAGCAAACACTGCACACCTCTGAACTGTTATCTCTACTTTTTATTACATGATACATATCTTGTTTAAGCTACTGTTGCTTGGTCTTTGTTGCATGTAGTTAAGCATAACCCTCTGATAGCAATCTGAATTCAGTTAAATTTAACAATAATTACCTATACTGTGCCAGGAACTGTGCTAGATTTGGGAATGCAAAGATGAAGAAGATATAACCCACAACCCTCAAAAAGTATACAATCAACTGAATGCAAGAAGTTAAGCAACCCATTATAGTGCAGTTTTTGTTTAAAGTGTTATGGAAACAAAATAGTTATGAATATTAATAAGGAAGCAAAATACACTGGGGTAAATTCTATGGAATTTATCAAAGTACATCCTCACACCTTATGACACATGCATGTGTGGGCAAATCCCATTAACCCACTGAATATTCACAATTCATATTACTGATATAATCTGCCAAATCCTAGAGCCACAGTTATTTTATTCTCCTGTAAGTACCACTTTACACTTGTTTATTTTCACTGGTGGGGTCAGAGGACCTCCATGTTTCCTAAGTAAATTTCTCAAACCCTTGTCAATTCCTTATACACAGAGAAACCCCAAGAAATCCGTGGAAAAATAAACTCAATCTCCAAGAGCAGTGGTAATAAGGGACAGTCTGATCTGAAGCACACCCTGAGTTGAATGCCAGAGTGCAGTAGCAGCATTTTAACCCAACAGTAGCACCTGCTTCAGCAACTTTTGTCTCTGCCTATCTCCCTAGTTTTCTGTGACTCTCTCCCTCTGTGTCTGTCCCTCTTGCCCTGTTTATCTTCTGCCCATCATCCCTCTCTAGTCTCCTGGATGGTATCTAATGCTCCCACTTTCTCACACTCCATCTCTCTCTTCCTTATTCAACCATGAATTGAGAATTTAAAATTTGTTAAAGCTTATTTGCTGCATTCATTGAGGTCTTTATCCAAGATTTTAGTTTTTGAGGTTGATGATTAGATTAATTGATACTTCTCAAAGACAAAAATAAGTTGCCTATTTTTTTTTGAAGTAACACATTGATCTATTTAAAACTTAGAAAGTTTGAAAGGAAATAGGTAAAAATACCTCCTTCACATCTGTCTCTCGGTCACCTTGTTCTTTTGCTCAAGACAACCAACATTGCTAGTTTTTTGTGTATCCTTGCAGAGCTATTTTATATATACAGGTAAATCCATACCACTATTTCCTCACTTTGTCCTACAAAAGACGGCATACTCTATGCACTATTTTGTACTTTGCTTTTTTCACTTAATATATTTTTAAAATCTTTCTGTCAGTACATAAAAAGCATTCTCATTCTGTTTTAAGCTGAAAAATATTTTCTTGTATATATGTATCATAATTTAACTAATCACCTATTGATGGACAACTTAAGTTGTTGCCAGTGTTTTATTATTTAAAATAACACTGCAATGAATTTCATCATTCATGCATCATTTAACAGATGAGAGTGTATTTTAAGATAAATACCTAGAAAAGAGCCAAATTCTTTGTTCATTTGTAATTATAACAAATTTTGCTACATTTTCTTTCTTAACACATGCTATTTTACAGTCCCACTTACAGTATATGGGGGTGCCTATTTCCCTAAGCCTTCACCAACACAGTTTATCAAGTTTTTTTGACTTTGCCAATTTAATAGATGAAAAATGGTTTGTCAATATATTTTTAATTATTTTATTTTGTTGTGAATGAGGCTGTTCATATTTCATACATGTCATAGTGTAACTGGGACTACAGGCACATGACACCACATCTAGCTATTCTTTTTTCTTCCTTTTTTTTTTTTTTTTTTTTTTTTTTAGAGATAGGGTCATCCTAGGTTGCCCAGGCTAGTCTCGAACTCCTGGGCTCAAGCTATCCTCCTGCCTCAACCTCGCAAACCGCTGAGATTACAGGCCACCAAGAATTTCTACCTTGCAGAGATGTTTCTTTTATATTTAGTCAAATTTATTCATCTTTTCATTTCTGATTTCTAGGTTTTGTTTTATACTTAGAAAGACCTTGTGATAGGAAAGAAGTTCTTTGATATCTTCTAATTATACATTATATTGAATGTCAATAAACATTTTTTTTTCTTATATGATTGCAAGTTAGCAAATGATCAGGTATCAATGCTAATGTTGTTGGGAGAGGGAGGTGTGTGGCAGTAAGAATCTGAATTCAAGTCCTTTTCCCTCTCAGTTGTGTCACCAGGCAAGAGTACTTGGCCTTATTTTGCTATAGACCTCAGCCATTTGTCTGCAGTAGGCAAAGGAACATGCCCAAAGTGCCACAGGTAAGGTGTATGTGAAACGAGAATGGTAAAATGCTTTAACGACATGTGTGCATGAATATTTTAATTTTTTCACCTCTGCATATCATAGCATCGTGTCTTCTGCTGGACAGCTAGGTGCTGCCTGTCTCCATCATGTCATTGTTATTGTTTGTCCTCATAGGTAATAATTCTGACAGGGGAGATACAGCAAAATTCATTATAGCTTTAAAAAAATCCCCCAGTGTATTGCAGTGAGAAAGGGGAGGGAGAGTCACTCAGTCAACATGTATGCGCCTTGACTGAACAGACTTGAGTGGCAGCCAAGCTTAGACATGTCTGTAGGAAGGCAATTATAACTAGTTACAGCCATCCTGTCCCTTCTGTCCTCCTCTCTTGCGAGCCTTAGCCTCCCAGCCTCATGGGGCCCAGAGTCCTCCTTCAGATGAAGCCAGTGTCCCAGCCAACCACCTGACATGGGAAAAGCTGCCATCCTAGGGGATCAGAAAGACCCCAGCAGTCAGGAAGAGCAATTCTGATGATGTCAGCTTCTAAGTTTTCCGAAGCGACAGCCCCCTTGTCCAGTGTTCTTACAACATCAGAAGAGCAGAAAAGTTGGCCACTTACGAACCCAAACATTGTTACAGAGCATCTCGGCTTTCTTCCAAGGAGCACCACTCAGGCTTTAAAGACTTGTCCTTCGATTTTACTTTTTAGGGCATCTTGAGACTTTACTTTTTAGGGCATCTTGAGACAATGTTCTGCCTAGACAAGATTCTAAACTGAGAGGAGTGACCCAGAAGCTCTACTAACATGGAGTCATATGTGGTAGGCCACTCTAAGGATATTATCTCAATCATTAGATCTCTCAGGTCTTAGGCTCTAGGCAGCTGGATGGTGGAGCTACGGGAATATGTGGTAGGTCACTCTAAGGACATTATCCTCAATCATTAGATCTCTCAGGGCTTAGGCTCTAGGCAGGTGGATGGTGGAGATGAGGGAGGTCCAGAAGAATAAACTGAGGGGTAGCCACAGAGATCAGAATAAATTTGAGTGCCAGGAGAACAGATCACCTCAAGTCATGGACTGTATCACGGACATAGAATCTTGATGTAGAGTTAGAAATGGGGGCTGAAGGATAGAGGAAGGTTTTTTAAGTCAGGAGACTCATGAAAGCTGAGCAGGAGGCTGTGTCTGAATGGCTACCTTGTATCTAGGTGAATTGTACAGACAGATCCCTCTGATGTCCTCTGAGTTAAGATTCAGGTGGTTTGAAGACAGTTTCTACCTGAAACCATGGTGGCAACTTGAGGCTTGAGCACAAGAAGAGACCAAGAGCCATCTGAGAAATGGCTCTAAGTTTTAGACTGAAAGGTAAAGTTAGTCAGCCGGCAGGAAAGGAAAGAATGGCCGTTCACTCATTTAACCACCGTTCACTGAACCTTACGTGCCAGATACTGTTAAGGTGCCAGGGGTATAGAAGTGAACAAGACAAAGTCCTTGCTCTCAGAGTATCCATATTCTAGTGTGATAGACAGATGGTAAACAAGATGTGTTACATTTATAATAAGATGATAAGCAAGAGATATATGCATAACAGTGGCAATCATTGCTAATCACGCCAGGGAGGAAGCTAGGTAGATAACTAAATGATGGAGGGAGGATGCTATTTTAGATAGGGTGGTCTAAGAATGACTTGGTGGTAATGATGTGACATTTGAGCAGAACTGGAATGAAGTGAGGGAATGAGTTGTGCAAACATTGAGGGGAAGCACTTCCAAGGCTAAGATAACAATAATGCCAGAGGTAGGAGTGTGCTGGGTGTGTGAGATGCCACAAGGAGACCCCTGTGGCTGGATATAGTGAGTAAGGGTGGCATCATAGGAGATAAGGTCACAGAGGTTGGGACAAGCAGACGCACGATGTGGGTCACATAGGGTCTTGCAGAACATAGTAATGATTTAGGGATTTATTCTGAGATGAGAGGCCACTGGAAGATCACATGCTCATCAGATTATTGGAGGGCCTGGAAGCCACTATAACGCCTTGTGTGATGTTCCAGTGCTGTTCTGACCTCCTACCCTGTGAACAGATTGTGCCCCCCATGCTCCCAATTACAGGGAAAACAGTTTCGCCCTCTCAACCACCAACTGTGCAGTTCTGGGCAAAAGACGTAAACAAATGCTGCAAATCTCAGGCCACTTGAGCAAAGCCTTCCTCATCTCTATGCTGATGGCTAAAATTGTGACCTTGTAGGTAGGGGTTGCGTTGGCCCCTACTTGAGTTGTACCATATGTACCAGTAAGTGGCTGTTGACCGAACATTCAGGAAACTGCTTCTACTTCCTCATCTCTGAATTCTTCCTCTCAACATCTCATAGACCAGCCCTCTGCTTAGCAGAACCTGAAAGGAGATCTGCCAGGCCCATTTTCTTCCACCTGGGACAAACTACTGGCAGGTCTTCCCAAGTTTCTTCCTCACATAGGAAGTGAGGCACCCCCCCAACTCTCTCTATGGTTAAAGAACAAGATTTGTCTAATGCATTCATAGGTTCAGTCTGGAAGACTTCTCAAAAGATTCAAAGGCACTAGCAGACATGCCCACAGAAGGAACCCAGACCCCAGAAGCTGATTTATTTCACAGAAATCACCTTGAAGCCTTAAAAAATACAAGCAGTTTTGTTGTTTGTATGTTTTGTTTTTATTGTAAATTTCTTAAACACACACACGCCAAAGTCATAGCGTTGTTAAAGATTATTTAATAACCAGAAAGTTGTTTAAATGAAACAGCCTAGGCGAGGCTGTGGAGAAACAGGAATGCTTTTCCACTGTCGTGGGAGTGTAAATTACTTCAACCATTGTGGAAGACAGTTTGGCGATTCCTCAAGGTTCTAGAACCAGAAATACCATTTGACCCAGCAATCCCATTACTGAGTATATACCCAAAGGATTATAAATCATTCTACTATAAAGACACATGTACACATATGTTCATTCAGCACTATTTGCAATAGCAAAGACTTGCAACCAACCCAAATGCCCATCAATGATAGACTGGATAAAGAAAATGTGGCACATATGCACCATGGAATACTATGCAGCCATAAAAAAGAATGAGTTCATGTCCTTTGCAGGGACATGGATGAAGCTGGAAACCATCATTCTCAGCAAACTAACACAGGGACAGAAAACCAAACACCATATACTCTCACTCATAAGTGGCAGTTGAACAATGAGAACACATGGACACAAGGAGGGGAACATCACACAGCTGGGCCTGTCAAGGGGTGGGACGCAAGGGGAGGGAGAGCATCAGGACAGGCACCTAATGCCTGCAGGGCTTAAAACCTAAATGATGGGTTGGTAGGTGCAGCAAACCACCAAGGCACATGTATACTTATATAACAAACCTGCACGTTCTGCACATGTATCTTAGAAATCAAAGTAAAAAAGAAAAAAGAAACAGCATGTTCATATGATCATGTGTGTGTACGTGGGTGTGTGTGTGTTCTAAGCATAGGCAAATACGCATAGACTCACGAAAGTGATAAGAATATGAGCGATTTTAATTTTCATCTTTTTAATGTATATTTTCAAATGTAAAACATTTTTTAAAAGTCTTACATTCCAAACAACTGGATATAATGTCAGAAAGTTACAGTCTCAACCTCAATCTTCCTATCAACCATTCTACAGGGAAGGGCCAGTATGGCATTCCAACAAATCCCCTTTGAATTGGAGCACATGTATGTGGTAAACATTCATGCGTTGATCTCCAGAACCACTGACCGACGCCCCGCTTTTTTCAGGCACCTGCACATGGCTTAGAATCATTTACACACAGGAACACAGAATCGGAAAGGATTTCAGAAAAGATCTTGCCCAACCACCAGCTCAATGCACAGCTCTTTCCGCTGCATATCCCTGACTGGGGCTCTTCTGTCTTCTGCTTAATCACTTCTCAGGCTGGAGACAACAGGGCAGTGAGACCTGTTACTGGTGGAGAATGGCCCCTATCTTGCAGAGAGGAAATATCTTCCTCCCACCCACAGATCCTAGCCCCCAGATCTGTGGTATTTCATAGCTTTAAGAACTCATCTCCCAGGAAATAAAAGAAGAATTGGAGGGGTTTGTTTTCTTGTTTGTTTGTTTTGTCTTTTTTTTTTTTTTTTTGTCGTTTTGTTTTGAAGATCTGTTTTCGTTTCTCCAAGTTTCCTTTCCGTGCTGCTTGGCTCTACTCAGAGACTTGCCTTATTCTCTTTCTCTGTGTCTGAAGTTTCTTTCTCCCCTAGGCAAAGCACCATAAGCTTATTTGCTCCCACTCCATCTGGCCGCCTTTCTTTAGCAGGCCATCCCTACTCTGATTTCCTACCCTATAGATAGCTGACTTTCTTTGTCTTTTCCCTTCCTATTTCCATCGCTTTTTTTCCTTTCTTATTCAGAACTTCTTATTCTCATTCCCCTTCAGGGTCATATTAAAATAGTTGGAGACATTACAATATTATAATGACTCTCTGAATATGAATAAAAATAAAAGCAGTATTTAATTATAAATCAAGTTTAGGATAGACCACATTTTTTTCAGATATTCACAATAATGATTATTTCAATCCTTTTTCAAAAAATGTTTTTATTGTGGTAAAATACACAGAGCGTGAAATTTACCATTTTAAACTATAAAACTCAGGGGCACTGAGTACATTCACAATGTGACACAACCATCACTATCTAGTTCCAGAACTTTTTCATTGCTCCAAAGGGAAACCCCATGCCTGTTAAGCAATTTCTCCCCATTCTTCCCTCCCCAGACCCACTGCCAACAACTGAGCTGTGTTCTCTCACTATGGGGATTTGCCATTTCTGAGTACTTCGTATGAATAAAATCATACAATATGTGGCATTTTGTGTTTGGCCTCTTTCACTTAGAATAATGTTCTCAAGATTCATCTCTATAATTGCCTGTATTAGAACTTCATTCCTTTTTATGGCCAAAGAATATTCTACTATATGTGTATGTCACATTTTGTTTTTCCATTTATCGGTTGATGGTCATCTGAATTTTTTCCATCTATTGGCTGTTATGAATAGTGCTGCCATAAACATTTGTGTACAAGTCTTTGCTTGAACATGGATGTTATTTGTTGAGGTGTCAATTTTTCTTCCAAAACCAAAGCTTGCTTGTTTGTTTCTTGCTGGGAGCCTGGGTAGGTAGTGCCACTGCTTTGCTATTGTCCTAGGCAATGCTTAGCCTGTCCACTGGTAACCTCAGTCTGTTTCCCTATTTCTTTCACTCCCTGCTTGCCTGCACAAATTTGCATGCATATGTGGGTTCTCCCCTACTTAAACAATTTGGAATTCATATTGGCAAGTGGATTTCCCCCCTCTTACAGAGGTGATTGAAAAAAAATAAGTACAGTGAATGTGTCCAATTCAGAAAGGCCTTGGGCCTCAGCTCTCAGCTTCCCCTAAGAAGGCCTCTTTCCAACTCGATTCCAGGAAAGCCGGCTCCAGGAGCTCAAGCCAGCAGAGGCCCTGCCTCAGGCCTCAGCTCATAAAGCCAAGGTGTGTCAGAGCCCCTTAACTCTGTCAGGCTTAGAACTTGAGCCTTCACTCACTGGCTGCTGTCAGAGTTCAGCGTTCCCTGCCAAGCTGTCGGAAAGCTGGAGGCCAGAGAGAAAAGGCGAGAGGCATCAGATTTCTGCCTGCAGATGGGAATGAGACTGACACTCCCCACACAGGGTTTCTCTGTGAGCAACCACAGGCATTATCAGCGTTCAGGATCACATCACAAAACACAGCCTGATTATCTTGCCTTCTCTTTTGCCTCCTCTCAGAGATGCAGATGCGATTGTTCCTTTCCCCTTTGCCTCCCCGCCTTTTCCTGTGTTTGTCCCTCTCCCCTTTCCTCCACAGCTCCGGCTTTCCCAGGTCTGTTTCTCTGTTGCTTTTCCCCCAAAGGCTCTCCTGTTCACTCCTGTCCCTTTGATTCCTCCCCCTCCTTTCATCCTGCAAATCTTTCTCTATCGACTCCCTGTCTCCTTGCCGTTCTCGGTGTGCCTTTCGGATCTGTTTCCTTTGACACTGGTCCCAGGCCCGCTGCCAAGTTTCAGACCCATTAGTGAGGTGCCTTGCTGACTGAAACACAAATCAAGACTGATCCGGGTACAATTAGCAGCAGCTCACACCTCATCTGGAAAGCATTAGCCAGCACTGAGAGTGCAGCGAGGGAAGCACAGGGAAATATTGATGCCAAACAGAATAGATCTCCTACTTTTGGGGCATGAAAGGATCCTGACCCAGTAGACATATAACTGAAAATAAGATGCAAATGGATAATGCAAAGTTAAGAGGCATGTTAACTTACCTTGGCCACTCTTCAGCATCTACGCAAGCAACACAGAGGCCTTAACACACAATTCAGGTGTCTAAATATCATCCAGGAAAAGGGGTGTCTGATTCATCTAATCTAGATATTCTAACACTTGTGTGATCCAGGAGTCCTCTGCTCTCTTGCAAACTTCTATCTTGGTACTGTTTCTAAAAATTTAATGTACAAAAGAATCACCTGGCATTGAGCTAAAAATGCAGATTCTGATTGACTAGGACTGGAGAGCGGCCTGAGATTCTGCATTTATATCAAGCTGATTGGTGAAGCACACTTTAAGGGTCTAGGACAATTTAAGACATATAACTTTGATCAAGTACCCTCCCAGTACCCTGTCCTTCTTCTTTGGAGCACTCACAATTATAACTAAGGATGAATGATATAATTAGCTGTTTGATGCCTGTCTTCCCAACTGAAAGGCAAGCTGCCCAAAGGCAAGGGCCAGGCCTGTCTGGCTCCCCTTTTTATCCTCAGTACCAGCCCAGTAAGTTGCATATAGTAGGTGTTCAATAAACATTTCACAAGTGAATTTTCACAAGTGGATGAACCAGCTAAATCCCTAAGGCCCATCAAAAGTCACTCCTATTTCAGAGAGCCTTCCTAGTCCAGCCTCCCTTATCCATACCTGCCTGGTGGCATTGCATCATTTCCCCTGTGTCTTAGCCCCTCAAGTAGATCATTAGTTGCTTGAAACTGGGACTTTGTCTTCTGTGTTTCTGAACTTCTTAAAATGTCCTTTTTTCTCCCTTCCTCTCACTCCCCATCATAGTAAGGGCTTGCTCTAGTAGGCATTTAATGTTAGTTGATTGATTGAGAGACCCTAGGATGATGCCAAGTTCTATTTAGACTTCAATTATAATGCTCAGGGGGTGGCTGGATTTTGGCTTGGACAAAAGCCAAGATTTTATGTGCCCCAGTGGAAAACCTTTAATACCACCTAACACATTGTGGGATAGGAAGGCTAAGACATTATGTGTGTACAAAATCAAGCGATGTAATACTGTGAGGCTCCCAAGGCAGTTATAAATCAGGCCACTCCAGAGGGGTAACTGCAGGCTGTGGCCATTACTTCACTCCTGTTTTCTCAACTGAAAACGATGGCTCACGTTTGCCAGGCTTCACTTGCAGAGATGGGGGCTGTTGTTCCCCAGGATTGGGCAGACTGTGTCTCTTGCAAGGACAGAAAACTGGCTCACAGAGTTCTGCCAAAGATAGGAGAACCTGGTCTTGTTTAGAAGTAATCAAATGCCCCAACTATTTTTCAAACATTCAGGACTGTGTAAAATGCAAAGTGCTTTTGTCAAGCACTGCCCCACACCCCACAATATTAAAGCATGCATATTTTAAGGGACATTTAATCCATATGCTTTTTATTTACTTACTCTTAAATCATCAAAACTATTATTATGAAAACCTGTTTGACATCTAAGAAACTTTATGAGCATAATTTGGAAGTTTAAACATCTTGCTTTCAGGAAAAACCCAGAAAGTTGTGCTTTTCCAAAAACACATTGCTTTCAAAACAAAGAGACTTGAAGGCCTTTCCAGCATTCTAATTTCACAGGACTTGAGGGGTTCAGCACCAGCACAAGACAAGCTCATATCCCTCACCTCTCCAGTGAATCGTAGATGGAAGTTTCAGGCATGGCAGGTTCAGGCTACTGCACTTGATTTGAATCTGTGACCCTTTAATACCTGACAGTGACAAAGCTTAATCTGTCTGCAGACTCCCAAGCATATTTTACAAATACCCCAGATGCATGTTCAACGTGTATTTCTGCAAAGTGTGTGACTGTGGCCTGATTATATTCTTAAGCAGATAAGACATAAATCCCAGGGTGTTAGAGACAACTTTTGAAGTTCAAAAGAAGTACCTGGCAATGAAAATCTACCACAATGCAGCTCAAAGATTTCATTCTGTGAAATAGACTTGCAATGATCTGATTGATCTCAGGGTGAGGCATGAGGCAAGAAATATGGGATGTCCTATGCTGTCTGTTAAGGCCCTGTCTGAAATTGTCCCTGAAAACTGAGAGCCACCACTTTGGTCTCTGAGTTCAGATTCACGCATAGGTGAAATAGTGTTACCGGGTGGAGTGGGTGAGTTTCAAAGCAATCCTGATGTGCACACATACACACATACATAATGTTGGTATATAAATATCCTATATGAACACAATAAGTCCAGAGCAAGTGAGCAATAGAGAAGGTAAGAGATTCTGATGGAAGAAGAATTGCAGTGTGCCTAACACAAAGAAGCAGCTCAATGCAAGATTGTTGAATGGGAAGTGACTGCACATTGCTGAGATAAGTAACAGGAAGTCTGGATCCGTGACTTCCTAGTCCCAGACAGTAGACTCACCTCTTCCAAGGTAGGGACATGAGGTTTGAGGTAAGAGGAAAACAAGAAGCAGCTGCAGGGCAGGGAGCAGTGGCCTAAGCAAGGGGTGGGAAGTGGCGGTGCAAGGAGGCCCAGGTTCCCCAGGCCTCCCCACTGTCGTTCCTCCTCTGCTGCCTTGGAGCTCAGCCTGAAATGAACAGAGCCCTGCCTGGACAGTGAGTCCCTAGCCATGGTACTCGGCATCTGAGTTAACCATTCAGTAGACCTTCACTGAGGGCCTGTCAAGCGTGACGCAGTCATTGTCTCAGAACCACAGTGGTGGAGAACATTTCAGTCCCCAGCCTCACAGTTCGCAGTCTGGCAAAGAACGACCAGCTTCCCTCCGGTCTGCCTGAGATTCCAGAGAGTGCCAAAGGAAACAACAGGACAGAAGAAGACATGAGGAAGAGTTGGGACAGATAGCACTCAACCCTGAACAGATGTGAGGGGCAAAAGAAAAGGCAACATTAAGGACCCATTCAAGTTTCAAGTCACAGCATCCCAGAGGATGGTGAAGATGCAGCAAAAATGGAGAGTGCAAAAGGAGAAGAGCAGTTTAATGTGAAGATGACAGGGTCTTTGGAGTCTACCTACTAAGTCTGGTGGGATAACCCTGTAAAGCGGGAAGAGAGAGGCCTTTCTTGGTACATTTTAGGAGGAAAAAAATGGCTGCCTAGAAAGTTCATATACCAGCAGCAAAAAGAAGAGCAGAAGGGGATGAGAGAGTCTGAAAGCCCCTTGCGAGGAGGTTAAGTTCTGGCCAACTGTGCCCATCAGAGACCAGCAGAGACAACCGACTCTCTGGCCTGAGTTCGCCTACATCAGAATGAGCACATCTCTCTGTCTCATTTCTAATCACAGTAAATATTTTCAAAATGAAAGAAAAGAGTAACCTCACACCCCAATAAACTGGATCAGATGTGTGTGCTTCAGTGGGTAGTGGTAAATCTACATATGGAAAATTGTATTCAGAAACGCCTGACTACAGCACTTAAATTCCATGGCACACATGGAATGAATTGAGAAGATAGCCAAACTTACAAATATTCCACCCACACTGTGTAATATGGCATCCTGATGCGTTCGGGAAATCAAAGAACAATGTGGTGGGACCCCTCCTCCACAGCTAAACGTGGGCACCTTGAGCGTGGACCAGATTCTCTCCTTTTTTTTTTTTTTTTTTTTTTTTGAGATAGAATCTTGCTTTGTCACCCTGGTGGTGCGATCATGAATCACTGCAGCCTCAAACTCCTGGGCTAAAGTGATACTCCCACCTGAGCCTCCCAAGTACCTGGGACTACAGGCCTGTGCCACCATAATTGACTATTTTGTTTTTTATTTATTTTTATTTTATTTTATTTTATTTTCAAGATGGGGGCCTCATGATGTTATCCAGGCTGGTCTTGAATTTCGGGGCTCAAGCAATCCTCCCACCTCAGCCTTCGGAGTTGCTGGGATTACAGGTGTGAGCCACCATGTCCAGTGGACTAGATTCTTTATGAGATTTTCTTATCACTAAGCATTTGGCCAATCCCATCATTTTCCTTTTTTCACTTTTATTTTAGGTTTGGGGGTACATGTGAAGGTTTGTTGTTATAGGTAAACTCATGTCACAGGGGTTCGTTATATAGATTATTTCATCACGCCCAGGGATTAAGCCCAATATCCAATAAATTATTTTTTTCTGCTCCCCTCCCTCCTCCCATCCTCTACCCTCAAGTAGACCTGAGTGTCTATTGTTCCCTTCTTTGTGTTTATGAGCTCTCATAATTTAGCTCCCACTTGAAAGTTTGGACAGATCATACATCTGTTCCCGTGTTAGTTTGCTAAGGATACTAGCCTCCAGCTCTATCCATGTTCCTGCAGAAGACATGATCTTGTTCTTTTATATGGCTGCGTAGTATTCTATGAAGTGTATGTACCACATTTTCTTTATCTAATGTCATTGATGGGCATTTGGGTTGATTCCATGTCTTTGCTATTGTAAATAGTGATGCAATGAACATCGCTGTGCATGTGTCTTTATTACAGAATGATTTATGGTCGTCTGGGTATATACCCAGTAACGGGATTGCTAGGTCAAATGGTGGTTCTGATTTTAGCTCTTTAAGGAATCGCCTTACTGCTTTCCACAATGGTTGAACTAATTTACACTCCCACCAACAGTGTATACCTGTTCCCTTTTCTCAGCAACCTCAAAGGCATCTGTTTTGTTCTTTTTTTTTTTTTTTAACTTTTTAATAATAGCCATCCTGACTGGTATGAGATGGTATCTCATTGTGGTTTTGATTTGCATTTCTCTAATGATCAGTGATATTGAGCTTTTTTTTCATATGCTTGTTGGCTGGATGTATGTCTTATTTTGAAAAGCGTCTGTTCATGTCCTTGCCCACTTTTTACTGGGGTTGTTTTTCTCTTGTAAATTTGTTTAAGTTTCTTATAGATGCTGTATATTAGACCTTTGTTGGATGTGTAGTTTGCAAATATTTTCTCCCATTCTCTAGGTTGTCTGTTTACTCTGTTCATAGTTTCTTTTGCTGCGCAGAAGCTCTTAAGTTTAATTAGAACTCATTTGTTAATTTTTACTTTTGTCTGACTGCTTTTGGTGTCTTTGTCATAAAATCTTGCTCATTCTTATGTCCAGGATGTTATTGCCTAGGTTGTCTTCCAGGGTTTTAATATTTTGGGTTTTGCCTTTAGTCTTTAATCCATCTTGAGTTCAATCTCATCATTTTCTGAAAAGAAATCATACACTATCCCCTCTGGCCATCTAGAATGCTTTGAAATATTCATTGGTTTGAGGAAATAAATGTTCCAGATAACAAAGTGTTTATCTTGTTAAGTGACAAAACTTTTTTATTTCAATAATTTTGAATAAAATCTCTCCCAAAGTTATATGTATTTTTCTTAACTTCTGAAAGGTGAATTTCACTTGAGGACTGCTTATTACAAACTCTGCTATAATAAGAGAAATACTGGACTATAAGTTCCATGAGAAGTGAGTGCATGCAGAAACTGGTGATCCAAATAAGGGCTATAGTCTAGTTAATAGCATTATGCCAATGTTAATTTCCTCACTTTGATAATAAACTTTATTTATGTAAGATTATATCATTAGGGAGAGCTGGAGAAGGGTATATGGGAATTATTTCTGCAGCCTCTCATGAATCTAAAATTATTCAAAATAAAAAGTTGAAAATAAACTTTCTGTTTCAGTTATCAAGTAGATAAATAGGGGAAGGAAGGAAGGAAGGAAGGAAGGAAGGAAGGAAGGAAGGAAGGAAGGAAGGAAGGAAGGAAGAGGAAAAGGTGGAGAAGGGTATATGGGAATTATTTCTGCAGCCT